>NC_041384.1:15766600-15777987 GCF_002162155.2 Triticum dicoccoides | reverse complement strand
CCCGCGCGGCTGCAGACGCCGTCGCCGCCCCGTGCCCCCTGCCTCCTCGCCGCCGACGCCGTGCCCCTCACCGTCGCTGTCGCCGCCCCCTGCCTCCTCATCGCACGTCGCACCGCGCCCCCTCATCGTCGCCGTCTCCGCGCCTCTCACCGTCGCCGTCGCCGCGCCCCTCACCGTCGCCCCCGTGTCCTGCCAGCCTCCTCGTCGATCGCCGCCCCGGCCCGTTGCGTAATTTCCTAATTTAGATGAGGAGGCAATTTAGATGCGTAATTTAGGATGTAGAGTTAATTGAGTTGTTGTAGTTAATTTAGATGCGTAGTTTAGATGTATAGTTAATTGAATTGTTGTAGTTAATTTAGATGTATAGTTTAGATGCAAAAGTTAGAATTTTTACTGTTCATACATTTTTTTGGTGATATTATTGTTGCATATGCAAAAGTTTGTGTGTTCATATATATGCAAAGATTATGTCAATTTTTTCATAGAATTTTTATGAATTTTTTTTGTTGTAATTTTGTTCATAGAATTTTTATTTTGTTCATAGATTTTTTATGATTTTTTTCTGTTCTAATTCTGTTCATAGATTTTTTTATGATTTTTTTCTGTTGTAATTTTGTTCATAGATTTTTTATGATTCTTTTGTTCATAGAATTATCTTTGTCAATTTACGTATATGTTCATATTTAGAAGAAAAAGAAGGAGAGAAAAAAGGAAAATAAGAAGAGGAAGAAGGAGAAGAAGAAGAAGAAGAATAAGAAGAAGAGGAGAGGAATAACAAGAGAAATAAATAAGAAGATGAAAAAGAAGAAAAAAAAGAGGAGAAGAAGAAGGAATAGAGGTCCTCTATTATTCCTTCTTCTTCTCCTCTTTTTTTCTTCTTCTCCTCTTTTTTTCTTCTTCTTCCTCTTCTTATTTTTGTTATCGGGTATGTCGTTGTCGATATACCCCCCCCCTCCCCGATAACTTTTAGTAATTAGTACTACTTAGAAAGTGTTTAATGGAATTAGTTAGAACTAGGTAAACTTGTTTATTTTTAGTAAGTACTACATTATTCTATTTATAGAAAGTGCTTAGTAGTTGAACTAGTTGATTTAATAAAACTGGTTTATTTTACTATAGAAGTAGTTTATTTTTAGCAAGAAAATTAATAGAACTAGTTTATTTTTAGCCGGGGTGGTATTGGGAGGCGCTACCTTCCGGGGGGCGTAGCTTGGTGAGGAGCCAGCCCGTCGTTGACCCGATCCTTGTTTGGTGGCGGTCGCGTGGGCCAGTGACGGTGCCGAGGCTTCCGGACACCGCGGAGGTGGTACGTCACCGTGTCAGCGAGGAGGACCAGCACGTCCGTCGCTACATGATTGCGTTGGAGGGCAGGTTCGAGAATACCTGGCAGGTTCTTTAGGGATCTCACTGGAGCTATGATCATGTGATGTTTCCTTCCCTTTGGGTGTCCACCGCCCGCGCCGATACCCGTCGGGCGCTATGGTTCTAGCTGTACTGGCAATATGTATGATAGTATTCGACGTGTATTAGTGATAATATTCAATGTACGGACACATGGAGATGATGTAGTTTTTCTTATAATTGAATGCATCCTAATTTGAATACTACTTTATTTTGCGATTTGATTTTTCTTATTGAATGCTCAAATTGGAGAGCACTATGCAAGGCATATGCATATGATTAGTTGAATAATAATGATCTAATTTAGTCTTTGAATTATGAACGTATAGGAAATGTCATCATCGGACGACGGAAGTCTCCCAGGGGAGTGCGACTGGTGCCACGATGATCGAGGTCAGTGCGACAGGCCTCACCTGGACGATGGTCGGCGCTTCAGCATTAAGCTCGAGGAGATCTTCGAAGTTGAAACGGTACGCAACGACGACAAGTATTTTTTTCATAATTAAGCATGACTTCAACTATTTCAACGTGTAATTTTTATCTTTTACAATTCGAGTATAGTTTATCCCATGCCATGCAAGACGTTATGTCTTGGAGAGGATGGATTTTGAAGACCATGAAAATTTTAAAACGAAGAAAATTCACCTAAGGACCCATCATAATGTGGATTTTGAAGTAAAGTTGTATAATGCTGAGAGCGTAACCCATTTTGGTTGCAAAAATTGGGAAGCATTTTGCAAATTGTATGGTTTTGATGAGGGTATGCTTGTCACCATGGATCTTGGTGATCCTGAAATCGAGCAAGACAATATGGACATTTGGGTCCTTGTTGATACGCTTCCAGTTCTACCGCTATGTGAGTTTCTCAAATATAATTAATTATTAACTAATTTATATTGTTCATTTCAAAATAGTTGACAACTTATTTCCATTGACAGCTTATTTTGAAGTATCAAAGAATGTGCAGAAGATGGTAGATAGAACTTACTACACCGATGGCTCTGAGTTAACTTACAAGGAGAAAACTCATCTGGTTGGATTT
The DNA here is from genome assembly GCF_002162155.2 of Triticum dicoccoides. NCBI lineage: Eukaryota > Viridiplantae > Streptophyta > Magnoliopsida > Poales > Poaceae > Triticum > Triticum dicoccoides. The sequence continues at coordinate 15,775,544 of NC_041384.1, read as the reverse complement.
TGTAATGATCTTGAGAATTACAATATCTATAATCGAACTCCTCAACATTATGGTCAATACGTGCCACTAGTGCACGTGTTGAACTACGGTAACTACTATGGAGATACCCTGGTAAGATTTTTTACTATTACGACATCCGTGCATCTTTTTGCATACTTCTAAAACTAGTACATCATTGCTAACTACGAAGTTATTACTATGTTTTTTAACAGAGAATCCCAAAGGATTGTGTGCCTCATTTGATGTATCAGAATGGCGGCAGCCTTCGTGTTTTGAGCATATATCCAGGTCATCCTACGAATCTCAACTGTCCATACGAGATTTCTAAAAGAAGTGGAGACATGAAAATCAAAGGATGGAAAAAATGTATGGACAGTCGTAAGGAGCTTCTTGGAAGCAAAAGGAAGTGAGGCGCAATAATTGGAGACAGGATGATCTCCATTCTTCATAATGGAGAGTCAGGGTCTATATTGTTTTATGCTATTTTACCTTAAGTGTGTTTAGGTCCTACCTGATACTGATGATCATGTGCTAAGAACAATTATGTAGGGTTGGGTTCGATGACTATGAGGATGATGATCGTATGACTTATTATTAATAACGAGTAGAAGTTGTATGATGATGCTTGATTAGTAGGACTTGTTATTATATATGATGATGTATGATGCGAGCATGCATGAGTTATTATATATCTGCGGGTGAAATGAACATAGCAGTAGCTAGCGTTGGTAAACCAAGGATGAAGATATAAGAGAGGACACTTCTCTCTATTAGCTAGCTAATAACAACCTAAAAATAACCCCCTAAACCCCTAAAACAACCACTTTTTTTTAAAACAAAAGAAAAACCTCAGCTCCTGCCAGCTGCCGACGTGTGGAAGCCTTTTGGTCCCGGTTTATGTCATCAACCGGGACCAAAAGCCCCCCTGCCTGGGCTACTGGCAGCGGCCACGTGGATGCCCATCTGTCCCGGTTCTGGTTTGAACCGGGACTAAAGGGGGGAGGTATTAGTACCGACCCTTTAGTCCCGGTTCCAGAACCGGGACAAAAGGCCCTTACGAACCGGGACTACAGGCCCTTTTTCTACCAGTGGTCCGTTTGGGTCGGCGCGGAACCGCGCTGACCCAAACGGATGCGCGTCCCTTTTTCGTCCACGGGTGACCCATTCCAGGCCTAGTTTTGAGCCGGATTTGCATCGGCGCGGACACAAGACGGATGTGTGCGCGTGCCTACTCCTGTCCCCGGGCCCGCCTGTCGGTGCCAGCCACAACCATCCCCCCCCCCATTTTCCCAAAAACGCTCCCGCCAGCGCGCGCCCCCCGCCCCCAAACCAGCGATGGAGGACTCCATCGACCTCGACCTCGACGCCGCCGCCGGCCTCGCCTCCCTCGCCTCGTCCGGCGCCGGCGCCCCTCCGGGAAAGGTAAGCCTCGTGCCCCGCGCAAGACCGCCGCGACGACCAAGCCGAAAAAGGCGCTGACGCCCAAACAGCGGGCAAGGGAGTCGGCCAAGAGGAAGGGCCTGAGGCACGCCGCGGACGCGAGGGATGAGGCCGCTGCGCAGGCCGCCGCCGCCGCGCAGTAGGAGTTCACCAACGCCCGCGTCACCGCTGTAACGAGGGATGCGCTTTACATGCTTGGGGTAAACCCTAGCCAGCACCACCTCGTCCAAGCCGCCGTCACCGCGGCCAGCACCGGCTCGTCAGCATTTCCTCGGATGGTGATGCCCGACTTACCCCGCGCATCGGCTTGCAACCCGGTCCCCGGCTGCCACGTCTACCCGCAGGCCTCCCGCCTCTCCGGGGAGTGCTCACCCGACATGAGCGTGGTCGCGCCTTCCACACCCGCGCCCGCGCCCATCGACCTCAACGCCACCCCGGTGGTCGGTGGCTCATCGTCCGGCGGCGCGAGGAAACGCGCGCGACAGACGCCGGCCGACGGTCTCCCGGACGCCCGCAACCTGTTTGAGGAAATGCCGTCCGCCGTCGATGAGGACTACATGCAACACCTCATCTTCGAGGATGGTGCGCCGGGCGCTGGCTACGATCTTGTGGAGACACAAAGCCAGGACGGCCGCGGGGCGTTCACGCCGGCCGCTGGCTATGATCCCTATCAGGCGGCATTCATGCGTGATCAGGTCGGCATCGACCTGGACGGCTTCCCCCTCGACCATGAGTTCTCGGACGACTATGGGCTAGAGGAAGAGGACGAGTGCAACATCGAAGTGGAGCCTTTGTTCGAGGACGAGCTCGCCAACCAAGCCGCCGGGCCGAAGCCGAAGCGCAAGAGCAAATGCACGAAGGCGTACACAGCTGCCGAGGACAAGCTTCTATGCAAGTGTTGGCGAGACATTGGACTAGACCCAAAGACGGGCGCCGAGCAAAAGCATTCAACCTTTTGGACTCGTGTGCACCACGAGTTTCATGAGCGCAAGAAGTTTCCACCCTACCAATTTGTGAGCACGCGCGGGTGGGTCTCCATTTCCAAGCGGTGGAGGGTAATTCAACAAGAGTGCAACAAGTTTTGTGCAACCCTTGAGAGCGTCAAGGCCCGCCCCGTGAGCGGCATCGGCATGCAAGACATGGTATGATAGCAAGCAAGTCGGCCTCTTTTGTGCCATCAAGATCATTTGTTTACGTCTTCATTTGCTATCACTTGCCCATATGCTTGCATGGAAAAATTTTGTAGACATTTCAAGCTTTGGAGGCATTCAAGGTTCAACACAATGGCAAGTGCTTCAACCTCTCCTATTGCTATCGTGTCATCAAGGACGAAGAGAAGTTCAAGGCACAATATGCCGCGCTCAAGGCACGTGGGGGGAAGGGCGCCGTGAAGGATGTTGGGGAGGGCGAGCCGACACGGCCGCGGGGGAATACCAACTCCAAGAAGGAGGACAAGCGAGATGCGGCCACCAACGTCTTGATCGCAAGCGTGGACGGCATGATGAATAAGCAGGACTCAAGGGAGGAGGAGCGCCGGCGTTTCAAAGAAGAGCAAATGAGCGCTTTCATGGAGATCCAAAGAAGGAGGCTTGACCTTGACGTCGAGAAGCAAGCCAAGATGTTCGAACTCGAGGCCGACATGCAAGCGAAGATGCTAGAGATTGAGGCCGCCAACGCCAAGACAAAGGCGAAAGAAGTGGCTCTTGCAAGCATGATGGCCGGGGTGAAGATCATGAAGGTGGATCTCAATGCCTTGTCGTCAAGGAAAAGGCCATGGTTCGAGAAGATGCAGGCCGACATGCTCAAGTTCCAGGACGACTGATCTATGGCATCGAGGGCCATCTTTTTGTATGCCGGCAGGTGTGCGGGCATGACCACGGGAGCGGCGGTGGCGTGGTCGAACTCCAAGTCCCACCATTTTTTGCGTGCTGGCATGTGTGCCGCCCGGCTGGCGAGCGAGTGCGCCAGCAGGAACTGTGGTATTTTCTGATGCCGGCATTGTATGCCGGTGCTGGCATGGTGCCGACATGAGACATGGCCGCTGGCATGATCGGCCGCGGGTCTTTTTTAATTCAAAAGTTGAATGCGGACATGAAATGGATCGGCGCGTTGGGCGCATTGCCGACCCAAATGCAAAACTGGGCGGACGCCGGGCGAGCGGCCGACCCAAACAGACAAATGTGTCATCTGTTTGGATCGCCCCATTGAAGTTGCTCTTACATACATACGCAAAAGCGTTGACTCCTAGTACGTATTTGAGTCTGCTCATCAGCTTGACCTCCAGGAAGATGGTAGCTATTGCATATCACATTATGTATCCACGGGTCAGTCATCCATTTTTACCCTACGAGTAAGCTAAACGTCAGGGAGAAGGCGACGTCTGAAGCTCAAGTCGCCCAGAAGGTATCCAAGATTAAGCATATCTCCAATGAGTTCTCCAGTTCTCAGTCAGGCTGTCAAGTGGCAATCTGGCAACTTACAAAACTACCCAGTGTAAACAGCACCTACCAAATACTCATTGCCCATGATTTTTTTTTATTCTTTTGCAATGGAAATAGGGTGTTTTATTCCAAGTTCACGGAATTACAATCCTCAGCAACAAGTCCAGAAATAAAAAGAAGGGATTGGTACTTTAGTTGATGTATTGCTTGCCCATGATTGGTCAATTTTGACTAGCAAAATGAAATAATGTTTTGCAACCATCCAAATAAGTTAGACTGAAAAATTATTACTGCTATAAGTGACACAACTGCCACATCGGACTAGCAGGCTCCCCTCCCGCGCCGCTCCCGCGCGACGACCGGGAGGGCAAACCCCAGCGCCGCCAAGCGAGCTCTCCCTTCCCCTGCCCTCTCCTCGCCGCCGCCGGGCAAAGCCCGGTCGGCGTCGGCGGCGGCGGGGCATCTCCTCCCCACATGCGGTGTCGGCAGGCGCGGGCGTCTGCATCGAGCGGTGGCGGCGCGCTGGCGGCGGGGCGTGACGGCGCGATGGTGGGCGGCGCGGGGGCGAGCGGCGCGGCCTGCTGCTCCCGCTGGCGCCTGGCCGAGGCGTGGAGGCTGCGCGCGGCCGCCGGGCTGGCTCGGTCTGGCTCGGCCAGATCTGGCCACCTGGGCTGCGCGGGCACCGCCGGGGCTGCCGTCGGCGGGTGGTCCAGTGCTGGTACGCTGGGGCTGCTGCCCCAAGCTGAGGCGGATTCGCTCTCTTCTCCCCGGAGCGGAGGCGCGTCGTGGTGGCTGGTCGGGAGTTGCGGCGGATGTGCGGCGGCGTCCCAGCGGAGGCGCTGATGTCCCTGGTCGTGAGGGCGGCGGGGATGTGGCGGGTGGAGGCAGGCGCTGGTCTCCCTCGACCAGGGGCTGCGGTGGACACGCCTACTAGGCGGCGTGGTGGTCTGCGGATGGTGGCACGGCGGCATTCGGCTCCCCTCTCCACGGTGATGGCCCAAGGTGACAGCTTTGCCTCCCACTTCCAGTCTGCTGAGCTCCGGAGATGATGGGCGTGGCCAAGGAGAAATCCGGCGCGGCTACGACTGCGGGCAACGGCGACGCTCGTGGGCGCCGTCTCCTCCCTGGAGGCGTTGTCATGGCCATGCCCATCCGCTCTACTGACACCGGAGGAAACTCTAGGCTCGGTTCACCGGGCCAGGCAGCGGCGGCGTATCGGCGCCGTCCCCTTCTTGGAGACGCTGCCTAGGTGCTTGGGGTGTCATCCGGGGACGCGGCTGGTGGGTTGCCTCGCTCGCCTCGGCGGTGTGGCTTGGGGTGCAGGGTTGTCATGTGCGGGATGTTGTTGTGGACATGAGCATCCGAGGCGCTATGTACTCCATCATCGACGCCTCATCGGCGACGTCTTCTTCGAGTCAGACTAGCTCCCGCTGTCCACTGGCCGATCTTCTAGGCACCATCGGTGGAGAGTGCGTTGATCTAGTTTGGTTAGGTGTTTTGTCGTGCTATGAGGTGTTTGATACCGGGGGACGCGACCTGTGTGCTCTGTGTCCGTACTTTTCGCCATTGTTTGGCTTGAGTTTGGGCAAGGGTGTTAGTTGCTGATGTTGTCATGGTGGTTGTGGGTGTTAACCTCTCGGGGTGGCACATTGCCGAAAGGCGTTGTATCAGCCGTCTAGGCTCTTCTTCTATGAATATATGATACGCATGCTTGTGCGTATTCGAGAAAAAAAAACTTTTCTGGTTTTGAATTTTTAAAAATTGACATGATTGGTTTTGGACACAGGCCAAACATGCCCTAGCGGCCTACACAAACGCATACGTACTGCTAACATGCCATTTAAATCCAAAACATACACAACATCATCAAGAAGAAGAGCAGAGTGGTCATTGGAGCCTCCTGGTTGTTGTCCTAGCATGGGCTGGTGCTGCTGGCGCTGGTGCCCTGCCCGCGACAGCAGTGGAGGCAGGAGGAGGAGGCTGGAGCTGATCAATGCGGACGCTGATGGCAAGCACGTCGCCGGACATCAACAAGTGCGGCACCGCCAAGAACATCCCCTGGCCGGGCACCGGCAGGCCGGCGGACAGGGGGCTGCTGCTCACGGCCGAAGCCATCATGATCATCTCGTCCTTGTCGCCGCGCGGGTGCTCCACCGAGAGCTTGCACCAGAAGTGGGGCGCCGCGGGCAGCGCGACGGCGCCGTCGGACCTGACGCAGAGCAGCGACACCGCGGTGGCCGCCACGCCCAGGTCGGCCAGGGAGACGAGGAAGACGCTCCGGTCCTCCTGCCCGACCACCACGTGCCAGCGCTGCGCCAGCGGCAGGCTGAGCGTCCAGGGCCGGCCGTAGCGCACCTGGATGATGGGCCGGGAGTGCTCGGCGGAGCAGTGGTCGAGGAGCGCCGCCGGGGGGCCGAGGAAGGCGCAGCCGGGCTGCGGGCAGGAGCAGGGCATCCACGGGCACGCGCGCTTGTGCTCCGCGGCGCCGTGGTACACGAGGAACCGGTCGCAGCCGAAGTCCCGGTACGCGCACGGCACCTTGGTGCCGCCCACCACGGCGTCCAGCTCGGGGCAGTGCGTGTCGGCGCGGCCGCAGGCCTCGCCGTGCGCGCCGCGGCAGTAGCCGCACACCACGTGCCCGGCCTCGCACTGCGATCGGCAACGGCAAGATTGTTCATGTGTTGTAGTAATAATCTGGAAACAAATCTATATATGCATGCCATGGCGTACCTTGAACACGCGGGGCTTGAGGGGGAGGAAGCAGGCCTGGCAGTGGAGCAGCGCCATGTCCATCCTCACGTCGATCTGCGGCGGCGCGGGCGCGGGCGCCGCCCCCACCAGGGCCTCCGCCGCTCCCGGGCTGCCGCCATGGGACGTCAGCTCCCCCTCCTCCCACTCCTCCTCCTCCGCCTCCTGCCGCGGCTCCTGCTTCACCACGGGCACCAGGGCCTGGTGCCGCGCCTTCTTGCCGCCGTGCTCGCCGTTGCACGCCGGCATCAAGGGCAAACACCTCTTGTCCTGCCCGGCCATGTCTCCCTCGATCCAACTAACTACCCCCTGCGACCGAGCTCACGCCCCCAACAAGATCCCACCGGTTTGCACGGACGGGCACGCAGTGGAGTACAGTGGAACGGCTTCCGCTACGAGAGACTGCACCGTGCCTCTGCTGCCCGTCTTGCTAGTACTATACTTGTACAGTACTCCCTCCTTCCCAAAATATACGAAGCTGCTCGACGTGTGCACGATATGTAAATCCAGCGTCATGGGTTCTTTCACTCATACGCATGTACGGCCTGATTTAACCATCTTCCGTGAATCGTCCTGATTTTATCGTGTGCATAGCATGACTCCAAAATATAAGGCGCCCATTAAGATATGACCGTCGAGCATACGACGTCCGATCAAACGGCAAGAAACGGGTTCTATAACGGAAGGGGAGCTGTGATAACCCCTAAGTTTAGATAGTCATCAATCGCTTAGCTGGACGAAACGCGGCACAACCCACGTGTTGCTACTCCCTCCGTCCGGGTTTGTAAGACGAACGCGGAGCGAATTCGTGTACAATTTGAAAATCGAATGTCGTAGTCGATTTTATTACCTACCCCCATCCGCCACATTTCTAGTTTTGACGCCCGTTCCCATCTCTGGAGGGAAGTAAATGATTCTTTGCACATGAGCCAGCCATTACACGTGGTTCGTCGGCAAGAAATCACTTGTTGTGGGGCAGACTTGTGTATACTTTTGAAATGTAATGCCACGGTCGATGGTTTAACCTTCCTCGACACACCATTTTTTCCTTTGATTTCCACCCCCTTCCTAACTTTATGGGGGAGTTAATGACTCTTTGCGCGTGAGCCGTTACTCGTGATTCAATTGGCAAGAAATGGCTGGTCGCACAACAAACTAGTGTATAGTTTGAAAATCTAATGCCGCGGTCGACAGATTGACCTACCCCGAAGCATCACGTTTTCCTTCTTCCGATTTCAGCCCCCTTCCTAAGTTTGGAGGAAAGTTAATGACTCTTTGGCACGTGAGCCGTTACTCTTGATTCAATTGGCAAGAAATGGCTCGTCGCAGAGCAAACTCATGTATAGTTTGAAAATCAAATGCCGTGGTCGATAGATTGACCTAGCACGAAGCACCACGTTTTTTTCTTCTGGTTTCAGCCCCCTTCCTATGTTTAGAGGAAAGTTAATCACTCTTTGGCGCGTGAGCCGTTACTCTTGATTCAATTGGCAAGAAATTACTCGTCGTTGAGCGAACTCGTGTATAATTCAAAATTCTATTGTCGACGTCGATTTTTGTCCTACCACGACACTTCATGTTTTTTCTCAATTTCAATCTCCTTCCCAACTTTAGTGGAAAGTCAATGACTCTTTGCGAGTGAGTCATTACTTGTGATTCAGTCGGTCTGAAATTACACATTGTGTCGTATATAGATTCTAGATAAAAACGTGTTGATATGCACAATGTGCTAATCCTATCAACACCACACGGATAAAACCCAACGGTGAAATGGTAGGAAATGGATCATGTGGTGGCAAGGCACGCTTCAGAACATTCAACTAGTAATTTTTTGTTGATGATGTACCCAACATGACAATTTGCCCATTTTAATTACTTCAATGTATTTTAAGTTTCCAAGCAGAATATTGTCAGCAAAACGAAACTCCTATTGCGTTTTTTTCCGCAATTTTTGAAACTTTCTCTTTCGTGCTAACCAGATCAAATTACAATTTTGAAATATAGATAATTTAAAGTTTGTATTTGCAAGGTGATCGCTAAGGTAGGCTAATTTATAGCGTACCACGTGCCCCCCGTTCCCTCTGCACATATTCACGATGCTCGATGTTTTGTAGCACGTCCCGAAATAGGCAAGGGTGGGCTTGGTTCTTGGTTTTCTCTTTGCTTTAAAATGTTGGCTAGTGACCCTTGAAATTGGTGGAAAGCTTGTATTCTTGGAGTTGAAATCGTCTCAACAATTTGAACCTGTTTTTTTTCGTGATCTCCCTTTTTACTATGAGGGAGTAGTTGAGAAACCTGTACCATCCAACCTTTTGTTG
>NC_041384.1:15610109-15765973 GCF_002162155.2 Triticum dicoccoides | reverse complement strand
TTCGCATTGCACATCAACGATCGCCAAATTAAATTTTAAGTGTGTGCTAACCGGCGGTCACCCGCCAGTTAAGAAGCTGGCGGGCACTTCCCAACAAAGGTGAACTTTCAATGCGTTGATTTGATTTCCCCCCTCTTTTAGCAACTTTTAAAATTTGAAGAGTGAACTTTCTGAAAACTTATTGAAGGTTTCAACCTGAAACTTGTACAATCTCAAACTCAGGAGATGCGCCCAGGGACGGCGTCACCAGAGTTGACCACGCGACAAGAGATAAAGACCGAAAGAGAGAAGGGAGGGTGCATGCAGCGTGAGCCACTGAGCCCCTTGTCCGGGTCCGGTGCTGCGTGCAGCAGCGGCTACGTAGGCGTACAGCCCGTGTAGCAAAATTAAGATGCGCGCATGCACGTACCGCATGCTCGGCCAGAAGATCGTCGAAACACATGTAAGTGAATTAGTGGCTGTAGACGAATGAAGATCGTGGGAACATCAATTTGGAGGGTCACCTTCAAGCATTGTTTTCGTGCGGCAAATACCGCAGCTCATGAGCTAGCTAAGTTTAGTTTTTGTAATAAAGTGTCAGATAGTTGGACTGACGAACCACCTGCATGTATCATCAACAGCCTTGTGAATTCCCCTCCAAAAAAAAAAACAGCCTTGTGAACGATGTAATTTTGATCTGAGTAAATGAAGCTAGCCATGATGGCCTTTCCTAAAAAAAAGATCGTGGGAACATCAAATATCCGCTCATGCATGCCTCCGGCTCCGGTGTATATCTGGTACGGAACTACGATTTTCATGGCACCACCCTCCGATCGATGGCTCCAGCCCACACAACACATGTGCTCGAGGGATGCCATTTTGTGTCCTACTTAAATCGTACAAAAATCATCGTATGTGTAGCAGCCCTCGGTGAAAAAAAATCCAATGATCTGGGCAGAAAAATAAGAAAACCAGTGCTTCAAAATGCCTTAAAAGTACTCCCTCCGTCCGGGTTTATTAGGCCTGTCAGCATCACAAGCATGTCCTCTTTTATAAGGCTCGGCGTTGGAAAGGTGCATGCATGCAATCATTTCATTGGTTGTACTGAAAGCTATTGTTGTTGGTGCCATGGCTGAAAAGTTAATACACTTTATGTGTGCTTTTTCATTGGCTGCATGCATGTGAGAGAGTGCATTGGGAGTGGAATGGAAGAATTAATGTGAGCAAATTACTATGTGTCTTGGTCTAAGAGAAGTTGTCTTTAGGCCTAATAAACCCGGACGGAGGGAGTAGGTTTTTATCATTGACTTTGCTTTTCTCGCCAAGAACATTACAACTGTTTTTTATTCATGAAATCCGCACGTACACAGAACATCAAACAATGTTTGTTACCAATAAAGGAATCCAATTTTTTTTATTACTCCATCTGATCCATTGTACTAAAATCAACAACAATTAACATGGTTCGATCCTCAATGCAAAAAAAAAACATGGTTCGATCCAGATTAATTGTCTTGTACTAGTACTAAATCAAGAACAATTAATATGGATTGAAGAGAGTACTTTTCTTTTCTTTCGATTTTACAATTCACTGAGGCTCATTTGAGCTCGAGCGACTCCCATGTCCACAACACTCGAGTCGTATCCCTGACTTGGATATAGTAATATAGGCTATTGTCATATGCATAACACTAGTCTAAGCTAATCCCTAGTAGTCTCGAGAGTCGTATCATCAGTTGAATAAATAACGGACCTGTCCCGCGATAGAAGAGTTTAGTGTAAGGGCCGTTTTTTTTTACTGTGTGGTGCATATGCTTCTGGATGAACAATGAATATTATAAAAATACTAAATAAATTTTTAAAAAATCTGATTTTTTTTTATGTTCGTGTTAGTCTAACGAGGGTGCTGGAGAATTTTCATGCGAAACGGAATAGCAGTGCTTTGTCGGTGAAAAAACAAAAATAAGTGTAACATTTGATTTGATTTTTTCACGGATCAAAATGCTTAAGTTTTTCCACTAAAAATTTGCAGGTATCTTCTGGTGTGACAATGAACAAATCTACTCCCTCCGTAAAGGAATATAAGAGCGTTCAGATCACGCTCTTATATTTCTTTACAGAGAAAGTAGTTTTTTTTTATGACTACTCTTGCATTGTCACAACCGAAGCGACCAGCCACCGCCCACTAGTGTTGCCATTCCCATGGAGATGGAGCAGCAGAGCGACACGCGTGGAACAGGAGTCGCCAAAGCCAAAAAGCTTTGCAGCTACCGCTAGAAAGAAATCAAGAAAGAGGGATGCAAAGTTTGAAAAGACAGAGAAGAGAAGAGAGATTATGCAGACTACAGTGCCTCATCCGGACCCCATCCTTCACGTGCATACTACACGGCTACACCCTCATGGCATGAAATTTTATTTATCATTGTAAATATATATTTTTGCGAGGGTACACAATGTGTTTTATTCATCTATTTTTTTTATTAAATTAGTTTGGGTTGCTTACCAGTTACCACATCTGTCACGTCACTTTCTGGTGGTTCACGCAACCACCAAACGGTGTATCTCTTTGCTCTACCATAATCCTCGTAAATATTTGAGTATCAGTTTTGCGCAACTAATGAAGCGGTTTATGTACTAGCAAACCATAGTTTATTGCAATATAAGAACTCTTCTACTTTTTTTTGAGGGAATAAGAATTCTTCTACTTGGTTAGACTAGCCCCCCTGATTTTGTTATCAGTGTGCTCACGAATGACGATGTAACCCTATTTGAGCTTCAATAAATCTAGCCATGATGACCTTTCCTAGAAATAAAAATAAAAAATACCAAAGACCCCGTATACACCTCTCTCGCACAAACTTTGCTTGTCACTATTGACCAGGCAAAGGTTGTGGGGATTTGGAGAAGACAAAACTGTTGCTAGGTTCATGTTGCTGGATAAAAACAACTTAAAATTCTTTGGAAAAACTTGAAAGAATCAAATTTTCATGTGTACATGTACGAATAATGCGAACAATTTACCGACCGTGAATGTTTGATGAACAAATAACTGATTTGTGGTTTTGTAATGAAAAACCTGACTTGATTTTGTATCACCAACCACATGTTGGATGACTAACGGCCCAATTTGTAAGATCAAATCCCACATTGTCAATTTGCTAAAGCAACAACAACAAAAGGGAGATCATTAAAATGTATAGGCCTCGGCTCTTTGAACAACAGTCAAAAGTAAAAAAACAAGAAAGAAAAGCATCCAAGGGGATGCACGGCCTCAAATTATTGCCCTGCTTCTTTCCGTTTTCGGGTATGCTCCATGGCCCCTCCAGTTTCTCCATTTTTACTGCATCATCACCTAACACACACACACGCTGCAACCAGAAATACTAACGATGGAGGGTGCGGAGAGCTGCGGCAAGAGCGTGACGAGTGAGGAGGAGGCGAAGCCGGAGTGCGAGGAGGGAGAGGTGATGATGATGCAGGAGCAGGACGGAGGTGCTGTGGCATCGGCGCCGGCGCCGGCGCAGATCGACGTGAGGATGGACGTGGCGCTGCTCCAGTGCCAGGCCTGCCTCCTCCCCCTCAAGCCCCCCGTCTTCAAGGTGATTTCTCCTCTCCTCTCCTCTTCTCTCACCATAGAGATCCATGACTCTGTTTGTCTGCCAAGATCACGAATTTGTTCCATCTCACTTTTTGATTTGACGCGGCCGGGCCGTGAGTATAAATCTAGTGTGTTTATCTGGAGGAAATTCGTCATCTATCTTCTTGTCTCGCAAGCAGAATTTATGCAAGTTGAAATTCTTCCTGGAAGAACCAAGAAAACCCTCTTTGCATCTCGCATTTTGAGAGCAAGGATTTCTTTGCAAGCACAAGAAAGAAAATTCGAGAGGAAGCTGATGGATGATTCGGGTTTCCTGTCGCAGTGCGAGGCCGCCGGGCACGTGGTGTGCTGCTTCTGCCGCGCCGGCCACGCGGGGCTCTGCAGCCGCGCCACCGCCCACTGCGGCGAGCTGGACGTCGTGGTCGGCGCCGTCAAGGTGCCCTGCCCCTACAAGGTGTTCGGCTGCGAGCGCTACGTGGTGTACCACGACGCCGCGGACCACCAGCGCGCGTGCCAGTGCGCGCCCTGCTCCTGCCCGGAGCCCGGGTGCGCCTTCGTGGGCTCCCGCGCGGCGCTGCTCGGCCACTTCGCCGCCGGCCACCAGCGCCCCGCCGTGACGGTCCGCTACGGCCGGGCCTGGAACCTGAGCTTCTCCCTGGCGCACCGCTGGCACGCGCTCGTCGGGGACGAGGACCGCAGCCTGTTCCTCCTGTCCCTGGGCCCGCTCGGCGCGGCCACCGCCGTGTCGCTGCTCTGCGTCAGGCCGGACGGCGAGGCCGCGGCGGCGCCCCGGTTCCGCTGCAAGCTCTCCGTGGAGCGCCAGGCGGGGGACGACAAGGACAACCTGGTCCTCATGGCCTCCGCGGTGGGCAGCAGCGCGCTGTCCACCGGCGCGCCCGCGCCGGGGCAGGGGATGTTCCTGGCGGTGCCCCAGGAGCTGATCTCCGGCGACACGCTCACGCTCAGCCTCCGGGTCGATCTGATCCGACCTGCTGCCGGTGCCGGCGGCGCTCCCAAAGTCCCAAGTCAACTACTACACCGCAGGCCAGGACGCCGAGGCGGATGCAGTGACTGAAGTATCTGATGGTAAACTTGTTCGATGCAATATCAGTTAGTAGTATGATGAACAGTTTGGTTCAGTGGTAGATTAGTAGTATGAGTGTATGAGACTATGAACTGTGTGGGCTTGTTAAGCTACACGCCTTCTCATCAGTAGCAATGCAGGAGCTCCATGGAAGTAGCACTGACTGCTGTTGTCTGTAAAGAAAATGTTATTCACCTTGGTGTTGTTGTAAATCCATCCGTGAACACGAGTAAAACCGTAGCTTTTAACGTACCAAACCATCCAATTTTCTCACGTTTTACAATGCCGCTGGGCTCATAAATTTCAGCCTATTACTTTTGCTTTAAACCTTCAACACCTGTGTCAGAACATAGCCTGATAATTCGACTTAACTGGGAGCAGCAGCTTGGGGAAATGCAGAAGCAAATCGACACTAGTTTAACGGACATTCACCTGCATAGTATGCAACAGAACAAAAAATACGGAAAGATGACCGTCATCTGTCGACAAAGATAACGGACATCATCTGTCGAGAATCCTAGAAGCTTACGGTTCTTATCACGGAAATATGCTGATGGACCAACATTTCATAAGTGTGAGAGCTGGCGGGCACCACAGACCTAGGTTTCTTTTTAACGATGGAAAACCATTTTATCTCCTTAGTTCTTATTTGGAGTGGCGTCAGTGAGGTTAAATTATCATAAATGACCCAGGAAAATTAAGTATGTACTCCCTCCGGTCCTTTTTACTTTGCGTATTAGATTTCTGTCAAGTCAAACTTTGCAAAGTTTGACCAAATTTATATTAAAAAATACCAACATTTACAATACCAAATATATATACTATGAAACTGCATTTCATAATGAATCTAACAATATTGATTTGGTATTACTGAATGTTGGTACTTTTTCCTATAAATTTGGCCAAAGTAGAAATAGTTTGACTTGGGACAAAATTTATATGCGAGCTAAAAAGGATCGGAGGGAGTACAAGCTCTACTACCCATACATATTAAACTGAACTCCATAACCTTAAGAGATAGAGATACCCAAGTGATGCAGCCCAACATACATAGTAAAACCTAAATTCCTTAAATTCGTGAGGTACCCAAGTGGTCCAAGACAATACAGCGTGAATCAACTATTCGGTCAATCTTCCCCCTCCACAAACTTCTAAGAGTGCTCAACTATTTACCAATCTTTTTTTGTGAATGCGCAAAGCTTGTGTATCTCCATTAATTAATAAAAGGAAAGAGAATGAGTGCAAGTGAGGGTACAACACATGCATGATCACAAGGAGTCGTGAACACGGTGCCCAGAGCAGGGAGACAAGAGAGACGGGATGTGCTCAGCCCGAACAAGCAAACACCATAGCTACACCCTTGTAGCTTGAGGGGCAGTCCGAACCTACATGACGCCCTACATCCACAAGTATAACACATGGGACGTCGTGAGCACACAAGACGACATTGAGCGACCGCTGTCGTCCGATCTGAAGAATCAAACCTAGGGTTTTCGTAGTGCTCAAAGAGGGGCTCATAGAGAGGCGATGACAATGTCTCTAAGAAGGGGACGACACTCACGAGTGTCGCCACTGTCAACACCGGTAAGTTGAGGAGGGATTTCTCCTTGACCTAGGTCTGAGCAATCCCATAGCCAACGGATCAGAAACCGGGAGTTGGTTGACAAACGTAGGTCGAAAACCACCACCAAGAAGGGGAGCCACGCCAAACACAAGGGCCTTGAACATGACGGGGGCGGTGCAACAAGGTGGCCGGGTTTGGGGAGGCGCGGGGCGAGGGCGCCAATGCAGGGGACGCGATGACCGACGACGCCGACAAGCCAGGAACTAGAGGGAGCGCAGATCCGGGCAGACGGGGGCAAGGTCGTCAGGAACTATAGGAGAAGCAGCCTCTAGAGCGTTGGGGCCGACACCGTGTCGGGAGAGACATCGGCAACCGGAGGTCCAACATCACTAGGTCCGGAGCCGCATCCGCAAGAAGCCCACCGCAATAACACGGCGCCCACCGAACACCAGGCCGGCGCATCGCAAGAGGCAGCCACCGCCGAGAGGCACCACCAAAAACGTACCAAATTGTCCCCGCCTTGGAGCATGGCCATAGATCGGGGGAAGAAATAGCGTCGCCGCCGCGCCACCAAGGGGCTGGGACTTGGGAGGGGAGGCGGTGGTTGCGAGGTAGGTTTTTCCTGCCGCCACCAGGGAGGGTGGCGCGGGGGTCGCGGGAGGGGTTCGCTGCAGCAGAGAGACCACTATTTAGATATAATCGAAATTCCAAAAAGAATCTGTAAAACAAAAATTGTGTAATTAAAGAACAAAATGCTCATGAGGTTCTTTGGGACAAGATACAAATAAGAAACAAATGTTGTGCATTTTGTTTCCGGAAAAACATTTATGCAGCAGCCAAGGGGATGCATCACATTTTTGGGGGGCAAAAGCTAGAGGGTCAGGAGCTCTCGCAATTCATAGGAAAGAGTGGATGCAGTTCACAAGGAGAACCGGATCAAAAACCTCACAGCGGAGATGTTTTTTATTGCAAAATTAGGCTAAAAGCGGGTGTGTCACAGCTCAATTATGTTCGCGACATCGCACGCGCATCTACGGCGGGTGTAGCTGCGTAAAGGATCTCACCAAGCAAACGCTCGAGGGCGAGAGCGTCTGAGACAACACCAAGGTGAGACATATTGGCGATCCTCATGGACCTGTAGTGCTCCTGCCTCGGGTCTCCACCCATCACCGTGTCCAGCGCAAGTATGCTCGCCAAGTTCACGACGCCGTCGCCGTCTCCGTACACCACCTCCGGGGCCGCGCCGAGGCCGCCAGGACACGGGTAGACGAGCTTCTCCACGGTCGGCACGCCGCCGCCGTTGACGCACGTCATGGGCACTAGCGGCGGCCCGAGGCTCAGCGCCACGGGAAGCGCACGCGTCTCGTAGAGCCATACCGCCTGTGGCGGCAGCCCCGCCGCCGCGAGGAACGCCGGCATGTCACGCGCGGCGTAGCTCCGGTTCGTAGTGACCACTAGCGGCGTGTCGTCGCCGAAAGCGACGGGGGACGGCAGTGCCGAGAGAGTGCCGGGGAAGATCATCCTCACTTGCAGCGAGGGAAGGAGGGTCTGCATTAGCAGCACGAACCCGCCGGCGCCCGTGGAGGCCATGACGAAGTGCTTCACGAACCTCCTGCGCCACGGCAGCGGGCTCCGGTTGAGGAAGTCGAGTGCGAAGTAGCCGCCCTGGCTGTGCGAGACGAGGATGACCGGCTTGTCACCGTTCGTCCTGCTCGCGCGCTCCACCAGCTCCCGGAGCCGCCGCCGGAACCGGGACACCTCCCTGTTGGCCGTCCCCGGCGGGGCGGGCGCGTGCCGGAAGTCGTAGGGCGCGCCGAAGAGGGTCTCGCCGTCGCGGTACCCCGCTCGCTCCAACGCCTCCACCAGCTTCCCCATGCAGAGCTCCCTGCCAGTGTCAGGCAACACCAAAATTACCAAATCAATCGCTGATGATGGTGCTGCAGCAGTTGCGTAATTACTTTACTTGTCGGCAGGGTCGTCGGCGAGGAAGCCGCGGGTGGAGCCGAAGGAGACGGCGCGGGTCTCGACGCCGGGCGCGTTGCGGTAATCGCCGGCGGCATCGTCGTAGACCAATCTAAACTGATCGGCGAAGCACGGGGCGTCGGCGTCAGGAGCAGCCGCCGTCTTCCATAGCCGGTGCCACTGGCCGTCGCCCTTATGCGCGGCGCAGAGCGGCGACGGCGGCTCGTAGGCGTCCGTGAGGCGGGCCTCGATCTGGCTGCACGTGCTGCCGGGCAGCAGCACCACAGGGTGGAGGCCGGAGACGTTGTCGAGTGTCCATGGCAAGGAGGCCGCGTGGCTGAGCAGGAAGAAGGCAGAGTGGGTGAGCAGGAGGAGCCGTGGCCACCATTGGAGCTTGGTGGCCATGGCCATGGCGAGAGATACGTGGCCTGCCTTGCTCAGGAAGAGCAAGGACGGATGGATAGAATCCCTATGCTTTTATCTCTTTTTTTTTGAGGGGTAATCCCTATGCTTTATCGGCACCTCACACGTCTCCCTCCTATCAATCTCCTGCGGTGCAGCCCGGTCCAACACGTTCGAGCTCAACCTTATATGGTGCTCCAACACGCTGGGCTGCTGCGCTCCACCGTATTTGTTGAAAATGACACTTTTTTTAAAAAAGAAAATCAACTCTAGAATTGCTAAAAGTGAGAATGACTCGGAATTTTGTTTAAATTGACACCAAAATTTTGTTTCAAACCGACTGAAATTTGGTGGAAGTGACCAAAAGTTGTTGAAAGTGGAATTCTGGATGGCGACACAGAGGGTCTGGCGATCAAACAGATCCCAGCCAGATGAATCCAAGGCGACCATCCTCACGGGCTCCCCGGCTAACATGAAGCTAGTCGAATGTCGCGGAATGGACCCGAACATGGAAGAAACTCATCATACAAAAAGGAAAACACCAAGTGTGGGAGCAAACATAAGTCAAATGGAGGTGTCTCAAGGCCAACAGGTGAGAAGACGACGCACAGTGTTGTAATGTCTCGTGGTTCAGAGAGTGAGCGGGGGTTATTTTTTCTTTCAAATGTGCATTGCATTCATGCATCTAAACATTGGGGTATAATTAAAAGCTCCATTGAACTTAGTTGAATTTAGATGAAATTGACCCAGGTCTGAAATTTGACATGCCCTTTTCTCATTTTTGAGTATTTGCGTCACAATTGAAATAGGATATAAGTTAAGGACCTAAGTGCATGAGTATAACTCCATATTACAATAGAAGCAGAATTAAACAAATAAAGAATAGGATGAGAATTAATAATGATATAAGTTAAACATTTTTTTTGAAAACTTCAAACAGCTTTTGCAAAACACATTTTTTTTAAAACTTTGAACATTTTTTTAAAATCCAAACATTTCTGGAAATGCACACAAATTTTGAGTATTTTTTGAAATTTGTAAAAAATTAAAAAAACTTTAAAAGAAAAAATAAGAAAAGGAAAAAGGAAAAAAATAGTAAACCAGAAAAAACGGTTTAGGAACCTTCTGAAAGCTTCCCAAAACCTGTAAAAAAAAGACAAAGTGAGCCGGCCCATGTACCATCGAAGGTGTGCGATATGTCGACAACTTATCACAAAATGTGGTAATTATGGTTTTTGGTGACCGATGACTACCAGTGGACACGTCCAGACGCACCTGTGGGTGTTTAAGAGGCTGGATTAGCTAGGTCCGACTCCGACATGTAAATTCTGGGTTTATAGCCCATCATTATGCTTGTGCGCAACCTGAATTAATGTGCTCCAGTATCCATAGTTTAGTTCTGCTCCGTTCGTCCTATAATGTAAGACGTTTTTGCAAGCTATGCTAGCTTGTAAAAATGTCTTACGTTATGGGACAGAGGGAGTAGAAAATACTGCGAGTGGAGGAGGACCACGTAGGAGCTGAGATCCAACGGCTGTAATTGGCGTGTTGGCCTAATCGTGCAGTGCGGAAGCTGGCCGATCTGAGCTCGCGCCGGTCGGCCGAGGCAGAGCGTCGTCCAAATTAACTTTTTCGAGACAAGGCAATTTCTCCCTTCGCCACGAACCCTCTCCCCCTTTTCTTCCCCAGCCGCGCCGCTCCACTCCACTCCAGCCGCCGGCGACCGGCGCCGCAGCTCGCCGCTGCCTGCTAGACGGCGGATCCATTAACTGGCAGCGAGAATCCGCTCCTTTTCTGCTCGATTCCGCCCCCGGTTGGCCGCCCACAATCCCGACCTCGAACCCTAGCTACGCAGGCAGCAATGCGCTCCAATCCCGCCACGCCTGCGAATCCCAGCGGGAGCAGAAAGCGGGGGCACTACAATTCCGCCAACAAGTCCCGCCGGAAGGTAAATCCCTCCCCTTTTCCTCTTCCCGCATCCAAATGTGCTGGACCGGATTCAGTTCAGCAAATCCCTCTGCTTTATTCAGTTCAGCTCAGTTCAGTTCAGCTCACATCTAGAGTAAATCCCTTCAGTAAGTTGCTTGTTTAATCCACTCACTCATACTACCTTGTGTGTAGGGCGACACGGCGTATAGGTGCTCGCCGCACCTCATCCCACCGATTATGAAGCTTCTCAGCGATAGGCAGAGAGGCTTTGTCAGAAAGATTGGGTTTGGAAGCCTGCTGTCCATGGAAGATTTTGAGATGGACAGGGCCCTTGCCCTGTGGCTGATCGACAGGTTCAGCTGCGACACCGAGGCGCTCGAGTTCCAAGGCGGCGTGTCGGTTCCGGTGAGGCCGCTCGTGGAGTCCGTCCTCGGGATCCCTGCGGGCCCCATCCAGGTCGTGGCGGGCCTCCACGTCGGCGACGCTCTCCGCACTCGGTACCGCTGTCTTAAAGGGAAGAACGCCGAGAAACTGGCCGAGGAAATGCACGGCATGACCGAGGAGGAACCCTTCTGTATGGCCTTCATGATGGTGATCCTTGCGATTTATCTAGCACCCAACACAACCAAGCTTGTCAACAGGTACTTGTTTGGGGCCGCTCAGCAGGTCGGCAGCCTCAGACAGATGGACTGGTGCGGTTTCGTTGCTGACTATCTCTTCAGAGGGATCAGGAAGTTCAAGGAATCGGAAGCACCCTTTGTTTTTGTAAAGGGCTGTGTGCACATCCTGAATGTAAGAAACATTCCGACCGTACTTGTGGAAATTACAAGCTGTTTGAATGTGCTGATGTCGCTTGTTTATTTATAAATTTTGTTTCTATTCATTGTCCTTGAAATGCAGGTCATTTACGTTGATTTTGTGAAACACGCTGCATTCGAAGTACCAAACGGCTTTCCACGCTTGGGCGTTGTCACTACAGAGCATAACAAATGGGTAGCTTCACATCCCTTTGGTAGCTTGCTGGTAATTACTCATGCACTACATTCTGCAATCAAACTGACTGTGATACACTGCTTTTTATTATGTGACATATGACTTGTTCGAAATAATGGCATGCTCTATGCTACTACAGGCATTACCAGTCTTGTAACCCACATTCATCCAGCAAGTAGCATTTATTTACCAAATCTTGACCGATCAAGTTTATTACTTATACGGAATTACATTTGAGTGACCTCTTTCAGAAGTATTTTTCTTTTTATGAAGTGGCATATAATGTTTGCTCAATCAGTAACTTTATGCTCATTCTGATGCAAATAGGTGCGTCGTCTAGAAGAGTCTGTCTATGCTCCCGTGCTCAATAACATGGGAAATGGTAGCATTGTTAAAGGCGGAACATGTGCTGATTCTGATACAAATACTGATGCTCTGGCCAATCAGTTTGCTATCACTGTCACCCATCAAAATAACCCGCAACCGATTGCAGCCTACCCTGGCACTGCCAGAACAACCCCTGATATAACGAGCTTGGCCAGTGTTGAACATGTAGCGTTAGAGACATCAGCTCGATCTGCAGGTACAAACCAGATACTTACTCCTATTACATTATCTATAGCCAGGTTATAACAGATATTACACAAGCATTTTCAACCATTAATTGGCAAGGCTTGTCCCAAACAACATGTATGTAACATGCTGTAAACTCTGTATTCTTCAACTTTGTTACCCTCGTACAAGATCTCTACATATTCATGAAATGGAAACGACTGTTTTCTTTAACATTATGTTTGTATATCTCAGACAAAATTGTAACATGTATTCTTTTTTCTTTTGCACATAATTCTACAGTGTATTCATTTAACACTCACAGAGTTGAGGGGTCCGTTTTCTTGGAAGAATGCGTAGTTTTTCCAAGAAGCCGCGAGCAATTGCAGTCTGCTGGGCCTTCTTCACCGTATTCTGCACAAGTTTGTTGACACTTCACTTCTGTGACATTATTTTTTGAATTACACTATGTTATGGTTTCCAATTCGACACTTCTGTGTTTCCCCCTGGTTCCTTTGCAGATTGCGGAGAAGATGCAGCTTGCGCCAGAAGCCACTTTGGGAAGGAACAGGGGTTTGCCGAAGGACGATCGGACACCCGAGAGGGCGAGGGTGGAGCTGCCCAACAGTGGGCAAGTAAAGCGAGCCGGAGAAGGCACCATAAGGATGGACATGAGTTTGCTTAGTTGTCGCGTCTGCTACCACCCCGTCAAGCCCCCTGTCTTCCAGGTTAATTTCTTTCTCAAAGAATGCTCGAATAATTTTCTGTTCCATTCAGCTGAGGTCTGAGGATGGCAGTATCTGATACAATTTTGTGCAGTGCAATGTCGGGCATTTAGCTTGCGGCACATGCCTCGCGGAGCTCCCCGGCGAACAGTGCCCGATCTGCAAGCACGGCGGTGGCTTTAGCCGCTGTCCAGTGATGGACGACGTCGTCTTGTCGAGCGAGATGAAGTGCTCCTACGGCGGCTGCCAGAGCTACGTCCCCTATCACGAGCTCGACGGCCACCAGAGAGTGTGCCCGCGCGCGCCCTGCTTCTGCACGGAGCCCGGTTGCGGCTTCTGCGGCCCTCCAGTGGCGCTCCTTGGCCACCTCACTGCGGTGCACTCAGTGCCAGTGCAGAAGGTCCAGTACGGCAATGTTCACCGGCTCCGGTTGTCGGAGGCACGGTGCCTGCTCCATGCGGAAGAGGACGACAGTGTGTTCCTCCTGGCTGTGGGGGCCGTGGGCGCGCTCGACATGGCCACCGTCGTGTCTGCGGTGTGCATCTGTGCGGGAGCATCACTAGAGCCGCGACACGTGGTCAAGCTCCGGGCGAATGGTCCGCCGCCACCGAGCAGCGCAGCGGGCAGCATTTTGTTGGACTTGAAGGCGGTGACGAACAGCAACAGGCCCGGCGAGGTGGCCGTGGAGGAGCTGCCGTCTTTCTTGATGGTGCCGCCTACATATCTGGTTGGATCTGAGGCGTCCGAGGTGTCCCTCGACGTTCGCATTGACAGGGTGTAATCTGGGGCATGATTTCTTCATGGAAAATACACTGGTGTAATGTAATTGCTGCTAGATGCCACTCCTGATGGAAGATATGCACTGAACTTGCCGAGTGGAGGTGTTATCTTTTCACCGTCGGTGCAAGGGAAATTCACCATGAAATATCTTGGTTTTAGAGAACCATGGGGCCAACAAGCTTCCACCAAAATGGGGAACCTTCTCCCCCTTTTAGGAACAATTGTGTTTTGGCGCGAGTGTCCCCTCCAGGAATATTTCGGGAGGTTCCAGAACTTTTTTGGCACCCCTCTGAAAATTCCGGACGCGTTTCAAAACTTTTCTGGCTTGATGGTTTACTCTGGAGCAATTTTTGGTTTTCCCTCTGAAACATTTTCGGTGTCTTCAAAACTTTTCCGTTGACTTTCTGGACTTTCTCTCAGGACTCCTTTTCTAGTACTCAGCAGATATATGACACTTGAGGCTGTGTTCTGATCAAAGGGATTGAAAACACAGGTTTGGAACAAAAATAGGGGAAATGGAAAGGAAGCGAGATGCAAAACAGGGGAAAATAAAACTTTGTAGGACAAGAAACCCACGAAATCAACAGATGTCGGTCCCCTGCATAGATTTTTAAATGTTTGATGCATGCTGCCTGTGTGGCCTCGATGTGTACAGATCAACAATTTTTATAGCCGATGTGATGCATGGTTCGGTGCCCTTTTCCTTCCACTGTCTCGGGCCTGCGCGAAAAAATTGGCTGGCCCAGAAAACTTTCTTGCGGATCGGTAACAAAAGATTCCTTTGTTCTGAACGGTAGAAAAGGGAGCAGTTCCTTAGGAATGGCTTTCCTTTGGTTTTCCTACGTTTTTTTCTCTGTCCCGAACAGGCCTTAAGCGTGTGATCCTATAGGTACGGTAAAATATAGATACGAGCGTGTGATCCTATAGGTACGGTAAAATATAGATACGAGCGAAACTTTTCGATCGATGATCAATAGTGGAACTGTGGACATCTATATTGACCTCTATACTCACACAAATATATATTCGAATGAACCTTTAGTTATCCTGTGCTATTCCTGTTGCTTAGCAATATGCTACAAAAACGTGAGGTGAGATTTATCAGCATCCCTATGAATCGACAATTTGTTCACTATGCGAGTTTTCTCGTTATTGGTTTTGTTCTCTTTTCTCATTCCATGTTCTAGCATCCACGTGATCAAATCACGATGTGTCTGGCTAGCCGATGATGTATACCGTGACACCGAGAGGACCCCAAGAATATATCATCATTGTCGGAGGAGCAAATCAAAATTTTAACCTGTCTAGTCCCTTGTCATACTTTTTCGTGAACTTGTAAGCCGCCGTAATAGCAACCCAATTACAAATGACATATAACAAACCTCAAAGTTCACGAAGCAAGTATGAAGAAACTCGGTGGTTTAAGGAATATGCAAACGTCTAACTTTCTATGTCTTATAAACCATTGACGAAAGGATCTCATAGTATGACAATAATTTAGTCGGCCAGGAAAACGTAATCATCATGTAACACTTGAGCTAGTCTTAAAGGCATGACTAGGAATCTATATTACCGTTTATTATTTTACACATGCACATAAGGTTTTCTATGAGCCTCTTCAATATACAGACTTAAGGACAATCGCAATTATAACACGAACATAAACATACCTATGAACATGAAAATGAATAATAAAATTTATTATTTGCCACTAGGTCATATTTCCAACACAGGCTACCTGAAAGAGAAGGAGAACAGCGATGTGTCGGACAGCTTCGGCAATGAGCAGATCCGGCTTGATCCATTTTGCGTTTTCGAGCGATGCTTCCGCGAGAAAGACGGCAAGGGCAGACGTCTATAATCTTTGTCCATAGCTAGTACGTAGGTAATCCAATTCCAAAGGCACGTGCTGATGTAGTAGCCAAACGATTGTTGTTGCATCGTAGAGATAGTTCATGTCGCATGTGTTTATATGGACTTGAGGTTTACTAATTAGCAAAATTTGAAACGTGAACGTTTGAGGGGCCACACATTAGGGCATCTCCAACAGTTGTGAGATAGGTGTTGATAAATTTGCCACCTAGGACATAATGGTGATGTGGCATGTATTAAATATGGAGAGAGCAAAGTTGTATGTAGATTAACCAACAACCTTTGCACAAGCTCCAAGGTGAAATAGAGATCAATCACATTTATTGTCTCACCATCTATTAAATAGCTTACATACAACCCATTGGAGTAGTTGTATGATAGTTGTTGGTTGATGACATGAACATTTTACCAACAAGACTAACATACAACCTATTGGAGATGCCCTTAGGTGTATCCGGCTGTAGATGCTATTAGCATTAGACAAAAGATTCTTGTTCCAAGAGAGAAGGGACAAAGGCGTGCGCTTAAGCTGGTGGAAGAGGCTATTTGACATTGGATGGCACTAACAATGGTCAGAACAATTCAGGCCTCTCACTTTCCAGCACAAGGCATCAACATTTTTTGTTGATGCATTGGGAAACCAGACAAGTCACCTACTACAGGCTAGGAAGTTTAATTAGTGTCACCTACTTCCATCAGCAGTCGCATCTAAGCAGCGATTACATCCCATGAAGAAATGATGAAAAATACTACTACTTGCATCAGCACTGGGCCATGTCACATCCTGTCAATGCGAACGTCGAGGGACACCTCCTTGTACGCCCCACAGTCAACCAGGTATGCCGGCGGCACCATCAGGAACGACGGCAGCTCCTCCACCGCCACCTCGCCGGGCCTGGCGATGCTCGTCACCGCCTGCATGTCCAGCAGAATGCTGCCCGCCGCGCTGCTCGGTAGCGGCGGACCGTTCGCCCAGAGCTTGACCGCGTATCGCGGCTCTGGGTATGCTCCCGCTCTGAGGCACACCACGGACGCGACGGTGGCCATGCCGAGCACGCCCACGGCCAGGAGGAACGCGCTGTCGTCCTCTTCCGCGTGGAGCAGGAACCGTGGCTCCGACACCCGGAGCTGATGGACACTGCCGTAGTGGACCTTGTGCACTGGCACTGAGTGCAGGGCGGCGAGATGGCCGAGGAGCGCCGCCGGTGCGCCGGCGAAGCTGCAGCCGGTCTCCGTGCAGAAGCAGGGCCCGTGTGGGCACGTGCTCTGGTGGTCGTCGAGCTCGTGGTAGGGGACGTAAATGTGGCAGCCTTCGTGGGAGCACTTCATCGTGCTCGACAGGACGACGTCGTCCATCACTGGACAGCGGCTAAAGTCACCGCCGTGCTCACACATCTGGCACTGTTCGTCGGGGAGCTCCGCAAGGCATCTGCCGCAAGCTAAATGCCCGACATTGCACTGCACAAAATTGTATCAGATACTGCCAACCTCAGACCTCAGCTGAATGGAACAAGAAATTAATTGAGCATATTGGAGAAAGAAATTAACCTGGAAGACAGGGGGCTTGACCGGGTGGGAGCAGACGCGGCAACTAAACAAACTCATGTCCATCCTTATGGTGGCTTCTCCAGCTCGCACCATTTGCCCACTATTGGGCGGCTCCACCCTTGCCCTTTTGGCGCTCCGATCATGCTTCTCCATCGTCGACGGTGAATCCCTGTTCCTGCTCTCGGCAGCAGCCGCAAGAACCTCCAGCCCGTTTGGAATCTGCAAAGGAAAAACATCACATCATGAATTGGTACCCACAATCTACAGATGTTTCTTCTGCGCAATTCAAAGAATATGGCGTCGACAAACTTGTGCAGAATACGGTTCAGAAGAAGGCCCAGCAGACTGCAATTGCTCGCCACTTCTTGGAAAAATAATGTGTTCTGCAAAAGTTACATCAATACATGGAAGAATTTTGTCTCAGATACATATAACCAATGTTGAAGAAAAAGAATTGTTTTCGATTAATGGCTATGTGTTTTACATCTTTTAGGCAAGCTTCTGAATGTAGAGATTTGTACAAGGATAACAGAGTCAGGAGAATACAATACATAATTTATAGCATGTTACATACATGACATGTCAATTAATGGTTGAAAATGCTCGTGTAATATCTTTTATAACCTGGCTATAGACAATGTAATAGGAGTCAGTTATAATGGTTTGTACCTGCAGATCGAGCTGATGTCTCTAACCCTGTAACAATGAGCAAGCTGCCAGGACCTGGTGAAACCGGATGCTGGTTATTTTGATCATTGTCGGTAGCAGACTGATTGGACAGAGCATCAGTATCTGTATCAGAATCAGCACATTCTCCGCCTTCAACAATGTTACCATTTCCATTATTAAGCACAGGAGCATAGACAGACTCTTCTAGACGACGTACCTAGAATGAGAATACACGTAAAGTTACTGATTGTAGCAATCATTATATGCAACTTAAGAAAAAGAAAATTACTTCTGAAAGAGGTCACTCAAATGTAATTCCGTGTAAGTAATAAACTTGATTGGTCAAGATTTGGTAAATAAATGCTACTCATTGGATGGGTGTGGGTTATAAGACTGGTAATGCTTGTAGCAGCATAGAGCATGCCATTATTTTGAACAAGGCATGTCACATAATAACAAATAGTGTACAACAACAACAAAGCCTTTCAGTCCCAAACAAGTTAGGGTGGGCTAGAGTTCAAACCCACAAGATCTCGAAACCCATAATAATGAATGGTGTGTTTCAAATAAATAGCGTATCACAGTTTGATTGCAGAATTCAGTGCATGAGTAATTACCAGCAAGCTACCAAAGGGATGTGAAGCTACCCATTTGTTATGCTCTGTAGTGACAAAGCCCAAGCGTGGAAAGCGGTTTGGTACTTCGAATGCAGCATGTTTCACAAGATCAATGAAAATGACCTGCATTTCAAGGACAGTGAATGGAAATAAATTTCTAAATAAACAAGCAACATCAGCACATTCAAACAGTTTGTAATTTCCGTAAGTGCAGTTGGAATGTTTCTTACGCTCAGAATGTGCACACAGCCCTTTAGACAACCAAAGGGTGCATCTGATTCCTTGAACTCCCTGATTCCTTTGAAAAGATAGTCAGCAACGAAACCGCACCAATCCATCTGTTTGAGGCTACTGACCTGTTGAGCAGCTCCAAGAAAGGACCTGTTGACAAGCACGGTTGTATTTGGTGCTAGATAAATCGCGAGTATCGTCATCATGAAGGCTATACAGAAGGGTTCCTCCTCGGTTATGCTGCACATTTCCTCGGCCAATTTCCTGGCGTTCTTGAATTTAACAGAGCAGTACTGACTGAAGAGACCATAGTCAACATGGAGACCCTGCACGACTTGGATGGGGCCCGAAGGGATCCCAAGGACAGACTTGACGAGTGGCCTCACCGGAATCGATAAGCCGCCTCCAAACTCAAGCGCATTGGTATCACAACTGAACTTACCAACCAACCAGAGGGTAAGGGCCTTGTTCATCTCGAAATCCGCCATGGACAGCAGGCTCCCAAACCCGATTTTTCTGACGAAGCCCTTCTGCTCCTCACTGAGAAGCTCCACAATCTGCGGAATGAGGCGAGGGGAACATCTGTACACCGCGCTCCCGCTCTACAAGGTATGAGTGGATCAACTAAGGAGATTTAGGCGTAATGTAAACTGAAAAACGCGGAGCAGAGGAGTGGAGGGATTCCGGGATCGTACCTTCCGGGGCCTCTTGGCAGATCTACTTGGTGGACTACCACCATCCATGGCACTCCCCTGCTTTCCGTTACTGCTGGGATTAGCATGCGCAGCAGGATTGGAACCCATGGCCCCGTGAAGATGGTTTGTACCTGCAGATTGAGCTGATGTCTCTAACGCTACAACAATGGACAAGCTGGCAGGACCTGCTGAAACCGGATGCTGGTTATTTTGATCATTGTCGGTAGCAGGCAGATTGGCTAGAGCATCAGTATTTGTATCAGAATCAGCACATTCTCCGCCTTCAACAATGTTACCATTTCCATTATTAAGCACAGGAGCATAGACAGACTCTTCTAGACGACGTACCTATATGAATGAGAATACGCGTAAAGTTACTGACTGTAGCAATCATTATATGCAACTTAAAAAAAGAAAAATACTTCTGAAAGAGGTCACTCAAATGTAATTGCGTGTAAGTAATAAACTTGACCGGTCAAAATTTGGTGAATAAATGCTACTCATTGGATGGATGTGGGTTACAAGACTGGTAATGCTTGTAGCAGCATAGAGCATGCCGTTATTTTGAACAAGGCATATGTCACATAATAACGAATAGTGCACAACAACAACAAAGCCTTTCAGTCCCAAACAAGTTGGGGTAGGCTAGAGTTAAAACCCATCAGATCTTGAAACCCAAAATAATGAATGGTGTGTTTCAAATAAATATCGTATCACAATTTGATTGCAGAATTTAGTGCATGGGTAATTACCAGCAAGCTACCAAAGGGATGCGAAGCTACCCATTTGTTATGCGCTGTACTGACAACGCGCAAGCGTGGAAAGCCGTTTGGTACTTGGAATTCAGCATGTTTCACATGATCAATGAAAATGACCTGCATTTCAAGGAAATAAATTTATAAATAAACAAGCAACATCAGCACATTCAAACAGTTTGTAATTTCCATAAGTGCGGTCGGAATGTTTCTTACGCTCAGAATGTGCACACAGCCCTTGAGAAGAACAAAGGGTGCATCGGATTCCTTGAACTCCATGAGTCCTTTGAGGAGATAGTCAGCAACGAAACCGCACCAGTCCATCTGTTTGAGGTTACCAACCTTCTGAGCAGCTCCGAGCAAGGACCGGTTGACAAGCATGGTTGTATTTGGCGCTAGATAAATCGCGAGTATCACCATCATGAAGGCTGTACAGAAGGGTTCCTCCTCGGTTATGCCACACATTTCTTCGGCCAGTTCCTTTGCCTTCCTCACTTTAGTAGAAGAGAAGTGACTGTAGGGAGACTGCACGACTGGGATGGGGCCTGAAGGGATCCCAAGGATAGACTTGACGAGCGGCCTGACCGGAATCGACACGCCGCCTTCAAACTCGAGCGCCTCGGTCTCACAACTGAACCTGCCAACCAGCCACAAGGTAAGGGCCTTGTTAATCTCGAAGTCTGCCATGGACAGCAGGCTCCCAAACCCGATTTTTCTGACGAAGCCCTTCTGCTCCTCGCTGAGAAGCCCCACAATCTGCGGGATGAGGTGCGGGGAACATCTGTACGACGCCGTCCCGCTCTGCAAGGCATGGGCGGATTCAGCTGAGGAGACGCGGATGTAATATGAATGAACTGAATGAGTAAAGCAGAGCAGAGGAGTTCGTACCCAGCCCTTCGGGAGAAGAGCAGAGGACTTCTTGGCAGATCTGCTTGGTGGATTGCCACCGCCCACGGCATCCCCCCGCTTTCCGGTCCTGCTGGGATTGGAACGCGCAGCAGGACTGGAACCCATGGCCGTGTGGCTAGGGTTTCAGAGGGAGACGGTGACCAGCCCAATAGGCGGGGAAATCGATCAGAAAAGGAGCAGATTCTTGCTACCAGTTAGTGGATCCGCCGTCTGGCGGGCATGCGCGAGCTGCGGTGCCGGTCGCCGGCGGGGTGCGCCGGCTGGAATGGAGCGGCGGCGGCGGCGGCGGCGGCGGGGTTGTGGGGAAAGAGGAGAAAGGGGGGAAGAAGAGCGAAGCCAAAAAAATGCCAATGCCTCGAAATATTTGGGCGAAGCTCTCTGGCGCGAGCCACCAATCGGTCAGCTTCGGCAAAGTAGGATTAGGCCAACCACAGCCGTTGGATCTCGGCGCTGGCTCCTAGGTGGTCCTGGTTGCCCTAGCATATCCTGGTTCCACTCCACCCGCTAGCACGGAAAAACGCGCGTGTCTCGCGCGCCGCAGCGTTATCCATGCTTGCAATGTCTGCGTCCCCGCTTCCCGTCGTGCTCATGGCTGTGTCGCTCGATGTTCGCCAGATAAGTCGTCATCGGTTGCAGCATGACCTGCCACCGGTCGCAACCTCGCCATAGTCGGTTTTAGCGTGGCGCGCCACCGATCACAACCCACGGCCGACGACCCATGATCTGTCGTGTTGCCGCCAACCCTAGGTGCTTGCAACATTGTCCTCATCGTTAGTCACATCGGCGCTGCTCGTAGCATCTGGTGGTCGGAGTTGCAGCACGCGCTCCCCCGTCTTGTCGTCACATATCGTCTTGCAGCGTTATCACTTTCGGCTGCTCGCAGCATCATCATGTCCCCTGACAGTATCGATCGTCGTCATGTCTCGTGGTAACACTGTCACAGCCGACCGCGTAGCACCCGCCAGTCATGTTTGCAACATCATCGACTCAGAGTTCAAGCATTGTAGCTCACTAGTTCCAGCAATCCACCCATATGCTATCGTTGGCTCGCCGTGAGCAATTACAACATTGTCCGCATGCCATAGAAGCACGTTTGTGCACCTTCCAAGTTCCAAGTGATGAGTGGTACTTTTGCGCTTATTATACCATTGTTTAAACTGAATAATCCCAAAATTTTCGAGAAAAACACTCCAACGTGACTAATGAATGTGAGAGATCGTGAAATCCTTGTTTTTAATATGCTTCCGCAAAAAAGAAGGGCCTAAGTATGGAAAGGAATCATCACTTAGGAGGAAACAAGAAGAATAGAGGAAGAAATGAAGGAATTGAAGGCGCGGGAAATGCACCAGAGTGCAAGACGACCTTTGGTACGAGCGCACACGCTCATACCAGTCGTCGTCGACTTCAGGAGGTCCAACCACCCAACCTTTATAAAAGGGCCTACACCAGAATCGCAATAGAGAGAGAACACCATTCATGAAACAGGGCACCATAACCATCTTCCAACCCTAGATGCCACCATTTTCCCATCTTATTTCCATAGTTGTAGCCACCATCACCACAACAATCCTCTCTCCATGTTAGTCATACTTGTACTCATGTATCACACTTGGCAACTACTGTAAGACACATCATCAGTAAAGCATTCATCTTTGTGTCTTCTTCAATGAGTTCATCTTGCGATCCGATCGCCATGTGTGAGTAATTCAATAAGGCAATGGGTTAAGGCACTACCTTGCAAACCGGATGGTCGGGACCGGCTACCCAACAGGTACCCCTAAGCTACCTAGTGCCTAAGCCGGGGGTATATTCTCGTGATGATGACCCCGACTTCCATGAGGATGAGGATCTATCCATTATTTTCACGGAGGGGATCTTCTATCAAGAGAGCCTTGATGGCTCCAAAGTATCCATCATTCCTGACTTGCCAGGGGTTCTAACGTTCTCTATGGTAAGGTCCCCTCAAGCCTTCTTCGAAAGAGATCTTCTGCCCGAAAGACCCCGAGCACCCTGACTTCTCCTCCAAAGGGTCGCCACTCAAAGCATCCGCTGACTGATTCAGCCTCTCAAGGGTGCCAACCACCAGGCGACCAAGGTGCCGCTCAGGAACCAGCCACTGTGGCAGTAGAGAAAGTCGCACCTCCCGAGACAGGTAAGTTTTATGAATAGCAAGCTCAAAAAATTGCCATGGCATTATCTGTCTTATCGCTCGAGCTTTTATGTAGGCAACTCATCCATGAATCGACAACTGAGGAGGCAGGCGCTATGGATGCTTCAATGCCAAAGACTGGTGTCGAGCCAATACCCGCCCCACGGGATATTCCCGAAGTGGCTCAATCAGAAACCTCACAGACTTGTTCTACCACCAACTCTGAGGTTGACAATGCCATAAATCATCGACGGAGAAAGGCTTCTTTAAGGAATTCTATCTTCTCCAGCCAATAATTCAATGCCCTCAGTTCGGTGGATGCCTATCTTGGCGTGGTTCGCTCCGGCTTTGAGAAGACGGTGGATGTTTTATCCAAGGGTTTGCATGTAAAAACCTTTCTCCCTTGTTTACTTTAACAATATATGGCCTCAATAGTCCCTAGATGGACCGACGCTAGTCCCTTTTAAATAGAAACAATCCATCCGAGCTCAAGGCTACTTTTTAGCTTTTCCGATAGGACTTTGAAAGGTGTGAAGGTCTGTCATATATGGCAGTAGCCCCTAAGACACTTGTTGGATGAGTTATCAGACTAGTGTATTAGTGGTGGTAATCTTGACTGAGCGCGAAACCTAGTAGCCACCGAGGCTTAATTCAGACACAAGTGGCCATGTTAAGGATCGAATATATGTAACCATGTCTTAATTTGACAGGTTGCTCAAGATAAAAATGAGGGCCTCTCCGAAGAGCTAACCTAGACCAAGGCGAAGCAGGATGTCGCACAGGCCGAGGTGGAGCATATTAAGAAATTCACCAGAGAAGCACACGGTAAGTGTGTCTGATCATATGGTTTTTATTTTAGAGAATTTGAGGCCATCCTTAATGGGGCTTTATATCTGTAGCGGTAGAAACCATTGGTCAACTAGAGAGGGACCTGAAGCAGGCCCGAGAGGACCGACGATATGCGGAATCTCAAGAATAGGCCGACCATTGTGTGTTGTCCCGAAGTAGGGATGACAACAATAAGCTCAAGGCCGAAAACGGGTGGCGGGCTCAAGAGATTGAGAGGCTGAAAACTCAACTGGTCGTGATTACTTGTACTCTGCGTTGGTATTCCCCCGAAGAGGAGAGGATGATGCAGCACAACAAAGGTAAGTATTTCCCTCAGTTATGAAACCAAGGTTATCAATCCAGTAGGAGAACCAAGCAACACTATGTAAACAACACCTGCACACAAACAATAAATACTTGCAATCCAACGCGTGAAGGGGTTGTCAATCCCTCAACGGTATTGAGATAGATTAAATTGTATGAGATTTGATAGACAGATCTAACTAAAACACAAAATAAAATAAGTAAAAGAAAATTGTAGCGAGATATTTTTGGTTTTAATATGATAGGAAATAGACCCGGGGGCCATAGTTTTCACTAGAGGCTTCTCCCAAGAAAATAGCATACGATGGGTAAACAAATTACTGTTGGGAAATTGATAGAAAAACGAATAATTATGACGATATCCAAGGCAATGATCATGTATATAGGCATCACATCCAAAATTAGTAGAACGAAACGATTCTGCATCTACTACTATTGATCCACACATTGACCATTATCCAGCATGCATCTAGTGTATTAAGTTCATGGAAAACGGAGTAATGCAATAAGAATGATGTCATGATGTAGACAAGATGAACTCATGTATGAAACCCCATCTTGTTACCCTTAATAGCAACGATTACATGCGTGTCATGTCTCTTTCTGTCACTGAGATTGAGCACCACAAGATCGAACCCATCACAAAGCACCACTTCCTATGGAAAGATAAATCAATCTAGTTGGCCAAACCAAAACAATACATCGGAGAAGAAATACGAGGCTATAACAATCATACATAAAAGAGTTCAGCAAAGTGATTGCTTATATCTGCGTTGGTAATTCCCCGGAGAGGAGAGGATGATGCAGCACATCAAAGGTAAGTATTTTCCTCAGTTATGAAATCAAGGTTATCAATCCAGTAGGAGAACCAAGCAACACTATGTAAACAACACCTGCACACAAACAACAAATACTTGCAAGCCAACGCATAAGAGGGGCTATCAATCCCTCCTCGGTTTTGAGGTAGATTAAATTGTATAGGTTTTCATAAATAGATCTAACTAAAACACAAAATAAAATAAAGAAAAAGGTGCAGCAAGGTATCTTTAGATTTAATATGATAGAACACTACTAGGGAAAAGGCTAGCAGCAGAGCGGGTTCTAGGTATATCAGTAGCGCAGGGACTGGCGCTACTAATAAGGCGCTACAGCTAACCCGTAGCAGTAGCGCGTGCACACCCGCGCTACTGCTATACAAGTGTAGCAGCAGCGCGCTTCATGGAAGCTCACTACTGCTAATAGCTCTAGCGCGCTTTGCCTGGACGCGCTACTGCTACTGTGATGCTTCTGCTAACTTTTCTCCACTCGCTACTGCTAATTTTAGTAGTTTTTTCTGCATATTTGTTTTGTATTTGAATAGGCTTTATACAATAATCTTTAGCATATGACACACATAGAAATGTAATCATAGCATATACATACAAATAGTCTCATCAAATCATGTCATCATCATAATCATCATCCAACACAAAGTGGTCTCTCATCATCATCTCGAAAATAGCGATACAAATCTCGATTACTTGCAACTACATCGTCATCCATCTAAACAATGATATACACGAGAAAAGCTATCACTTTGCGTGAACCTAAACTAACTACTGGCTGTCGCTCAAAAACCGGAAACCGGTACACCTGGGCCTGACATTCCGGCCACTCGTCGTATACTCCTGGCGTAGCATTTCTTCGCCATCGATAATCTATACACCTGCATCGTCACATGAGTCTATAATATGCAACATATATAGTTGAGCAACAGAAAGAGACAGACTTGGCAAAAAATAGAAGCAACATATCATAAGAATAAATAACAAATTAAAGTTCATCGTACCCAAAATGCCCTAACTAGAGTGATCTTTGCTAGTCGAGGAGGACGGTTTAACTACATCACAAATAAAGTTTCGTCGTGCATAATTCAAAGTTTCGTCATACTGATAGTATGTACTAAACGGACACATTGTCATATATCGACAATCACTCCATGTCGTGCCATCCATCCAAGCCAGGGAGATAGTCCCCGAGCTTAGTGAAAGGCTTCAGGTCGAGACGCTGAGCGGCTACGCGTGTTCGGACGTCTTCCCGCGACATTTGTCCTTCTTCGTAGAACATCCCTGTTTTTCGACGACCTCCTTCATGATGATTTGGGCATGTTCGCGCTGGATGTGATAGAACTCAGCTCGAAGTCAATGATCCTCGATATTTCCTAAGTTCTTTGCCCATCGCAGAATATGGGCATCGCCAGATGTAGGTGACATGCGAAGGTTCTGGTGATCCCCTCTGTACTCCAGCATCTGGTGTAGGACATTGATACGTCTCCAACGTATCTATAATTTTTGATTGTTCCATGCTATTATATTATCAACCTTGGATGTTTTATATGCATTTATTATGCACTTTTATATCATTTTTGGGACTAATCTATTAACCCAGAGCCCAGTGCCAGTTTCTGTTTTCTCCTTGTTTTAGAATATCGTAGAAAAGAAAATTCAAACGGAGTCCAATTGACCTGAAACTTCACGGAACTTATTTTTGGATCAGAAGAAGCCCAAAAGACTAGGAGTGCACGTTAGGGGATCAACGAGGAAGCCACGAGGCAGGGGGCGCGCCCTCCACCCTCATGGGCCCCCTGACGCACTTCTTCCTCCTATATATCCCCATATACCCTAAAACGATCGGGGAGCACAATAGATCGGGAATTTCGCCGCCAGAAGCCTCCGAAGCCACCGAAAACCAATCTAGACCCGTTCTGGCACCTTGTCAGAGGGGGCAATCCCTCTCCGGTGGCCATCTTCATCATCCCGGTGCTCTCCATGACGAGGAGGGAGTAGTTCTCCCTCGGGGCTGAGGGTATGTACCAGTAGCTATGTGTTTGATCTCTCTCTCCCTCTCCCTCTCTCTCTCTCTCTTTCTCGTGTTCTTGAGGTGATACGATCTTGATGTATCGTGAGCTTTGCTATTATAGTTGGATCTTATGTTTCTCCTCCCCCTCTACTCTCTTGTAATGGATTGAGTTTCCCCTTTGAAGTTATCTTATCGGATTGAGTCTTTAAAGATTTGAGAACACTTGATGTATGTCTTGCCGTGTGTATCTGTGGTGACAATGGGATACCACGTGATTCACTTGATGTATGTTTTGGTGATCAACTTGCGGGTTCCTCCCATGAACCTATGCATAGGGGTTGGCACACGTTTTCGTCGTGATTCTCCAGTAGAAACTTTGGGGCACTCTTTGAGGTTCTATGTGTTGGTTGAATAGATGAATCTGAGGTTGTGTGATGCATATCGTATATCATACCCACGGATACTTGAGGTGACATTGGAGTATCTAGGTGACATTAGGGTTTTGGTTGATTTGTCTTAAGGTGTTATTCTAGTACAAACTCTAGGGTTGTTTGTGACACTTATAGGAATAGCCCAACGGATTGATTGGAAAGAATAACTTTGAGGTGGTTTCGTACCCTACCATAATCTCTTCGTTCGTTCTCCGCTATTAGTGACTTTGGAGTGACTCTTTGTTGCATGTTGAGGGATAGTTATATGATCCAATTATGTTATTATTGTTGAGGGAACTTGCACTAGCTAAAGTATGAACCCTAGGCCTTGTTTCAACGCATTGCAATACCGTTTACGCTCACTTTTATCATTAGTTACCTTGCTGTTTTTATAATTTTAGATTACAAAAACCTTTATCTACCATCCATATACCACTTGTATCACCATCTCTTCGCCGAACTAGTGCACCTATACAATTTACCATTGTATTGGGTGTGTTGGGGACACAAGAGACTCTTTGTTATTTGGTTGCAGGGTTGCATGAGAGAGACCATCTTCATCCTACGCCTCCTACGGATTGATAAACCTTAGGTCATCCACTTGAGGGAAATTTGCTACTGTCCTACAAACCTCTGCACTTGGAGGCCCAACAACGTTTACAAGAAGAAGGTTGTGTAGTAGACATCAAGCTCTTTTCTGGCGCCGTTGCCGGGGAGGTTAGTGTTTGAAGGTATATCTTTAGATCTTGCAATCGAGTCTTTTAGTTTCTTGTTTTATCACTAGTTTAGTTTATAAAAGAAAATTACAAAAAAATGGAATTAAGTTTGCCTCATACGCTTTATCTTTTTAATATCTTTCGTGAGTATGATGGAAAGGAAAATTGTGTTGAAGTGTTAGAAGAAGAATGCATTAAAATGTTTGGCACTAAATATTTGAATGATGAGCATGATTGCAATGTTGTTAGTATGAATTCCTTGAATATCCATGATGCTAATGATATGCAAAGCCACAAGCTTGGGGAAGCTATGTTTGATGAAGATGTTATTTTTTGTCCCCCAAGTTTTGATGAGAAAATTTATTATGATGAAAGCATGCCTCCTGTTTATGATGATTATATTGATGAAAGTGGATTTGGAGAGGTCATGACTTTATTTTGTGATGAATCCACTATTCCGGAAGAGGTTCCAATTGATTATGAGAACAAAGTTGCTATCTATGATGATTATTGTGATGACTTGTATGCTATAAAGAATAATGATATCCATGAAACTTGTCATCATGATTTTAGTTTTCAATTGGATTATGCCTCACATGATAATTATTTTGTTGAGTTTGCTCCCACTACTATTCATGAGAAGAAATTTGCTTATGTAGAGAGTAATAAAATTTCTATGCTTGTAGATCATGAAAAGAATGCTTTAGGTGCTGGTTATATTGTTGAATTCACTCATGATGCTACTGAAAATTATTATGATGGAGGAACATATGCTTGTAGGAATTGCAATAATATCAAGTTTCCTCTCTATGTGCTTAAAGTTTTGAAGTTATGCTTGTTTTGCCTTCCTATGCTAGTTGATTATTGTTCCCATAAGTTGTTTGCTCACAAAATCCCTATGCATAGGAAGTATGTTAGACTTAAATTTTCTAGTCATATTCTTTATGATGCTCTCTTTATGTTTCAATTCTTATCTTTTATGTGAGCATCATTGAAATCATCATGCCTAGCTAGGGGCGTTAAACGATAGCGCTTGTTGGGAGGCAACCCAATTTTATTTTTCTTCCTCGCTTTTTGTTCCTGTTTAGCAATAAATAATTTATCTAGCCTCTGTTACGATTGAGTTGTTTGTGTTTTAATTAGTGTTTGTGCCAAGTAGAACCTTTGGGAAGACTTGGGTGAAGTCTTTATGATCATGCTGTAAAAAACAGAAACTTTAGCGCTCACAAGAATTGTTGCCATTTTTATTTGGAGAGTGATATTTAGTTAATTATTTTTGCATATGATTAATAGATAAATTCCTCAGGTCCAGCAATTTATTTTAGAATTTTGGGGTTCCAGAAGTATACGTTTGATCCAGATTACTACAGACTGTTCTGTTTTTCACAGATTCTGTTTTTCGTGTGTTGTTTGCTTATTTTGATGAATCTATGGCTAGTAAAATAGTTTATAAACCATAGAGAAGTTGGAATACAGTAGGTGTAACACCAATATATATAAAGAATGACTTCATTACAATACCTTGAAGTGGTGTTTTGTTTTGTTTCGTTAACGGAGCTTACGAGTTTTCTGTTAAGTTTTGTGTTGTGAAGTTTTCAAGTTTTGGGTAAGGATTCGATGGACTATGGAATAAGGAGTGGCAAGAGCCTAAGCTTGGGGATGCCCCGGAAGGCATCCCCTCTTTCGTCTTCGTTCATCGGTAACTTTACTTGGAGCTATATTTTTATTCGCCACATGATATGTGTTTTGCTTGGAGCGTCAATTTATTTTATTTTGTTTTGCTTGCTGTTTGAATAAAGTACCAAGATCTTAAATTCTTAAATGTTAGAGAGTCTTCACATAGTTGCATAATTATTCAACTACTCATTGATCTTCACCTATATCTTTTGGAATAGTTTGTCATTTGCTGTAGTGCTTCACTTATATCTTTTTAGAGCACGGTGGTGGATTTATTTTGTAGAAATAGATGAACTCTCATGCTTCACTTATATCATTTTGAGAGTCTTTAGAACAGCATGGTAGTTTGCTTTGGTTATGAAACTAGTCCTAATATGATGGGCATCCAAGAGGGATATAATAAAAACTTTCATATAAAGTGCATTGAATACTAAGAGAAGTTTGATACTTGATGATTGTTTTGAGATATGGAGATGGTAATATTAGAGTCATGCTAGTTGATTAGTTGTGAATTTGAGAAATACTTGTGTTAAAGTTTGTGATTCCCGTAGCATGCACGTATGGTGAACCGTTATGTGATGAAGTCGGAGCATGATTTATTTATTGATTGTCTTCCTTATGAGTGGCGGTCGGGGACGAGCGATGGTCTTTTCCTACCAATCTATCCCCCTAGGAGCATGCGCGTAGTACTTTGTTTCGATAACTAATAGATTTTTGCAATAAGTATGTGAGTTCTTTATGACTAATGTTGTGTCCATGGATTATACGCACTCTCACCCTTCCACCATTGCTAGCCTCTCTAATACCATGCAACTTTCGCCGGTACCATAAACCCACCATATACCTTCCTCAAAACAGCCACCATACCTACCTATTATGGCATTTCCATATCCATTCTGAGATATATTGCCATGCAACTTTCCATCGTTCTGTTATTATGACACGCTTCATCATTGTCATATTGCTTTGCATGATCATGTAGTTGACATCGTATTTGTGGCAAAGCCACCGTTCATAATTCTTTCATACATGTCACTCATGAGTCATTGCACATCCCGGTACACCGCCGGAGGCATTCATATAGAGTCATATTTTGTTCTAAGTATCGATTTGTAATTGTTGAGTTGTAAGTAAATAAAAGCGTGATGATCATTATTAGAGCATTGTCCCAGTGAGGAAAGGATGATGGAGACTATGATTCCCCCACAAGTCGGGATGATACTCCGGATGAAAATAAATAAATAAAAGAGGCCAAAGAAGCCCAAATAAAAAAAGGGAAAGAGAAAAGAGGCCATAAAAAAGAGAAGGCGCAAACAAAAATAAATGAGAGAAAAGGAGAGAAGGGGCAATGCTACTATCCTTTTACCACACTTGTGCTTCAAAGTAGCACCATGATCTTCATGATGGAGAGTCTCCTATGTTGTCACTTTCATATACTAGTGGGAATATTTCATTATAGAACTTGGCTTGTATATTCCAGTGATGGGCTTCCTCAAAATGCCCTAGGTCTTCGTGAGAAAGCGAGTTGGATGCGCACCCACTAGTTTCTTTTGTTGAGCTTTCATACATTTATTGCTCTAGTGCATCCGTTGCATGGCAATCCCTACTCACTCACATTGATATCTATTGATGGGCATCTCCATAGCCTGTTGATACACCTAGTTGATGTGAGACTATCTTCTCCTTTTTGTCTTCTCCACAACCACCATTCTATTCCACCTAAAGTGCTATGTCCATGGCTCACGCTCATGTATTGCGTGAAGATTGAAAAAGTTTGAGAACATCAAAAGTATGAAACAATTGCTTGGCTTGTCATCGGGGTTGTGCATGATTTAAATATTTTGTGTGGTGAAGATGGAGCATAGCCAGACTATATGATTTTGTAGGGATAACTTTCTTTGGCCATGTTATTTTGAAGAGACATAATTGCTTAGTTAGTATGCTTGAAGTATTATTATTTTATGTTAATATTAAACTTTTGTCTTGAATCTGATGGATCTGAATATTCTTGCTACAATAAAGAGAACTACATGGATAAATATGTTAGGTAGCATTCCACATCAAAAATTCTGTTTTTATCATTTACCTACTCGAGGACGAGCAGGAATTAAGCTTGGGGATGCTGATACATCTCCAACTTATCTATAATTTTTGATTGTTCCATGCTATTATATTATCAACCTTGGATGTTTTATATGCATTTATTATGCACTTTTATATTATTTTTGGGACTAACCTATTAACCCAGAGCCAAGTGCCAGTTTCTGTTTTTTCCTTGTTTTAGAATATCGCAAAAAAGGAAAATCAAATGGAGTCCAATTGACCTGAAACTTCACGGAACTTATTTTTGGATCAGAAGAAGCCCGGAAAACTTGGAGTGCACGTCAGGGGATCAACGAGGAAGCCACGAGGCAGGGGGGCGCGCCCACCCCCTAGGCGCGCCCTCCACCCTCGTGGGCCCCTCGTGGCCCCCCTAACGCACTTCTTCCTCCTATATATCTCCATATACCCTAAAACGATCGGGTAGCACAATAGATCGGGAGTTCCGCCGCCAGAAGCCTCCGTAGCCACCGAAAACCAATCTAGACCCGTTCTGGCACCCTACCGGAGGGGGCAATCCCTGTCTGGTGGCCATCTTCATCATCCCGGTGCTCTCCATGATGAGGAGGGAGTAGTTCTCCCTTGGGGCTGAGGGTATGTACCAGTAGCTATGTGTTTGATCTCTCTCTCTCTCTTTCTCTCTCTCTCTCTCGTGTTCTTGAGGTGATACGATCTTGATGTATCGCGAGCTTTGCTATTATAGTTGGATCTTATGTTTCTCCTCCCCCTCTACTCTCTTGTAATGGATTGAGTTTCCCCTTTGAAGTTATCTTATGGGATTGAGTCTTTAAATATTTGAGAACAGTTGATGTATGTCTTGCCGTGCGTATCTGTGGTGACAATGGATACCACGTGATTCACTTGATGTATGTTTTGGTGATCAACTTGCGGGTTCCTCCCATGAACCTATGCATAGGGGTTGGCACACGTTTTCGTCATGATTCTCCGGTAGAAACTTTGGGGCACTCTTTGAGGTGTGATGCATATCGTATAATCATACCCACGGATACTTGAGGTGACATTGGAGTATCTAGGTGACATTAGGGCTTTGGTTGATTTGTGTCTTAAGGTGTTATTCTAGTACGAACTCTAGGGCTGTTTGTGACACTTATAGGAATAGCCCAACGGATTGATTGGAAAGAATAACTTTGAGGTGGTTTTGTACCCTACCATAATCTCTTCGTTCATTCTCCGCTATTAGTGACTTTGGAGTGACCCTTTGTTGCATGTTGAGGGATAGTTATATGATCCAATTATGTTATTATTGTTGAGGGAACTTGCACTAGCAAAAGTATGAACCCTAGGCCTTGTTTCAATGCATTGCAATACCATTTACGCTCACTTTTATCATTAGTCACCTTGCTGTTTTTATAATTTCAGATTACAAAAACCTTTATCTACCATCCATATACCACTTGTATCACCATCTCTTCGCCGAACTAGTGCACCTATACAATTTACCATTGTATTGGGTGTGTTGGGGACACAAGAGACTCTTTGTTATTTGGTTGCAGGGTTGCTTGAGAGAGACCATCTTCATCCTACCCATCCTACGGATTGATAAACTTTAGGTCATCCACTTGAGGGAAATTTGCTACTGTCCTACAAACCTCTGCACTTGGAGGCCCACCAACATCTACAAGAAGAAGGTTATGTAGTAGACATCAGACATAGAATCCATCATTAAGAGAATTACTCGGTTGCTGGATGCAGCAGAAGTCGGTCTTATGGCCGAAGGCGGGCCTGCCGTCCTTTTTCTTCTTGTCCTTGACCTCTCCACCCCGTGCACCGTAGTAAAACATAGCACTGTCGAGAACAGACTTGATGTGGGTGTAATCCTTTTTGTTAATGTTCTTCGACGAGTCCAAGTAAAGAGCGTGGGAGTATCGGGGGGAGAGGATGATGAGGACGGTGCGCCCGCCGCTGCGCAAAATAAGTACACCTCAAATTAATTAGCCTCCACCGTGCAAATGAATGATTGAAATCAAAGGAAGGATATCCGTGCAGATGACTTACATGGGATGATAAGGCACGAGAATCGCCTCCTTGTCCTTATTGGCGAGCATGAAATTGATGATGTATTTCCTCGCGTATTCACAGTGCTTTGCGCAGACTCCCAAGAAGGCCTCGTGCATGAAGTACAGGTCAGCGACACAGATATAAGGTATCTGCTCAACCCCGATGAGGTAGTTCATGTGCAAATCATAAAGGTGGACAAACGCAAAATCCAGCCTCTTCAAGTGAAACATGTCGAAGATGTAATCGAATCAAAGGAAGAACTTCTCTGCGGGGAATGTGTTGACGTACGACAATCCCCGCGGCACGTTAACCACGTAGAGTGGGTATCCTAGATTTTTTGAGGCGATGAGGCCTTTCTCTATCCGCAGCACATCATCATGAAGTCTCCTTAAATCGCTGAATCTGGCCCGCAGCGCTGCTTCAGGTAGGATTGGTTGACCGGGGATATGCCATTTTGCCGCACCGGGGATATCTATACGGTCTTGAACCCGAGGCTACTGAGGCGGCTGGATCACAGAAGCAGCTTTTTTGCCTTTCCTCGGTCTCTTCCTAGACTTCTTTACTACCGGAAGGTTGTCCATAATACGTTCAGACTCCGGAGGCGGCAATTCAGGCACCGACTCATGACGCTCAAACCCTAAGTAGGCGCCAGTATTGACATACTGTTGAGTGTCATCCTCATCCTCATCTATGGCGACATCACCAGCGACTAATGGAGTAGGCGAGGTGTTGATGTTCATACCTAACTGCGTGCTCGTGGGTGTGCTCTCGGCCGCCTCCAGACGAAGCAGACTCTTTGGCCACAACAGGACCCACCCATTGCAACAATCACCAAGCTGCCGCGGGGTCTCATCGTCATCCCCCACTAGTACCGGAGGAGCCAAATTCTCGTGGCCCGGTTTGACACTGGCCACGGAAACCTTGAAGACTTCCGAGGGGATCGGACGGTTGTGGAACAATGATTCCTTCGGCTCCATTACCATCGCCTTCCCCACGTACACCTTCTGGTCGCCGATGGTGTACAATATGGTGCACGGGGTTTCATCGGCCTGCAAAGAAAAGTCTGCGACATGAGACATCCGAAAGGCAATGAAAACGGGAGATTATACATTTATTGAAGGGGGCCGGTGTGACAAATACCGTGAGGGCATCGAGCTCAGCCAAAGACGAAGCACCGCCGAGCACGTCCGGTGCCGAGGCCAGTGCCGGAGCAGGTGCGGAAGCCGGTGCGGGAGC
Organism: Triticum dicoccoides; assembly: GCF_002162155.2. Taxonomy (NCBI): domain Eukaryota; kingdom Viridiplantae; phylum Streptophyta; class Magnoliopsida; order Poales; family Poaceae; genus Triticum; species Triticum dicoccoides. The sequence goes on along the minus strand of NC_041384.1, from coordinate 15,730,791 downwards.
AGGTGCAGTGATACGTCTCCAACGTATCTATAATTTTTGATTGTTCCATGCTATATTATATTCTGTTTTGGACATTATTGGGCTTTATTATACACTTTTATATTATTTTTGGGACTAACATATTAACTGGAGGCCCAACCCAGAATTGCTGTTTTTTTGCCTATTTCAGAGTTTCGCAGAAAAAGAATATCAAACGGAGTCCAAACGGAATGAAACCTTCGGGAACATGATTTTCGGAACGAACATGATCCAGAGGACTTGGACCCTACGTCAAGACATCAACCAGGAGGCCACGAGGTAGGGGGGCGCGCCTACCCTCCTGGGCACGCCTTCCACCCTCGTGGGGCCCATGTTGCTCCACCGACGTACTCCTTCCTCCTATATATACCTACGTGCCCCCAAACTACCAGATACGGAGCCAAAACCCTAATTCCACCGCCGTAACTTTTTGTATCCACGAGATCCCATCTTGGGGCCTTTTTTGGAGCTCCGCCGGAGGGGGCATCGAGCGTGGAGGGCTTCTACGTCAACACCATAGCCCCTCCGATGAAGTGTGAGTAGTTTACCTCAGACCTTCGGGTCCATATTTACTAGCTAGATGGCTTCTTCTCTCTTTTTGGATCTCAATACAAAGTTCTCCCCTCTCTTGTGGAGATCTATTCAATGTAATCTTCTTTTGCGGTGTGTTTGTTGAGACCGATGAATTGTGGGTTTATGATCAAGTTTATCTATGAACAATATTTGAATCTTCTCTGAATTCTTTTATGTATGATTGGTTATCTTTGCAAGTCTCTTCAAATTATCAGTTTGGTCTGGCCTACTAGATTGATCTTTCTTGCAATGGGAGAAGTGCTTAGCTTTGGGTTCAATCTTGCGGTGTCCTTTCCCAGTGACAGTAGGGGCAGCAAGGCACGTATTGTATTGTTGCCATCGAGGATAACAAGATGGGGTTTATATCATATTGCATGAGTTTATCCCTCTACATCATGTCATCTTGCTTAAAGCATTACTCTGTTCTTATGAACTTAATACTCTAGATGCATGCTGGATAGCGGTCGATGTGTGGAGTAATAGTAGTAGATGCAGGCAGGAGTCGGTCTACTTTTCTCAGACGTGATGCCTATATACATGATCATACCTAGATATTCTCATAACTATGCTCAATTCTGTCAATTGCTCAACAGTAATTTGTTTACCCACGGTGAATACTTATGCTCTTGAGAGAAGCCACTAGTGAAACCTATGGCCCCCGGGTCTATTTTCCATCATATTAATCTTCCAACACTTAGTTATTTTTATTGCCTTTTATTTTACTTTGCATATTTATCATAAAAAATACCAAAAATATTATCTTATCATATCTATCAGATCTCACTCTCGTAAGTGACCGTGTAGGGATTGACAACCCCTTATCGCGTTGGTTGTGAGGATTTATTTGTTTGTGTATGTGCGAGGGACTCGTGCGTGGCCTCCTACTGGATTGATACCTTGGTTCTCAAAAATCGAGGGAAATACTTACGCTACTTTGCTGCATCACCCTTTCCTCTTCAAGGGAAGACCAACGCAGTGCTCAAGAGGTAGCAAGAAGGATTTCTGGCGCCGTTGCCGGGGAGGTTACGCAAAAGTCAACACACCAAGTACCCATCACAAACCCTTATCTCCCGCATTACATTATTTGCCATTTGCCTCTCATTTTCCTCTCCCCCACTTCACCCTTGCCGCTTTATTCGTCTCCCTCTTTCTTCTTACTCCTCGCACTTTCTGCCGTTATGTCTGAAATTGGGGAAACTATTGTCGATATGGACAATAGTAATAACATGGAAAATTCTGATGCTCCTGCTGAAGAACCCCCTACCTTACATACAAAAAAAATTCTGAATTGGTAGTGGTAATATTATTGGAAAAGGGGTTATTCAAGATTTCTTTACTTGTGTCAGTGCTTTGCCTTCTATGGGTAGTTCTATTCTTCATAAAACTAGTAATCTTGCGGACGCTATTGCCATGCTTGTAGTTGAACTTGAAAGGCAATTTATGCACATGCACCTTGCATACAAAGGATTTTCCTAGAATTTTCTAATATTGAGCATTCTTCTATTAAGTGTGCTGCTACTATCTTTTTGGCTCATGAATTCAGATTTATAATAAAAGAGGCCAAAGAAATCTTTGCGCATTATAGGGTGGACACTGGTCGTCCTCCCATAGAAACTATCCTATTTGATCAAGAGGAAATAATGTGTTTTCAGTCTCTAGATTATGTTGCTTTTAATGAAAACCTTAGAAAAAAAGGTTCCCACCAATGTTCTAGTTGATAGACTTTCTGAACTTAATAATGATTTTGCTATTCAAAATAATGAGCTAGGATATTCTCTTGAGTATAGGCTCACAAAGTTTTGTCAAAAGAATGCTTATAATGATGAATTGGTTGTGCAATACGAAGGGCCGAAGGAGGAACCTATACCTCCTAAAGTTGATCTTGGGAACTTTTGTCCCATTAAATTTAGCACTTTTTATTACCTGTGCTTGCCTCAAAGAAAACTTGCTGCTGAACGTAGAGAATACGAAATGAGTTTTAATGATCTATCCTATTATTATGGCAATACCTAGATCTATCCTTGCTTTTTATGCCTAGCTAGGGGCGTTAAACGATAGCGCTTGTTGGGAGGCAACCCAATTTTATTTTTATTCCTTGCTTTTTGCTCCTGTTTAGTAATAAATAATTTATCTAGCCTCTGTTTTGGTTGTGTTTTTTGTGTTTAATTAGTGTTTGTGCCAAGTAAAACCGTTGGGAAGACTTGGGGAAAGTCTTTTTAATCTTGCTGTAAAAAACAGAAACTTTAGCGCTCACGAGAATTGCTGCCATTTTTATTTGGAAAGTGCTATTTAGTTAATTCTTTTTGAAGATGATTAATAGATAAATTCCTCACGTCCAGCAATTTATTTTAGAATTTTTGGGGTTCCAGATCTTGTGTTAGCTACAGATTACTACAGACTATTCTGTTTTTGACAGATTCTGTTTTTCGTGTGTTGTTTGCTTATTTTAATGAATCTATGGCTAGTGAAATAGTTTATAAACCATAGAGAAGTTGGAATACAGTAGGTTTAACACCAATATAAATAAATAATGAGTTAATTACAGTACCTTGAAGTGGTGTTTTGTTTTCTTTCGCTAACGGAGCTCACGAGATTTTCTACTTTAAGTTTTGTGTTGTGAAGTTTTCAAGTTTTGGGTGAAAGATTTGATGGATTATGGAACAAGGAGTGGCAAGAGCCTAAGCTTGGGGATGCCCATGGCACACCAAGATAATCTAAGGACACCTAAAATCCAAAGCTTGGGGATGCCCCGGAAGGCATCCCCTCTTTCGTCTACTTCCATCGGTAACTTTACTTGGAGCTATATTTTTATTCACCACATGATCTGTGTTTTGCTTGGAGCGTCTTGTATGATTTGATTCTTTGCTTTTTAGTTTACCAAAATCATCCTTGCTGTACACACCTTTTGAGAGAGACACACATGATTCGGAAATTATTAGAATACTCTATGTGCTTCACTTATATCTTTTGAGATATATAGTTTTTGCTCTAGTACTTCACTTATATATTTTAGAGCACAGTGGTGGTTTTGTTTTATAGAAGCTATTATTATTTCATGCTTCACTTAGATTATTTTGAGAGTCTTAAATAGCATGGTAATTTACTTAAATAATCCTAATATGCTAGGTATTCAAGACTAGTAAAAACTTTCTTATGAGTGTGTTGAATACTAAGAGAAGTTTGATGCTTGATGATTGTTTTGAGACATGGAGGTAGTGATTCAAAGTTGTACTAGTTGAGTAGTTGTGAATTTGAAAAATACTTGTGTTGAAGTTTGCAAGTCCCGTAGCATGCACATATGGTAAATGTTATGTAACAAATTTGAAACATGAGGTGTTCTTTGATTGTCCTCCTTATGAGTGGCGGTCGAGGACGAGCGATGGTCTTTTCCTACCAATCTACCCCCCTAGGAGCATGCGCGTAGTGCTTGGTTTTTGATGACTTGTAGATTTATGCAATAAGTATGTGAGTTCTTTATGACTAATGTTGAGTCCATGGATTATACGCACTCTCACCTTTCCATCATTGCTAGCCTCTTCGGTACCGTGCATTGCCCTTTCTCACATTGAGAGTTGGCGCAAACTTCGCCGGTGCATCCAAACCCCGTGATATGATACACTCTTTCACACATAAACCTCCTTATATCTTCCTCAAAACAGCCACCATACCTACCTATTATGGCATTCCCGTAGCCATTCCGAGATATATTGCCATGCAACTTTCCACCGTTCCGTTTATCATGACACGTTCATCATTGTCATATTGCTTTGCATGATCATGTAGTTGACATAGTATTTGTGGAAAGGCCACCATTCATAATCCTTTCATACATGTCACTCTTGGTTCATTGCATATCCCGGTACACCGCTGGAGGCATTCATATATAGTCATACTTTGTTCTAGTATCGAGTTGTAATCACTGAGTTGTAAATAAATAGAAGTGTGATGATCATCATTTTCTAGAGCATTGTCCCAAGTGAGGAAAAAAAGAGGATAAAGGCCATAAAAAAGAGAAGGCCCCAAAAATGAGAGAAAAAGAGAGAAGGGACAATGTTATTATCCTTTTTACCATACTTGTGCTTCAAAGTAGCACCATAATCTTCATGATAGAGAGTCTTTTGTTTTGTCACTTTCATATACTACTAGGAACGTTTCATTATAGAACTTGCCTTGTATATTCCAACAATGGGCTTCCTCAAATGCCCTAGGTCTTCGTGAGCAAGCAAGTTGGATGCACACCCACTTAGTTTCTTTTGTTGAGCTTTCATATATTTATAGCTCTAGTGCATCCGTTGCATGGCAATCCCTACTCCTTGCATTACCATCAATTGATGGGCATCTCCATAGCTCATTGATTAGCCTCGTTGATGTGAGACTTTCTCCCTTTTTTGTCTTCTCCACATAACCCCCATCATTATATTCTATTCCACCCATAGTGCTATATCCATGGCTCACGCTCATGTATTGCGTGAAGGTTGAAAAAGTTTGAGATTACTAAAGTATGAAACAATTGCTTGGCTTGTCATCGGGGTTGTGCATGATGAGAGCATTCTTGTGTGACGAAAATGGAGCATGACTAAACTATATGATTTTGTAGGGATGAACTTTCTTTGGCCATGTTATTTTGAGAGGACATAATTGCTTAGTTAGTATGCTTGAAGTATTATTATTTTTATGTCAATATTGAACTTTTATCTTGAATCTTTCGGATCTGAATATTCATACCACAATTAAGAAGAATTACATTGAAATTATGCCAAGTAGCATTCCACATCAAAAATTCTGTTTTTATCATTTACCTACTCAAGGACGAGCAGAAATTAAGCTTGGGGATGCTTGATACGTCTCCAACGTATCTATAATTTTTGATTGTTCCATGCTATATTATATTATGTTTTGGACATTGTTGGGCTTTATTATTGTAACGCCCTCGATGCGGCTATATCTCCCACATGTCGAAGCACGACTTAGAGGCATAACCGCATTGAAAGCAATGTCGCAAGTGAGGTAATCTTCACACAACCCATGCAATACATAAGGGGCAGAGATACATAGTTGGCTTACAATCGCCACTTCACACAATTAAATGAATAAAGCATTACAACATCCAAATACAATCAAGGTCCGACTACGGAACCAAAATAAAAGAAGAACCCCAGATGCGACACGGTCCCCGATCAACCCCAACTGGCCTCCACTACTGATCAACTAGAACAAAGAAACACAAAGGACAAGATCTTCATCGAGCTCCTCCTGAGCTTGGTTGCGTCATCTGCACGGTCTCATCGGCACCTGCAAGCTGGTTTTGGAAGTATCTGTGAGCCACGGGGACTCAGCAATCTCACACCCTCGCGATCAAGACTATTTAAGCTTATGGGTAAGGTAAAGGTATGAGGTGGAGCTGCAGCAAGCGACTAGCGTATATGGTGGCTAGCATACGCAAATGAGAGCAAGAAGAGAAGGCAAAGCACATTCGGGAAAGTATGATCAAGAAGTGATCCTAAACAACCTACGTCAAGCATAACTCCAACACCATGTTCACTTCTCGGACTCCGCCGGAAAGAGACCATCACGGTAACACACGCTGTTGATTCATTTTAATTAAGGTCAAGTTCAGGTTTTCTACAACCGGACATTAACAAATTCCCATCTGCCCATAATCGCGGGCACGGCTTTCGAAAGTTCAAAACCCTGCAGGGGTGTCCCAACTTAGCCCATGACAAGCTCTCACGGTCAATGAAGGAATAGACCTCCTCCCGAGACATTCCGATCAGACTCGGTATCCCGGTTCTTCAAGACACTTCGACAAGTTAAAACAAATCCAGCAACACCGCCTGAATGTGCCGACAAATCCCGATAGGAGCTGCACATATCTCTTTCTCAGGGCACACCAGATTGTCTAAACTTCCGGTAGGCCAGCCCAGAGTTGCCCCTGGTGGCCACCGGCGACTGACAAGTTGGACCAACACTCAGAGGAGCACTGGCCCGGGGGTTTAAAATAATGATGACCCTTGGGCGCGCGACCCCCAAGGGAAAAGAAAAAGGCTGGGTGGCGAATGGTAAAACCAATGTTGGGCATTGCTGGAAGAGTTTTACTCAAGGCGAACTGTCAAGGGGTTCCCATTATTACCCAACCGCGTAAGGAACGCAAAATCCGGGAACATAACACCGATATGACGGAAACTAGGGCGGCAAGAGTGGAACAAAACACCAGGCATAAGGCTGAGCCTTCCACCCTTTACCAAGTATATAGATGCATCAATTAAATAAGATATATTGTGATATCCCAAACAAGTAAACATGTTCCAACAAGGAACAACATCTCCATGTTCCAACAAGGAACAAACTTCAATCTTCACCTGCAACTAACAACGCTATAAGAGGGGCTGAGCGAAGCGGTAACATAGCCAATCAACGGTTTGCTAGGACAAGGTGGGTTAGAGGCTTGGTTCAACAATATAGGAGGCATGATAAGCAAGTGGTAGGTATCGCAGCATAGGCATAGCAAAAGAGCGAGCAACTAGGCAAGCAAAGATAGAAGTGATTTCGAGGGTATGGTCATCTTGCCTGAAATCCCGCAAGGAAGAAGAACGAGTCCATGAAGAAGACAAACGGACGTAGACGGACGGATCCTCACAAACGCGACGTTATCGGAACCAACCCGAAGAAGCAACACCGGAAAGAAGCACACAACATAGTAAACAACCAACACAAAGACATGGCATGATGCGCAAACAAGTATGATGCATGTCCGGTTTAAAGAGGGCATGGCATGGCAAAGTGCAACAACCAACACTACAAGTTAAGTGGAGCTCAATATGCAACGGGTTGCATATTGACGGAACACCACATCAATTATTTAGTTCTCTCTCGTTTATGTACCCCAACAATATTAAATGTTGATTAACATGGCATGGGGTGAAGCACAACAAAAGTACCTATCTAGGCAAGTTTAAAAGAGGCCGGAAGCAACGAACAACACTTCCGGAAACTCCTCATGAGCATATATTAGGTTTGGTCCTGTTCTGCCCTAAACCATATTTTATAGTTATTAAACATGCAAGATGATGACACCATGTTAAACTAGGAAAAATTCTACCCCATTCACATATAAAGTTTGTTAAAAACGGAGCTACAGTTATATAGTTATGAATTAAACCATTTTAGCATGGCACAGGAGCAAATTTAAACAAACATCATTTAGACATTTTAAACATGGATGAAAGTGACATATTATTAAACTAGACAAAATTCTGAGCAAGTTTCATATATAAAACATTTTAATCTGATGCACAAATTGTGAGTTATTATATGCATGAACGTGAGGGTCTTTTCTGTAAAACTGCAGTCTCAGGATAAATGGCTAAAACGCAGATCTGAAAAAAAACAGGAACCGGGCCGAATCTGGCCCAAACTAGGCTGCACAGGAGCAAACAGGAGGTGGGCTTCCTCACGTTGGGCTTTAGGGAACTGGGCCTTGGCGTCTTGGTGCTGGGCCGGCCTTGGCGCTGGACGGACGTGGGCCGGCTGGGTCAACGGCACCATCGAGCGCCTCCCAGCCCGAAGCTAGGGACGAGGCACAACTATACCCGGCCGCCGGCGACGTTGGGCAAGGCGGCGCAAGGCTTGACGTCGGGGAAGAGCAGAGGAGGCCCCTGAGGTGCGGATCCAGACGGGATCCGTCCATTTCCGGCCGTGGTGGTGAAGATCCGGCGACGGCGAGCTCGGCTCGCGTTCATCCATGGCGGCGGTGGCTCCTGTAGAACAGGAGAGAGGGAGACGTGAGAGGAGGGAGGAGAAGGAGATAGACAGGGAAGTAAGAGCGGGGCGGCGGGGTCCGGCCTGGTACTCGTCGGCAGGAGCAAGTCCGGCGAGGTCCGCGGGGTGACGGGGCAGAGCAGCGGAGGAGCTCGGATCGGGATCTCCCTCTCCCGATCTGGAGCTCGGGGAGCAGGGGCGGCGCGGTGCGGGCCTCAGAGCCCAGATCAGGGCCCGGGCGGGCCTGGAGTGGGCCTGGCAGCGCGGGGCGATAGGAGCAGGGCAGGGGGGCCACGTGGCACGCCCTGGATGGCCAGATGCGGTGGTTGCAGCGGCGCAGGCCAATGGGGGCTCGCCAAGTGGTGCTGGTGAGGTGGCTGGCGCCGGATTTGGAGGGGAAAGGCGGCTGGTGGCACGGAATTTAAGGAGGGAGGCGGCAGGGAGGTAGGGGAAGGGCTAGGCTGCCCAAATTTGGAAGGGGGCTTGTCCATATATAGGCAGGGATGGCTAGGGTTAGGGGTTTTCATCCGTTTTCGGACCCTCGGATCACGATCGGACGGCTCCAGGCACGAGGAGGAGTAGTCTGGGCCTAGGTGGGTTGTGTAGATGGGCTAGAGAGGAAAGAGAGGGAAAACCCGGCAACAGTTTTCGGAGACCGAAAACGTCCGACGTTAGACCGACTATATCGTCGCTATAGTTTAACGGTTGGGCTATCAAACGAACTCTGAATGCGATGAAACTTGACAGGCAGTCTATCTACACTATAATAAGACCGCACGCCAACTTTCAACCCATTCCGAGAACATTTTTCCGGCCACTTATAAAATGCTATTTCGGACATGCCGCGGGTGCGTGCAAGTGTGTCTGGGCTCAGAACGGACAACAGAGAGAACGAGGAGGCCGGGACGGATGCAAGTTTTGAAAACATGATGACGCAATGCACATGATGACATGATAAGATGCAACACGCAAGCAAATGACATGGCAACGACAGCGAATAACTGGAAGAGACCTGGCACATCGGTCTCGGGGCGTCACAATTATACACTTTTATATTATTTTTGGGACTAACCTATTAACCGGAGGCCCAGCCCAGAATTGCTGTTTTTTGCCTATTTCAAAGTTTTGCGGAAAAAGAATATCAAACGGAGTCCAAACGGAATGAAACCTTTGGGAACGTGATTTTCGGAATGAACGTGATCCAGAGGACTTGGACCCTACGTCAAGATATCAACCAGGAGGCCACGAGGTAGGGGGCACACTTACCCCCCTGGGTGCGCCCTCCACCCTCGTGGGCCCCCTGTTGCTCCACTGATGTACTCCTTCCTCCTATATATACCTACGTACCCCAAACTACTAATTACGAAGCCAAAACCCTAATTCCACCGCCGTAACTTTCTGTATCCACGAGATCCCATCTTGGGGCCTTTTCCGGAGCTCCGCCGGAGGGGGCATCGATCACGGAGGGCTTCTACATCAAAACCAAAGCCCCTTCGATGAAGTGTGAGTAGTTTACCTCAGACCTTCGGGTCCATAGGTACTAGCTAGATGGCTTCTTCTCTCCTTTTGGATCTCAATACAAAGTTCTCCCCCTCTCTTGTGGAGATCTATTCGATGTAATCTTCTTTTGCGGTGTGTTTGTTGAGACCAATGAATTGTGGGTTTATGATCAAGTTTATCTATGAACAATATTTGAATCTTCTCTGAATTCTTTTATGTATGATTGGTTATCTTTGCAAGTCTCTTCGAATTATCAGTTTGGTTTGTGATACGTCTCCAACGTATCTATAATTTTTGATTGCTCCATGCTATATTATTTACTGTTTTGAATGTTCATGGGCTTTATTATACACTTTTATATCATTTTTGGGACTAACCTATTAACCCAGAGCCCAGTGCCAGTTTCTGTTTTTACCCTGTTTTAGGGTTTCGAAGAAAAGGAAAACCAAACGGAGTCCAATTGACCTAAAACTTCACGGAACTCATTTTGGAAGGAAAGAAGCCCAGAAGACTTGGAGTGCACATCGGGGGATCTACGAGGAGGTCACGAGGCAGGGGGGCGCGCCCACCCCCCTGGGCGCGCCCTCCACCCTCGTGAGCCCCTCGTGGCCCCCCTGACGTACTTCTTCCGCCTATATATCTCCATATACCCTAAAAACCTCCATGAGCACAATAGATCGGGAGTTCCGCCGCCAGAAGCCTCCGTAGCCACTGAAAACCAATCTAGACCCGTTTCGGCACCCTGCCGGAGGGGGGAATCCTTCTCCAGTGGCCATCTTCATCATCCCGGTGCTCTCCATGACGAGGAGGGAGTAGTTCTCCCTCGGGGCTGAGGGTATGTACCAGTAGCTATGTGTTTGATCTCTCTCTCTCTCTCTCTCTCTCTCTCTCTCGTGTTCTTGAGGTAATACGATATTGATGTATCGCGAGCTTTGCTATTATAGTTGGATCCTATGATGTTTTATCCCCCCTCTACTCTCTTGTAATGAATTGAGTTTCCCCTTTGAAGTAACTTATCAGACTGAGTCTTTAAAGATTTGAGAACACTTGATGTATGTCTTGCCGTGCGTATCTGTGGTCACAATGGGATACCACGTGATTCACTTGATGTATGTTTTGGTGATCAACTTGCGGGTTCCGCCCATGAACCTAGCATAGGGGTTGGCACACGTTTTCGTCGTGATTCTTCGGTAGAACTTTGGGGCACTCTTTGAGGTTCTATGTGTTGGTTGAATAGATGAATCTGAGATTGTGTGATGCATATCGTATAATCATACCCATGGATACTTGAGGTGACATTGGAGTATCTAGGTGACATTAGGGTTTTGGTTGATTTGTGTCTTAAGGTGTTATTCTAGTACGAACTCTAGGGCTGTTTGTGACACTTATAGGAATAGCCCAACGGATTGATTGGAAAGAATAACTTTGAGGTGGTCTCGTACCCTATCATAATCTCTTCGTTCGTTCTCCGCTATTAGTGACTTTGGAGTGACTCTTTGTTGCATGTTGAGGGATAGTTATGTGATCCAATTATGTTAGTATTGTTGAGAGGACTTGCACTAGTGAAAGTATGAACCCTAGGCCTTACTCACTTTTATCATTTGTTACCTTGCTGTTTTTATATTTTCAGATTACAAAAACTATTATCTATTATCCATATTGCACTTGTATCATCATCTCTTCGCCGAACTCGTGCACCTATACAATTTACCATTGTATTGGGTGTGTTGGGGACACAAGAGACTCTTTGTTATTTGGTTGCAGGGTTGCTTGAGAGAGACCATCTCCATCCTACGCCTCCCACGGATTGATAAACCTTAGGTCATCCACTTGAGGGAAATTTGCTACTGTCCTACAAACCTCTGCACTTGGAGGCCCAACAAAGTCTACAAGAAGAAGGTTGTGTAGTAGACATCAAGCTCTTTTCTGGCGCCGTTGCCGGGGAGGTTAGCGCTTGAAGGTATATCTTTAGATCTTGCAATCGAGTCTTTTAGTTTCTTGTTTATCACTAGTTTAGTTTATAAAAGAAAATTACAAAAAAATGGAATTAAGTTTGCCTCATATGCTTCATCTTTTTAATATCTTTCGTGAGTATGATGGAAAGGAAAATTGTGCTCAAGTACTAGAAGAAGAATGCATTAGAATGTTTGGAACTAAATATTTGAAAGATGAGCATGATTGCAATGTTGTTAGTACGAATTCTTTGAATATCCATGACAGTAATGATGATTGCACTAGTTATGATGAAAATGTCTCCTATAAACATGTCAATTTTTGTGGAGTGCATTGGGTTTGTAAGTACACAACAAATAGAGAAGATAGATATTGCAAGAAGCATAAGTACTTAGAAACTAAATTGTTGCAAGAAGAGCTAGATGATTGTGCCGAAAATTTAAATTTTCTTGGCCATACTTGTGAGCTTTGTAATGAACGTGGTCATTTAATTATCCGATGCAAATTGTTTCATGATCTAATCGTGTCCAAAAATTGTGATGACTTGATTTCCCTTGCACATTATAATGAACTTAGTTTTCTTATGGGCTACGAAAAAATGAAACGTATAACTAAGGATATTCCAAAATTTGCCCTTGATAAAGTTCTTCATTTTGATCTAGAGAAAATTTATATGTATTGTGCGGTGAATTGCATTGAAAATACTTACATTGCCAACTACATAAAGAAAAGAAAACAAATAGAAGATGAAGAGAATACTAATGAAAGGGAAGAGGCTTCCCAATACCCTCCTATTATTTCTTATGATGAATCAGGTAACGAGGAGGAGCCTCCTATTCAACCAATCTCATTAATAAGGAGCTCCAAAAAGAGGATTGAACCCACACATCATGTGGTGAAGAAGAAGAAAAGAAAAAGGAAGAGAGGTAAGAAGATATCTCTCCCAAATAATGCTGCTCCTATTACTATTGTGCCTCATGAAAATATAATTGTGGAAGATAATGATACTTCTTATGATCTTGAAAATCTTTTTGGAACTTGCTTGGAAGAATATGATAATTGCTATACTATTGGTGCTATCCATACTATTAATTATGAGAGTGATTATGCTTATGATATGAAAAGGCCAAAGCTTGGGGATGCTATGTCTGATGAAGATGATGTTTATGAGAATATATTTACTGCAATTAATGTTTGTCCCAAGCTTGGGGAAGCTATGATTAATGAAAATGGTATTTTTAGTCTCCCAAGTTTTGATATGCAAATTTATAATGATGATAGCATGCCTCCTACTTATGATGATTATTGTGATGATACTTATGCTATAAAAAGTAGTGATTATATTTATAAAACTTGTCATGATTATGATTACCCCTTCTCTGAACATTACTCTTTTAATGTGGAATCAATTTATAGTATTCGAGTCTCTTATGATACTCCAACTATTCCGAATAAGAAGAATTTTGCTTATGTGGAGAGCAATAAAATTTCTATGCTTGTAGATCATGAAAAGAATGCTTTAGGTGCTGGTTGTATTGTTGAATTCATTCATGATGCAACTGAAAATTATTATGAGGGAGGAATATATGCTTGTGGGAATTGCAATAATATCAAGTTTCCTCTCTATGTGCTTAAAGTTTTAAAGTTATGTTTGTTTTACCCTCCTATGCTAGTTGATTATTGTTCCCACAAGTTTTTTGCTCACAAAATCCCTATGCATAGGAAGTGGGTTATACTTAAATGTGCTAGTCATATTCTTCATGATGCTCTCTTTATGTTTCAATTCTTATCTTTTATGTGAGCATCGTTGAAATCATCATGCCTAGCTAGGGGCGTTAAACGATAGCGTTTGTTGGGAGGCAACCCAATTTTATTTTTGTTCCTGTTTAGTAATAAATAATTCATATATCCTCTGTTTAGATGTGGTTTTATGTCTTTAATTAGTGTTTGTGCCAAGTAGAACCTTTGGGAAGACTTGGGGAAAGTCTTGTTGATCATGCTGTAAAAAACAGAAACTTTAGCGCTCACAAGAATTGCTGCCATTTTTATTTGGAAAGTGACATTTACTTAATTATTTTTGCAGATGATTAATAGAAAAATTTCTCAGGTCCCGAAATTTAGTTTAGAATTTTATGAGTTCCAGAAGTATACGTTTGATCCAGATTACTACAGACTGTTCTATTTTTGACAGATTCTGTTTTTCATGTGTTGTTTACTTATTTTGATGAATCTATGGCTAGTAAAAGAGTTTATAAACCATAGAGAAGTTGGAATACATTAGGTTTAACAACAATATAAATAAAGAATGATTTCATTACAGTACCTTGAAGTGGTGATTTATTTTCTTGTACTAACGGAGCTTACGAGTTTTCTGTTAAGTTTTGTGTTGTGAAGTTTTCAAGTTTTGGGTAAGGATTTGATGGACTATGGAATAAGGAGTGGCAAGAGCCTAAGATTGGGGATGCCCATGGCACCCCAAGGAAAAATTCAAGGACAACCAAGAGCCTAAGCTTGGGGATGCCCCGGAAGGCATCCCTCTTTCGTCTTCGTTCATCGGTAACTTTACTTGGAGCTATATTTTTATTCACCACATGATATGTGTTTTGCTTGGAACGTCAATTTATTTTGTTAGAATTTTATTTCTGTCATTTAGAAAAATGTTTTGCATCTTTTATTTCAATAAAAGTGGCATTGATAGCCTTTACTATGCCTATTTTAGAAGTCCACATGTTGCTGTTTGAAAACAGAAAGTTTACCGCTGTTGCAATAATTCCCTAGAAAAGTCAGAATGTGATAAAATGTTGAAACCTTTTGCATATTATGCTCTGATAAATTTACTACAGTGGTAATTTTCTTTAATAATTTTTGGATCTAGGTAAGTATGGATGTTGCTGCATTCTTTACAGACTGTCCTGTTTAGGCAGATTGCTGTTATGTTTGCATTGTTTGCATATGTTTGCTTCTTTAATGATTCTATTTGAGGATAGGACTATTAAATATGCAGAGGCATTTAGTATGAAATGTTGAATAATAATTTTAGTGATTTGCTATAGTAGAGTATGATAAGGTTTTGGCAATGGTTTATACTAACTTATCTCACGAGTCCTTGTTGAGTTTTGTGTGGATGAAGCTTTTGAGATTTAGGGAGACCGTGATATGAGAGGAATTAAGGAGACACGAAAGCTCAAGCTTGGGGATGCCGAAGGCACCCCAATATAATATTTCAAGAAGTCTCAAGCATCTAATCTTGGGGATGCCCCGGTTGGCATCCCACCTTTCTTCTTCAACAACTATCGGTTAGTTTCGGTTGATCCTAAGTTTTTGCTTCTTCACATGATGTTTGCTATTCTTAGAATGTCATTTTATTTTGATTTGCTTGTTGTTTGAATAAAATACCAAGATCTGAAATTATTTAATGTTAGAGAGTCTTCACATAGTTGCATAATTATTCAACTACTCATTGATCTTCACTTACATCTTTCGGAGTAGTTTGTTATTTGCTCTAGTGCTTCACTTATATCTTTTTAGAGCACGGTGGTGGTTTTATTTTATAAGAAACTCTCATGCTTCACTTAGGTCATCTTGAGAGTCTTAAATAGCACGGTAATTTGCTTAAATCCTAATATGCTAGGTATTCAAGATTAGTAAAAACTTTCATAGAGAGTATTGAATACTAAGAGAAGTTTGATGCTTGATGATTGTTTTGAGATATGGAGGTAATAATATCAAAGTCGTGCTAGTTGAGTAGTTGTGAATTTTAGGAATACTTGTGTTGAAGTTTGCAAGTCCCGTAGCATGCACGTATGGTAAACGTTGTGTAACAAATTTGAAACATGAGGTGTTATTTGATTGTCCTCCTTATGAGTGGTGGTCGGGGACGAGCGATGGTCTTTTCCTACCAATCTATCCCCCTAGGAGCATGCGCGTAGTGCCGAGGTTTTTGACGACTTGTAGATTTTTGCAATAAGTATGTGAGTTCTTTATGACTAATGTTGAGTCCATGGATTATACACACTCTCACCCTTCCATCCTTGCTAGCCCCTTTGGTACCGTGCATTGCCCTTTCTCACATTGAGAGTTGGCGCAAACTTCGCCGGTGCATCCAAACCCCGTGATATGATATGCTATTTCACACATAAACCTCCTTATATCTTCCTAAAAACAGCCACCATACCTACCTATTAAGGCATTTCCATAGCCATTACGAGATATATTGCCATGCAACTTTCCACCGTTCCGTTTATCATGACACATTCATCATTGTCATATTGCTTAGCATGATCATGTAGTTGACATAGTATTTGTGGCAAAGCCACCGTTCATAATTCTTTCATACATGTCACTCTTGGTTCATTGCATATCCCGGTACACCGCCGGAGGCATTCATATAGAGTCATCTTTGTTCTAGTATCGAGTTGTAATCATTGAGTTGTAAATAAATATAAGTGTGATGATCATCATTATTAGAGAATTGTCCCAAGTGAGGAATAAAAAAAGAAGGGAAAGGCCATAAAAAAAGAGAAGGCCCAAAAAAATGAGAGAAAAAGAGAGAAGGGACAATGTTATTATCCTTTTACCACACTTGTGCTTCAAAGTAGCACCATGATCTTCATAGTAGAGAGTATCTCATGTTATCACTTTCATATACTAGTGGGAATTTTTCATTATAGAACTTGGCTTGTATATTCCAACAATGGGCCTCCTCAAGTGCCCTAGGTCTTCGTGAGCAAGCAAGTTGGATGCACACCCGCTAGTTTCTTTTGTTGAGCTTTCATACATTTATAGCTCTAGTGCATCTGTTGCATGGCAATCCCTACTCCTTGCATTAACATCAATTGGTGGGCATCTCCATAGCCCATTGGTTAGCCTCGTTGATGTGAGACTTTCTCCTTTTTTTCTTCTCCACATAACCCCCCCTCATTATATTCTATTACACCCATAATGCTATATCCATGGATCGCGCTCATGTATTGCATGAAAGTTTATAGGTTTGAGATTACTAAAGTATGAAACAATTGCTTGGCTTTGTTGGGGAACGTAGCAGAAATTCAAAATTTTCTACGCATCACCAAGATCAATCTATGGAGTAATCTAGCAACGAGGGAAGGAGAGTGCATCTACATACCCTTGTAAATCTCTAAGCGGAAGTGTTCAAGTGAACGGGGTTGATGGAGTCGTACTCGTCGTGATCCAAATCACCGATGATCCTAGTGCCGAACGGACGGCACCTCCGTGTTCAACAGACGTACAACCCGGTGACGTCTCCTACGCCTTGATCCAGCAAGGGGAGAAGGAGAGGTTGGGGAAGACTCCATCCAGCAGCAGCACGACGGCGTGGTGGTGGTGGAGGAGAGCGGGACTCCAGCAGGGCTTCGCCAAGCACTACGAGAGACGAGGAGGAAGAGAGGTAGGGCTGCGCCAAGAGGGAGAGGATCTCGTGTGTCTTGCAGCCTTCAATACCTCAAGTATATATAGGGGAAGGGGAGGGGCTGCGCCCCCACCTAGGGTTCCCTCCCTAGGGGTGGCGGCAGCCCCCAGATCCCATCTGGGTGGCGGCCACAAGGGGGAGAGGGGGAGGCGCACCTGGGGTGGGCCTTAGGGCCCATCTGCCCTAGGGTCTGTCCCCCTCCCCTCTTGGAGGCGCCTTGGGCCTTGGTGGGAGGCGCCCCAGCCCACCTAGGGGCTGGTCCCTTCCCACTATTGGCCCATTTAGGCCTCCGGGGCTGGTGGCCCCACCTGGTGGACCCCCGGACCCCTCCGGTGGTCCCGGTACACTACCGGTGATGCCTGGAACACTTCCGGTGGCCAAAACCATACTTCCTATATATCAATCTTTACCTCCGGACCATTCCGGAACTCCTCGTGACGGCCGGGATCTCATTCGAGACTCCGAACAACATTTGGTAACCGCGTACATACTTTCCCTATAACCCTAGCGTCATCGAACCTTAAGTGTGTAGACCCTACGGGTTCAGGAAACATGTAGACATGACCGAGACACCTCTCCGGTCAATGACCAATAGCGGGATCTGGATACCCATGTTGGCTCCCACATGCTCCACGATGATCTCATCGGATGAACCACGATGTCAAGGACTTAATCAATCCCGTATACAATTCCCTTTGTCTAGCGGTACGATACTTGCCCGAGATTCGATCATCGGTATCCCGATACCTTGTTCAATCTCGTTACCAGCAAGTCTCTTTACTCGTTCCGTAACATATAATCCCGTGATCAACTCCTTGATCACACTGTGCACATTATGATGATGTCCTACCGAGTGGGCCCAGAGATACCTCTCCGTTTACACGGAGTGACAAATCCCAGTCTCGATTCGTGCCAACCCAACAGACACTTTTGGAGATACCTGTAGTGTACCTTTATAGCCACCCAGTTACGTTGTGACGTTTGGCACACCCAAAGCACTCCTACGGTATCCGGGAGTTGCACAATCTCATGGTCTAAGGAAATGATACTTGACATTAGAAAAGCTTTAGCATACGAACTACATGATCTTGTGCTAGGCTTAGGATTGGGTCTTGTCCATCACATCATTCTCCTAATGATGTGATCCCGTTATCAACGACATCCAATGTCCATGGTCAGGAAACCGTAACCATCTATTGATCAACGAGCTAGTCAACTAGAGGCTTACTAGGGACATGGTGTTGTCTATGTATCCACACATGTATCTGAGTTTCCTATCAATACAATTCTAGCATGGATAATAAACGATTATCATGAATAAGGAAATATAATAATAACCAATTTATTATTGCCTCTAGGGAATATTTCCAACAGTCTCCCACTTGCACTAGAGTCAATAATCCAGTTCACATCGATATGTGATTAACACTCAAGGTCACATCCCCATGTGACTAACACCCAAAGAGTTCTGGGTTTGATCATGTTATGCTTGTGAGAGAGGTTTTAGTCAATGGGTCTGCAGCATTCAGATCCATATGTACTTCGCAAATTTCTATGTCATCTTGTAGATGCAACTACTACGCTACATTTGGAGCCATTTCAAATAACTGTTCTACTTGGAGCTATTCTAAATTGTTGCTCCATTATACGTATCCGGTATCTCTACTCAGAGCTATCCGGATAGGTGTTAAGCTTGCATCGACGTAACTCTTTACGTCGAACTCTTTATCACCTCCATAACCGAGAAACATATCCTTATTCCTCTAAGGATAATTTAGACCGCTATCTGGTGATCTACTCCTAGATCACCTTTGTACCCTCTTGCCAAATATGTGGCAAGGCACACATCAGGTGTGGTACTCAGCATGACATACCGTATGGAGCCTATGACAAAAGCATAGGGGACGACCTTCGTCCTTCCTCTTTCTTCTGCCATGGTCGAGCTTTAAGTCTTAACTTCATACCTTATAACTCAGGCAAGAACTCCTTCTTTGACTGATCCATCTTGAACACCTTCAAGATCATGTCAAGGTATGTGCTCATTTGAAAGTACCATTAAGCGTTTTGATCTATCCTTATAGATCTTGATGCTCAATGTTCAAGTAGCTTAATCTAGGCTTTCCATTGAAAAACACTTTCCAAATAACCCTATATGCTTTCTAGAAATTCTACGTCATTTCTGATCAACAATATGTCAACAACATATACTCATCAGAAATTCTATAGTGCTCCCACTCACTTCTTTGGAAATACAAGTTTCTCATAAACTTTGTATACACCCAAAATCTTTGATCATCTCATCAAAGCATACATTCCAACTCCGAGATGCTTACTCCAGTCCTTAGAAGGATTGCTGGAGCTTTGCATACTTGTTAGCATCTTTCAGGATTGACAAAACCTTCCGGTTGTATCACATACAACCTTTCCTCAAGAAAATCGTCGAGGAAACAATGTTTTTGACATCCTATCTGCAAGATTTCATAAATAATGCAGTAATCGCTAATATAATTCCAACAGACTCTTAGCATCGCTATGAGTGAGAAAGTCTCATTGTAGTCAACTCCTTGAACTTGTCGGAAAACATTTTAACGACAAGTCGAGCTTTCTTAATGGTGATACTTACCATCATTGTACGTCTTCCTTTTAAAATCCATATGTACCTAACAGCCTTACGACCATCAAGTAGTTCTTCCAAAGTCTACACTTTGTTTTCATATATGGATCCTCTCTCGGATTATATGGCCTCGAGCCATTTTGGAATCCAGGCCCACCATCGCACCTCCATAGCTCGTAGGTTCATTGTTGTCTAGCAACATGACTTCCAAGACAGGATTACGTACCATTCTGAAGTAGTACGCATCCTTGTCATCCCACGAGGTTTGGTAGTGACTTGATCTGAAGTTTCATGATCACTATCATAAGCTTACACTTCAATTGGTGTAGGTGCCACAGGAACAACTTCCTGTGCCCTGCCACACACTAGTTGAAGAGACGGTTCAATAACCTCATCAAGTCTCCACCATCCTCCCACTCAATTCTTTCGAGAGAAACTTTTCCTCGAGAAAGGACCCGATTCTAGAAAAAATCCCTTATTGCTTTCGGATCTGAGACAGGAGGTATACCCAACTGTTTTGGGTGTCCTATGAAGATGCATTTATCCGCTTTGGGTTCAAGCTTATCAGCCTGAAACTTTTTCACATAAGCGTCGCAGCCCCAAACTTTTAAGAAATTACAGCTTAGGTTTCTCTAAACCATAGTTCATATGGTGTCATCTCATCGGAATTACGTGGTGCCCTATTTAAAGTGAATGTGGTTGTCTCTAATGCCTAACCCATGAACGATAGTGGTAATTCGATAAGAGACATCATGGTACGCACCATATCCAATAGGGTGCAACTATGATGTTCGGACACATCATCACACTATGGTGTTCCAGGCGGTATTAGTTGTGAAACAATTTCCACAATGTCTTAATTCTGTGCCAAACTCGTAATTCAGATATGAATCTCTATGATCATATCATAGACATTTTATCCTCTTGTCACGACGATCTTCAACTTCACTCTGAAATTACTTGAACCTTTCAATAATTTCAGACTCATGATCCATCAAGTAAATATACTTTAGCATCTACTCAAATCATCTGTGAAGTAAGAACATAACGATATCCACTATATGCCTCAGCACTCATTGGACTGCACACATCAAAATGTATTACTTCCAACGAGTTGCTTTCTTGTTCCATCTTACTGAAAACGAGGCTTTTCAGTCATCTTGCCCATGTGGTATGATTTGCATGTCTCAAGTGATTCAAAATCAAGTGAGTCCAAACGATCCATCTGTATAGAGTTTCTTCATGCATATCTACCAACAAACATGGTTCGCATGTCTCAATTCTTTCAAAAATGAGTGAGTCCAAAGATCCATCAACATGGAGCTTCTTCATGCATTTTATACCAATATGACTCAAATTGCAGTGCCACATTTGTGTGGTACTATCATTACTATCTTATACCTTTGGCATGAAAATGTGTATCACTACGATCGGGATGGTATTATTCAAATAAACAGAGTAACCATTATTCTCCTTAAATGAATAACCGTATCGCGATAGACACTCATGTCTATGCTCAACGCAAACACCAAATAACAATTATTTAGGTTTTAATACCAATCTCGATGGTAGAGGGAGCGTACGATATTTGATCAACCATGGAAATACTTCCAACACATATCGTCATCTCACCTTTTAGCTAGTCTCCATTTATTCCGTAGCCTTTTGTTTCGAGTTACTAACACTTAGCAACCGAACCGGTATCTAATACCCTGGTGCTACTAGGAGTACTAGTAAAGTACACATTATAATGCATATCCAATATACTTCTGTCGACCTTGCCAGCCTTCTCATCTACCAAGTATCTAGGGCGGTTCTGCTTCAGTGACTGTTCCCCTTATTACAGAAGCACTTAGTCTCGGGCTTGGGTTCAACTTTGGGTTTCTTCACTAGAACAGCAACTGATTTGTTGTTCCATGAAGTATCCCTTTCTTGCCCTTGCCCTTCTTGAAACTAGTGGTTTTACTAACCATCAACGATTGATGCTCCCTTTTGATTTCTACTTTTCGCAGTGTCGCGAATAGCTCAAGGATCATATCTATCCCTGATATGTTATAGTTCATCATGAAGCTCTAGTAGCTTGGTGGCAGTGACTTTGGAGAACCATCACTATTTCATCTGGAAGATCAACTCCCACTCGATTCAAGTGATTGTTGTACTCAGACAATCTGAGCACAATCTCAACAATTGAGCTTTTCTCCCTTAGTTTGTGGGATAAGAAAATCGTCGGAGGTCTTATACCTCTTGACGTGGGCACGAGCCTGAAATCCCAATTTCAGCCCTCGAAACATCTCATATGTTTCGCGACGTTTCAAAACATCTTCGGTGCCTCAATTCGAAACCGTTTAACTGAACTATCATGTAGTTATCAAAATGTGTATGTCAGATGTTCGCAACATCCACAGACGACGTTCGAGGTTCAGCACACTGAGCGGTGCATTAAGGACATAAGCCTTCTATGAAGCAATGAGGACAATCCTCAGTTTACGGACCTAGTCCGCATAATTGTTACTATCAACTTTCAACTAAATTTTCTCTAGGAAACTATCTAAACAGTAGAACTGAAGCGCGAGCCATGACATAATTTGCGAAGACCTTTTGACTATGTTCAGGATAATTAAGTTCATCTTATGAACTCCCACTTAGATAGACATCCCTCTAGTCATCTAAGTGATTACATGATCCGAGTCAACTAGGCCGTGTCTGATCATCACGTGAGACGGACTAGTCAACATCGGTGAACATCTTCATGTTGATCGTATCTTCTATACGACTCATGTTCGACCTTTCGGTCTTCTGTGTTCCGAGGCCATGTCTGTACATGCTAGGATCGTCAAGTCAACCTAAGTGTTTGCATGTGTAAATCTGTCTTACACCCGTTGTATGTGAACATTGGAATCTATCACACCCGATCATCACGTGGTGCTTCAAAACAACGAACTGTGGCAACGGTGCACAGTTAGGGGGAACACTTTCTTGAAATTATTATGAGGGATCATCTTATTTACTACCGTCGTTCTAAGTAAACAAGATGCAAAAACATGATAAACATCACATGCAATCAAATAATAGTGACATGATATGGCCAATATCATATAGCTCCTTTGGTCTCCATCTTGGGGCTCCATGATCATCTTGTCACCGGCATGACACCATGATCTCCATCATCATGATCTCCATCATCGTGTCTCCATGAAGTTGCTCGCCAACTATTACTTCTACTACTATGGCTACCGGTTAGCAATAAAGTAAAGTAATTACATGGCGTTGTTCAATGACACGCAGGTCATACAATAAATTAAGACAACTCCTATGGCTCCTGCCGGCTGTCATACTCATCGACATGCAAGTCGTGATTCCTATTACAAGAACATGATCATCTCATACATCACATATATCATTCATCACATCCTTTGGCCATATCACATCACATAGCATACCCTGCAAAAACAAGTTAGACGTCCTCTAATTGTTGTTTGCATGTTTTACGTGGCTGCTATGGGTTTCTAGCAAGAACATTTCTTACCTACGCAAAAACCACAACGTGATATGCCAATTGCTATTTACCCTTCATAAGGACCCTTTTCATCGAATCCGATCCGACTAAAGTGGGAGAGACAGACACCCGCTAGCCACCTTATGCAACTAGTGCATGTCAGTCGGTGGAACCAGTCTCACGTAAGAGTACGTGTAAGGTCGGTCCGGGCCGCTTCATCCCACAATGCCGCTGAATCAAGATTGGACTAGTAACGGTAAGCATATTGAACAAAATCAATGCCCACAACTACTTTGTGTTCTACTCGTGCATAGAAACTACGCATAGACCTGGCTCATGATGCCACTATTGGGGAACGTAGCAGAAATTCAAAATTTTCTACGCATCACCAAGATCAATCTATGGAGTAATCTAGCAACGAGGGAAGGAGAGTGCATCTACATACCCTTGTAGATTGCTAAGCAGAAGCGTTCAAGTGAACGGGGTTGATGGAGTCATAATCCAAATCACCGATGATCCTAGTGCCGAACGGACGGCACCTCCGTGTTCAACACACGTACAGCCCGGTGACGTCTCCTACGCCTTGATCCAGCAAGGGGAGAAGGAGAGGTTGGGGAAGACTCCATCCAGCAGCAGCACGACGGCGTGGTGGTGGTGGAGGAGAGCGGGACTCCAGTAGGGCTTCGCCAAGCACTACGAGAGACGAGGAGGAAGAGAGGTAGGGCTGCGCCAAGAGGGAGAGGATCTCGTGTGTCTTGTAGCCTCCAATACCTCAAGTATATATAGGGGAAGGGGAGGGGCTGCGCACCCACCTAGGGTTCCCTCCCCAGGGGTGGAGGCAGCCCCCAGATCCCATCTGGGTGGCGGCCACAAGGGGGAGAGGGGGAGGCGCACCTGGGGTGGGCCTTAGGCCCCATCTGCTCTAGGGTTTGCCCCCCTCCCCTCTTGGAGGCGCCTTGGGCCTTGGTGGGAAGTGCCCCAGCCCACCCAGGGGCTGGTCCCTTCCCACTATTGGCCCATGTAGGCCTCCGGGGCTGGTGGCCCCACCTGGTGGACCCCCGGACCCCTCCGGTGGTCCCGGTACACTACCGGTGATGCCCGGAACACTTCCGGTGGCCAAAACCATACTTCCTATATATCAATCTTTACCTCCGGACCATTTCGGAACTCCTCGTGACGTCCGGGATCTCATCCGGGACTCCAAACAACATTCGGTAACCGCGCACATACTTTCCCTATAACCCTAGCGTCATCGAACCTTAAGTGTGTAGACCCTACGGGTTCGAGAAACATGTAGACATGACCGAGACACCTCTCCGGTCAGTAACCAACAGTGGGATCTGGATACCCATGTTGGCTCGCACATGCTCCACGATGATCTCATCGGATGAACCACGATGTCAAGGACTTAATCAATCCCGTATACAATTCCCTTTGTCTAGCGGTACGATACTTGCCCGAGATTCGATCGTTGGTATCCCGATACCTTGTTCAATCTCGTTACCGGCAAGTCTCTTTACTCGTTCCGTAACACATCTTCCCGTGATCAACTCCTTGATCACATTGTGCACATTATGATGATGTCCTACCGAGTGGGCCCAGAGATACCTCACCGTTTACACGGAGTGACAAATCCCAGTCTCGATTCGTGCCAACCCAACAGACACTTTCGGAGATACCTGTAGTGTACCTTTATAGCCACCCAGTTACGTTGTGACATTTGGCACACCCAAAGCACTCCTACGGTATCCGGGAGTTGCACAATCTCATGGTCTAAGGAAATGATACTTGACATTAGAAAAGCTTTAGCATACGAACTACATGATCTTGTGCTAGGCTTAGAATTGGGTCTTGTCCATCACATCATTCTCCTAATGATGTGATCCCTTTATCAATGACATCCAATGTCCATGGTCAGGAAACCGTAACCATCTATTGATCAACGAGCTAGTCAACTAGAGGCTTACTAGGGACATGGTGTTGTCTATGTATCCACACATGTATCTGAGTTTCCTATCAATACAATTCTAGCATGGATAATAAACGATTATCATGAAGAAGAAAATATAATAATAACCAATTTATTATTGCCTCTAGGGCATATTTCCAACAGGCTTGTCATCGGGGTTGTGCATGATGAGAGCATTCTCGTGTGACAAAAATGAAACATGACTAAACTATATGATTTTGTAGGGATGAACTTTCTTTGGCCATGTTATTTTGAGAAGACATAATTGCTTTGTTAGTATGCTTGAAGTATTATCATTTTTCTGTCAATATGAACTTTTGTCATGAATCTTCGGATCTGAATATTCATACCACAATTAAGGAGAATCACATTGAAATTATGCCAAGTAGCACTCCGCATCAAAAATTCTGTTATTATCATTTACCTACTCGAGGACGAGCAAGAATTAAGCTTGGGGATGCTGATACGTCTCCAACGTATCTATAATTTTTGATTGCTCCATGCTATATTATTTACTGTTTTGAATGTTTATGGGCTTTATTATACACTTTTATATCATTTTGGGACTAACCTATTAAACCAGAGCCCAGTGCCAGTTTCTGTTTTTACCCTATTTTAGGGTTTCGAAGAAAAGGAAAACCAAACGGAGTCCAATTGACCTGAAACTTCATGGAACTCATTTTTGGAAGGAAAGAAGCCCAGAAGACTTGGAGTGCACGTCGTGGGATCTGCGAGGAGGTCACGAGGCAGGGGGCGCGCCCACCCCCCTGGGCGCGCCCTCCACCCTCGTGAGCCCCTCGTGGCCCCCCTGACATACTTCTTCCGCCTATATATCTCCATATACCCTAAAAACATCCGTGAGCACAATAGATCGAGAGTTCCGCCGCCAGAAGCCTCCGTAGCCACCGAAAACCAATCTAGACCCATTTCGGCACCCTGCCGGAGGGGGGAATCCTTCTCCGGTGGCCATCTTCATCATCCCGGTGCTCTCCATGACGAGGAGGGAGTAGTTCTCCCTCGGGGCTGAGGGTATGTACCAGTAGCTATGTGTTTGATCTCTCTCTCTCTCTCTCTCGTGTTCTTGAGGTGATACGATCTTGATGTATCGCGAGCTTTGCTATTATAGTTGGATCCTATGATGTTTTCTCCCCCCTCTACTCTCTTGTAATGAATTGAGTTTCCCCTTTGAAGTAATCTTATCGGATTGAGTCTTTAAAGATTTGAGAACACTTGATGTATGTCTTGCCGTGCGTATCTGTGGTGACAATGGGATACCACATGATTCACTTGATGTATGTTTTGGTGATCAACTTGCGGGTTCCGCCCATGAACCTATGCATAGGGGTTGGCACACGTTTTCGTCGTGATTCTCCGGTAGAACTTTGGGGCACTCTTTGAGGTTCTATGTGTTGGTTGAATAGATGAATCTGAGATTGTGTGATGCATATCGTATAATCATACCCACGGATACTTGAGGTGACATTGGAGTATCTAGGTGACATTAGGGTTTTGGTTGATTTGTGTCTTAAGGTGTTATTCTAGTACGAACTATAGGGCTATTTGTGACACTTATAGGAATAGCCCAACGGATTGATTGGAAAGAATAACTTTGAGGTGGTTTCGTACCCTATCATAATCTCTTCGTTCGTTCTCCGCTATTAGTGACTTTGGAGTGACTCTTTGTTGCATGTTGAGGGATAGTTATGTGATCCAATTATGTTAGTATTTGTTGAGAGGACTTGCACTAGTGAAAGTATGAACCCTAGGCCTTACTCACTTTTATCATTTGTTACCTTGCTATTTTTATATTTTCAGATTACAAAAACTATTATCTATTATCCATATTGCACTTGTATCACCATCTCTTCGCCGAACTAGTGCACCTATACAATTTACCATTGTATTGGGTGTGTTGGGGACAGAAGAGACTCTTTGTTATTTGGTTGCAGGGTTGCTTGAGAGAGACCATCTTCATCTTACGCCTCCCACGGATTGATAAACCTTAGGTCATCCACTTGAGGGAAATTTGCTACTGTCCTACAAATAAAAAGAGGCCATAAAAAAGGAGAAAAGGCCCAAATAAAAAAATATAAAAAATGAGAGAAAAAGAGAGAAGGGACAATGTTACTATCCTTTTACCACACTTGTTATTCAAAGTAGCACCATGATCTTCATAGTAGAGAGTCTCTATGTTATCACTTTCATATACTAGTGGGAATCTTTCATTATAGAACTTGGCTTGTATATTCCAATGACGGGCTTCCTCAAATTGCCCTAGGTCTTCATGAGCAAGCAAGTTGGATGCACACCCACTTAGTTTCTTTGAGCTTTCATATACTTATAGCTCTAGTGCATCCGTTGCATGGCAATCTCTACTCACTCACATTGATATCTATTGATGGGCATCTCCATAGCCCGTTGATACGCCTAGTTGATGTGAGACTATCTTCTCCTTTTTGTCTTGTCCACAACCACCATTCTATTCCACCTATAGTGCTATATCCATGGCTCACGCTCATGTATTGCGTGAAGATTGAAAAAGTTTTGAAAAAGTTAGAGTATGAAACAATTGCTTGGCTTGTCATCGGGGTTGTGCATGATTTAAATACTTTGTGTGGTGAAGATAGAGCATAGCCAGACTATATGATTTTGTAGGGATAACTTTCTTTGGCCATGATATTTTGAGAAGACATAATTGCTTTGTTAGCATGCTTGAAGTATTATTATTTTTATGTCAATATGAACTTTTGTCTTGAATCTTTCGAATCTGAATATTCATATCACAATTAAGAAGATTTGAATTGAAATCATGCCAAGTAGCACTCCGCATCAAAAATTCTCTTTTTATCATTTACCTACTCGAGGACGAGCAGGAATTAAGCTTGGGGATGCCTGATACGTCTCCAACGTATCTATAATTTTTGATTGCTCCATGCTATATTATCTACTGTTTTGGACTATATTGGGCTTTATTTTCCACTTTTATATTATTTTTGGGACTAACCTATTAACTGGAGGCCCAGCCCAGAATTGTTGTTTTTTTGCCTATTTCAGTGTTTCGAAGAAACGGAATATCAAACGGAGTCCAAACGGAATGAAACCTTCGAGAACGTGATTTTCTCACCGAACGTGATCCAGGAGACTCGGACCCTATGCCAAGGCATCAGAGAGGTGGTCACGAGGGTGGGGGGCGTGCCCCCTGCCTTGTGGGCCCCTCGGAGCTCCACCGACGTACTCCTTCCTCCTATATATACCTACGTACCCCCAAACGATCAGAAAAGGAGCCAAAAACCTAATTCCACCGCCGCAACTTTCTGTATCCACGAGATCCCATCTTGGGGCCTGTTCCGGAGCTCCTCCGGAGAGGGCCGTCATCACGGAGGGCTTCTACATCATCATAGCCTCTCCGATGAAGTGTGAGTAGTTTACCTCAGACCTTCGGGTCCAAAGTTAGTAGCTAGATGGTTTCTTCTCTCTTTTTGGATCTCAATACAAAGTTCTCCCCTCTCTTGTGGAGATCTATTCGATGTAATCTTCTTTTTGCGGTGTGTTTGTTGAGATCGATGAATTGTGGGTTTATGATCAAGTCTATCTATGAATAATATTTGAATCTTCTCTGAATTCTTTTATGTATGATTGGTTATCTTTGCAAGTCTCTTTGAATTATCCGTTTGGTTTGGCCAACTAGATTGGTAGTTCTTGCCATGGGAGAAGTGCTTAGCTTTGGGTTCGATCTTGCGGTGTCCTTTCCCAGTGACAGAAGGGGCAACAAAGCAGGTATTGCATCGTTGCCATCGAGGATAACAATATGGGGTTTATTTCATATTGCATGAATTTATCTCTCTACATCATGTCATCTTGCTTAAGGCGTTACTCTGTTTTTAACTTAATACTCTAGATGCATGCTGGATAGCGGTCGATGAGTGGAGTAATAGTAGTAGATGTAGAATCGTTTTGGTCTACTTGTCACAGACGTGATGCCTATATACATGATCATGCCTAGATATTCTCATAACTATGCTCAATTCTGTCAATTGCTCAACAGTAATTTGTTCACCCACCGTAGAATACTTATGCTCTTGAGAGAAGCCACTAGTGAAACCTATGGCTCCTGGGTCTATTCTCATCTATCAATCTCCATCACTTTAATCTTGCTTTGATTTTATTTTGCCTTTTACTTTTCACTTTCCATCTCTATACCAAAAATACCAAAAATATTATATCTATCAGATCTCACTCTCGTAAGTGACTGTGAAGGGATTGACAACCCCTAATCGCGTTGGTTGCGAGTAGCTATTGTTTTGTGCAGGTATGAGGGACTTGAGCGTGGCCTCCTACTGGATTGATACCTTGGTTCTCAAAAACTGAGGGAAATACTTACGCTACTCTGCTGCATCATCGCTTCCTCTTCGGGGAAATCCAACGCAAGCTGAAGAGGTAGCAAGAAGGATTTTTGGCGCCGTTGCCGGGGAGTCTATGCAAAAAGTCCACATACCAAGTACCCATCACAATCCCTATCTCTCGCATTACATTATTTGCCATTTGCCTCTTGTTTTACTCTCCCCCACTTCACCCTTGCCGTTTTATTCGCCTCCCTCTCTCTATCCTCCCTCTCTTTTGCCTATTTGCTCTTGTTTGCTCGTGTGCTAGTTTGCTTGCTTGTCGTTATGTCTGAAATTGGGGAAGTTATCACCAATATGGGCTATAACTGAAGGAAATATGCACTAGAGGCAATAATAAAGTTATTATTTATTTCCTTATATCATGATAAATGTTTATTATTCATGCTAGAATTGTATTAACCGGAAACGTAATACATGTGTGAATACATAGACAAACAGAGTGTCACTAGTGTGCCTCTACTTGACTAGCTCGTTGATCAAAGATGATTATGTTTCCTAACCATAGACATGAGTTGTCATTTGATTAACGGGATCACATCATTAGGAGAATGATGTGATTGACTTGACCCATTCCGTTAGCATAGCACTTGATCGTTTAGTTTGTTGCTATTGCTTTCTTCATGACTTATACATGTTCCTATGACTATAAGATTATGCAACTTCCGTTTACTGGAGGAACACTTTGTGTGCTACCAAACGTCACAACGTAACTGGGTGATTGTAAAGGTGCTCTACAGGTGTCTCCAAAGGTACTTGTTGGGTTGGCGTATTTCGAGATTAGGATTTGTCACTCCGATTGTCGGAGAGGTATCTCTGGGCCCTCTCGCTAATGCACATCACTTAAGCCTTGCAAGCATTGCAACTAATGAGTTAGTTACGGGATGATGTATTACGGAACGAGTAAAGAGACTTGTCGGTAACGAGATTGAACTAGGTATTGAGATACCGACGATCAAATCTCGGGCAAGTAACATACATATGACAAAGGGAACAACGTATGTTGTTATGCGGTCTGACCGATAAAGATCTTCGTAGAATATGTAGGAGCCAATATGGGCATCCAGGTCTCGCTATTGGTTATTGACCAGAGAGGTGTCTCGGTCATGTCTACATAGTTCTCAAACCCGTAGGGTCCGCACACTTAACGTTCATTGACGATATAGTATTATATGAGTTATGTATGTTGGTGACCGAATGTTGTTTGGAGTCCCGGATGAGATCACAGACATGACGAGGAGCTCCGGAATGGTCCGGAGGTAAAGATTCATATATTGGATGATATGGTTTGGCCAAGGGGTCAGGCCCATGGGGCTATAAGTCGGTGCAAAAGGAGTTTTGCGGAGGCCAGGGGGCCAAACACCGGAGACCCTGGCGTCTGGCCCTGGGCCAGACGCCGAGGCCCATGGCGTCTGGGCCAGACGCCAAGGATTGTGGCATTTGGTCCTGGAGTCCGAGTGGGACTCTTGCCTTTCGGGCAAAACCGACTTTGAGGAGGCTTTTGCTCCAAGTTTCGACCCCAGGGCTCAACATATAAATAGAGGGGCAGGGCTAGCACCAAAGACACATCAAGAAACACCAAGCCGTGTGCCGGCAACCCCGTCCCCTCTAGTTTATCCTCCGTCCTAGTTTTCATAGTGCTTAGGCGAAGCCCTGTGGAGATTGTTCTTCACCAACACCGTCACCATGCCGTCGTGCTGTCGGAACTCATATACTACTTCGCCCCTCTTGCTGGATCGAGAAGGCGAGGACATCACCGAGCCGAACGTGTGCAGAACTCGGAGGTGCCGTGCTTTCGGTACTTGGATCGGTCGGATCGTGAAGACGTACGACTACATCAACCGCGTTGATATAACGCTTCCGCGAACGGTCTACGAGGGTACGTAGACAACACTCTTCCCTCTCATTGCTATGCATCACCATGATCTTGCGTGTGCGTAGGAAATTTTTGAAATTACTACGTTCCCCAACAATAACAATATCATGGAAAATTCTGATGCTCCTGCTGAAGAACCCCCTACCTACCATACAAAAAGATTTCGAATCGGTAGTGGTAATATTATTTGAAAAGGAGTTATTCAAGATTTCTTTACTTGTGCTGGTGCTTTGCCCTCTATGGGCGGTTCTATTCTCCATAGAACTAGTAGTCTTGCAGATGCTATTGCCATGCTTATCGTTGAACTTGAAAGGCAATTTATGCATATGCACCCATCTATATAAAGAGTTTTCCTAGTATTTTCTAATATCGAGCATTCCTCTGTTAAGCGTGCCGCTACTATCTTTTTGGCTCATGAATTCAGATTTATAATAAAAGAAGCCAAAGAAATCTTTGCGCACTATAGGGTGGACGCTGGCCGTCCTCCCATAGAATCTATCCTCTTCGATGAAGAAGAAATTATGCGCTTTCAATCTCTTGACTATGTTGCTTTTAATGAAAACCTCAGAAAAAGGTGCCAATCAATATTTTAGTTGATAGAATCTCTGAACTTAATGATGATTTGGCTATTCGAAATAATGAGCTAGGATGCTCTCTTGAGTTTAGGCTCACAAGGTTCTGTCAAAAGAATGCTTATAATGATGAATTGGTTGTACAATACGAAGGGCCGAAAGAGGAACCTATACCTCCTAAAATTGATCTTGGGGACTTCTGTCCTATTAAATTTAGCCCTTTTGATTACTTTTGCCTGCCTCAAAGAAAACTTGCTGCTGAACGTAGAGAATATGAAATGAGTTTCACCGATCTATCTTATTACTACGGCAATACCTAGATCTATCCTCGCTTTTATGCCTAGCTAGGGGCGTTAAACGATAGCGCTTGTTGGGAGGCAACCCAATTTTATTTTTATTCCTTGCCTTTTGCTCCTGTTTAGTAATAAATAAATTATTTAGCCTCTGTTTTTGGTTGTGTTTTTTGTGTTTAATTAGTGTTTGTGCCAAGTAGAACCGTTGGGAAGACTTGGGGAAAGTCTTGTTGAACTTGCTGTAAAAACAGAAATTTGAGCACTCACGAGAACTGCTGTCATTTTTATTTGAAGAGTGCTATTTAGTTAATTCTTTTTTCAGATGATTAATAGATAAATTCCTCACGTCCAGAAATTTATTTTAGAATTTTTGGGGTTCCAGATCTTGCGCTAGCTACAGATTACTACAGACTGTTCTGTTTTTGACAGATTCTGTTTTTCATGTGTTGTTTGCTTATTTTGATGAATCTATGGTTAGTAAAATAGTTTATAATCCATAGAGAAGTTGGAATACAGTAGGTTTAACACCAATATAAATAAAGAATGAGTTCATTACAGTACCTTGAAGCGTTCTTTTGTTTTCTTTCGCTAACGGAGCTCACGAGTTTTCTACTTTAAGTTTTGTGTTGTGAAGTTTTCAAGTTTTGGGTGAATTCTTGTGATGGATTATGGAACAAGGAGTGGCAAGAGCCTAAGCTTGGGGATGACCATGGCACCCCCAAGATAATCCAAGGACACCAAAAATTCAAAGCTTGGGGATGCCCCGGAAGGCATCCCCTCTTTCGTCCACTTCCATCGGTAATTTACTTGGAGCTATATTTTTGTTCACCAACATGATATGTGTTTTGCTTGGAGAATCTTGTATTATTTGTGTCTTTGTGTTTTAGTATGCCACAATCATCCTTGCTGTACACACCTTTTGAGAGAGCCATACATGAATTAAAATTTGATAGAATACTCTATGCGCTTCACTTATATCTTTTGAGCATTATAATTTTGCTCTATGTGCTTCACTTATATCTTTTTGAGCTAAGTAGTTTTGCTCTATGTGCTTCACTTATATCTTTTTGAGCTATGTAGTTTTGCTCTATGTGCTTCACTTATATCTTTTGAGCGTTATAATTTTGCTCTATGTGCTTCACTTAGATCTTTTAGAGCACGGTGGTGGATTTGTTTTAAAGAAACTATTGATCTCTCATGCTTCACTTAAATTATTTTGAGAGTCTCTTAATAGCATGGTAATTTGCTTAATAATAATATGCTTGGTATTCAAGATTTGTGAAACTTTCTTTTGAGTGTGTTGAATACTAAGAAAAGATTGAAGCATGATAATTGTTTTGAGATATGGAGGTGATAATATTAGAGTCATGCTAGTTGAGTAGTTGTGAATTTAAAGAATACTTGTGTTGAAGTTTGTGATTCCCGTAGCATGCACATATGTTGAACCGTTATGTGATGAAGTCGGAGCATGATTTATTTATAGATTGTCTTCCTTATGAGTGGCGGTCGGGGACGAGCGATGGTCTTTTCCTACCAATCTATCCCCCTAGGAGCATGCGCGTAATACTTTGCTTTGATAACTTCTAGATTTTTGCAATAAGTATATGAGTTCTTTATGACTAATGTTGAGTCCATGGATTATACGCACTCTCACCCTTCCACCTTTGATAGCCTCTCTAATACCGCACACTTTTCGCCGGTATCATACACCTACCATATACCTTCCTCAAAACAGCCACCATACCTACCTATCATGGCATTTCCATAGCCATTCTGAGATATATTGCCATGCAATTTTCCACCGTTCCGTTCATGACACATTCATCATTGTCATATTGCATATCCCGGTACACCGCCGGAGGCATTCATATAGAGTCATATTTTGGTCTAAGTATCAAGTTGTAATTGTTGAGTTGTAAGAAAAATAAAAGTGTGATGATCATCATTATTAGAGCATTGTCCCAAGTGAGGAAAGAATGATGGAGACTATGATTCCCCCATAAGTCGGAATGAGACTCCGGACGAAAAATAAATAAAAGAGGCCAAAGAAGCCCAAATAAAAAGAGGCCATAAAAAAGGAGAAAAGGCCCAAATAAAAAAAATATAAAAAATGAGAGAAAAAGAGAGAAGGGACAATGTTACTATCCTTTTACCACACTTGTTCTTCAAAGTAGCACCATGATCTTCATAGTAGAGAGTCTCTATGTTATCACTTTCATATACCAGTGGTGATCTTTCATTATAGAACTTGGCTTGTATATTCCAATGACGGGCTTCCTCAAATTGCCCTAGGTCTTCATGAGCAAGCAAGTTGGATGCACACCCACTTAGTTTCTTTTTGAGCTTTCATATACTTATAGCTCTAGTGCATCCGTTGCATGGCAATCCCTACTCACTCACATTGATATCTATTGATGGGCATCTCCATAGCCTGTTGATACGCCTAGTTGATGTGAGACTATCTTCTCCTTTTTGTCTTCTCCACAACCACCATTCTATTCCACCTATAGTGCTATATCCATGGCTCACGCTCATGTATTGCGTGAAGATTGAAAAAGTTTTGAAAAAGTTAGAGTATGAAACAATTGCTTGGCTTGTCATCGGGGTTGTGCATGATTTAAATACTTTTTGTGGTGAAGATAGAGCATAGCCAGACTATATGATTTTGTAGGGATAACTTTCTTTGGCCGTGATATTTTGAGAAGACATAATTGCTTTGTTAGTATGCTTGAAGTATTATTATTTTTATGTCAATATAAACTTTTGTCTTGAATATTTCGAATCTGAATATTCATATCACAATTAAGAAGATTTGCATTGAAATCATGCCAAGTAGCACTCCGCATCAAAAATTCTCTTTTTATCATTTACCTACTCGAGGACGAGCAGGAATTAAGCTTGGGGATGCCTGATACGTCTCCAACGTATCTATAATTTTTGATTGCTCCATGCTGTATTATCTACTGTTTTGGACTATATTGGGCTTTATTTTCCACTTTTATATTATTTTTGGGACTAACCTATTAACTGGAGGCCCAGCCCAGAATTGTTGTTTTTTTGCCTATTTCAGTGTTTCGAAGAAACGGAATATCAAACGGAGTCCAAACGGAATGAAACCTTCGGGAATGTGATTTTCTCACCGAACGTGATCCAGGAGACTTGGACCCTACGCCAAGGCATCAGAGAGGTGGTCACGAGGGTGGGGGGCGCGCCCCTGCCTTGTGGCCCCCTCGGAGCTCCACCGACGTACTCCTTCCTCCTATATATACCTACGTACCCCCAAACGATCAGAACAGGAGCCAAAAACCTAATTCCACCGCCACAACTTTCTGTATCCATGAGATCCCATCTTGGGGCCTGTTCTGAAGCTCCGCCAGAGAGGGCCGTCATCACGAAGGGCTTCTACATCATCATAGCCTCTCCGATGAAGTGTGAGTAGTTTACCTCAGACCTTCGGGTCCAAAGTTAGTAGCTAGATGGCTTCTTCTCTCTTTTTGGATCTCAATACAAAGTTCTCCCCCTCTCTTGTGGAGATCTATTCGATGTAATCTTATTTTTGCGGTGTGTTTGTTGAGACCGATGAATTGTGAGTTTATGATCAAGTCTATCTATGAATAATATTTGAATCTTCTCTGAATTCTTTTATGTATGATTGGTTATCTTTGCAAGTCTCTTCGAATTATCCGTTTGGTTTGGCCAACTAGATTGGTAGTTCTTGCCATGGGAGAAGTGCTTAGCTTTGGGTTCGATCTTGCGGTGTCCTTTCCCAGTGACAGAAGGGGCAGCAAGGCACGTATTGCATCGTTGCCATCGAGGATAACAAGATGAGGTTTATTTCATATTGCATGAATTTATCTCTCTACATCATGTCATCTTGCTTAAGGCGTTACTCTGTTTTTAACTTAATACTCTAGATGCATGCTGGATAGCGGTCGATGAGTGGAGTAATAGTAGTAGATGTAGAACCGTTTCGGTCTACTTGTCACGGACGTGATGCCTATATACATGATCATGCCTAGATATTCTCATAACTATGCTCAATTCTATCAATTGCTCAATAGTAATTTGTTCACCCACCGTAGAATACTTATGCTCTTGAGAGAAGCCACTAGTGAAACTTATGGCCCCCGAGTCTATTCTCATCATATCAATCTCCATCACTTTAATCTTGCTTTGCTTTTTATTTTGCCTTTTACTTTTCACTTTGCATCTCTATACCAAAAATACCAAAAATATTATATCTATCAGATCTCACTCTCGTAAGTGACCGTGAAGGGATTGACAACCCCTAATCGATGGTTGCGAGTAGCTATCATTTTGTGCAGGTACGAGGGACTTGAGCGTGGCCTCCTACTGGATTGATACCTTGGTTCTCAAAAACTGAGAGAAATACTTACGCTACTCTGCTACATCATCCCTTCATCTTCGGGGAAATCCAACGCAAGCTCAAGAGGTAGCAATGTTCTTCTCGAAAACCTTCTTCACTGGGTCCCAACGGTGCCGGGCCCTAAGGACGTCACGCTCCTGTGGGACGGTGAACTCCGCCAAGGGGTCTGGGATGCCCAGACTCGCGGTTTCCGCATCCTCCTTGGCCCATATGGACCTCTTCCCGCCGTAACCACGGCTTCCGAGTTGGTGGCACCCAATGTTCTTCTGTTGAAGCCCCTTCATGTACTCTGAATTTTTTTGGCATCTTCGGCCTCGCAAGCCGCCTTGAATATTTGAAAGTGCTCTGCCGTGATTATCGGATTATCCTTTACAATCTCGGAGTAGGGTTCCTTTTCATTGAAGATCTAATATTTCACCCTTGCTTTCCAGGCGGCCAACGCGTCGCTAAACTTGCTCATGGCGTGTTTGTTTATCTTCTTCATTGCCGGGTCCTTATCTGGATCTTCATAATCCTTTTCATTCCGGCCCGGGAACAAGAATATCTGGTGCAGCTTCTTTAGGAGGGAGGGCCTCACATTATCTAACTTGTTTAGTTTCTCGTCGTTGATGGTGGCGGTTGTCCGTATGATGCAGCCAATTTGATTGCCGTAGCACACGCGCGCTTCCTCGGGCGCGTTTGGCTCCAAATTGCCGTCGTCCACCTCTGTGACCACTAGTCTAGTAGTCCTGAGCTTGTTAGGAAGCCATCGCCTCTTTGCTTTCGGTTCTATACCTGCTCCGCTCTCGAGGCAGTGCCGGTCTCAGTCTCAGCGCCGGTCTCGATGCCGGTCTGAGTCTCAGTGCCGGTCTGCGTGTCGGTCTCAGTCCCCGATGCGACCGGTGGGCCCGGCAACAACATCGGTTGATTGTCGGCAAGGCTCAAAAATTCGTCTACCGCCAAGTAGACGTCGTCGCAATCACCAGAACCATGTCCTTCATCGTTGCTAGCCATGTTTCCTACGATTAAATCTAGTAAATTAATTCTAGACCTAATAAAATGAATAATGACATACAAAGGCCTATGTTTTGCAGGAACATTGACTCCTTCCTGGTGCGGCAAATCCCGGGCACTCAATATGTCCTAGTTTGTAGCACAAGTCATGCCGAAATTCACGGAAAATTTCGGCATGACCTTTGCTAAAAAGTGGACAAATCGAGAACCTGAAATTTTCCGGAACGGAAACGAATCAACATTCCGGCAAAACATAGGCCACTCAGCTTCATTCCCTGGAAACAACAAAAGGCCACTTGGGCACAATCGAAACATGGGCAAACACAATTGAGGAATTTGCATATATCCTGACCACTTCAAATTTGCATGTCCTAGCATTTGACACTTCAAGAAAATCTACACAAATCTCATGCTCTCTCAAACTCAATTCAAAAACCAAATATAGATTATATTTAGTTAACTACTGAACTAAACTTGACTCTAAACTAAACCCTACTACCCTAATTAACATCTAGTTAAACAAACTCAATTCAAAAACTAAACCCTACTGAACTAATTAACATCTACATTATCTACTACTTAACATCGTCTATTATTACCCTAACTAAAAAACATCAACATTATCTACTACTTAACATTAACATCTATTAACTAAAAAGGATGGGGGAGGCTCACAAAGAGGGGAGATGCGGTGGCGGGGAGGTGCTCGGCAACGGAGGTAGGGGCGGCAAGGGCGGGCTCAGGATCTGGACACGGCGGTCCTGGCGGGCTTGGGGGCGGTGAGGTCGAGGGCGGCGGCGGTGAGGTCGAGGGAGGCGACGGTGAGGTCGAGGGCGGCCCGAGAGGCGGCGGCGGTGAGGCTGGGCGGCCTCGGGCCGCGGCCGTGAGGATGAGCATGGCGTCGATGCCGACAAGAGATGGCGGCGAAGTGGGGGAGACGCCGAAGTGGGGGAGACGGCGGTGAAGTGGGGCGAGGGATCGATTTGGGGGAGAAGTGGTGGCCAGGGGAAATCGTTTTTGGTTAAGTCAAAAGTAACGGTAGCGCGTTACAGAAAACGCGCTATAGCTAAGTTAGCTATAGCGCATTTCAGAAAGCGCGCTACCGCTATGTCTTCATCAATTTCCCCTTTTTCATTTATTTTTATTTACATTTTATATTTTTCCTTTCTCCTTTTTCTATTTCTTTCATTTTCATTTACTTCTCTATTCGTTTTCATTTTATTTTCTTTTCGTTAGCAGTAGCGATTTAAGCATAAACGCGCTGCTATAAGTTTATTAGCGGTAGCGCGGTTTTTGGAAGATCGCTACTACTATGTGTAGCCCATCGGCTAAGTGATTGGAATTTAAGTAGTAGCGAGTTTTTGGTGAGACGCGCTACTGATATATGTCCATTTGCAGCGTGCTTATTTTGCACGTGCTACTGCTATCTAGCAGTAGCGTGCTCTTTTAACAAGCGCTACTGCTAAAGTTCTATGTATAACGTTTTCCCTAGTAGTGGGAAATAGACTCGGGGGCCGTAGTTTTCACTAGTGGCTTCTCTCAAGAAAATATCATACAGTGGGTAAACAAATTACTGTTGGGCAATTGATAGAAAAGCGAATAATCATGATGATATCCAAGGCAATGATCATGTATATAGGCATCACATCCAAAATTAGTAGATGCTACCCCTTGAGCATGCGTTGGTTTTCCCTTGAAGAGGAAAGGGTGATGCAGCAAAGTAGCATAAGTATTTCCCTCAGTTTTTGAGAACCAAGGTATCAATTCAGTAGGAGACAATGCACAAGTCACCTAGTACCTGCACAAACAATCAAGAACCTTGCAACCAATGTGATAAAGGGGTTGTCAATCCCTTTACGGTCACTCGCAAAAGTGAGATCTGATAAAGATAGTAAAGTAAATATTTTTGGTATTTTTGTTGTATAGATTGCAAAATAGTAAACGGGATGCGATGTAAATAAAAGAGATGCAATATAATAAGAAATAGACCACGGGGGTCATAGGTTTCACTAGTGGCTTCTCTCAAGATAGCATGTATTACGGTGGGTGAACAAATTACTGCCGAGTAATTGATAGAAAAGTGCATAGTTATGAGAATCTAAGGCAATGATCATGAATATAGGCATCACATCCGTGTCAAGTAGATCAAAACAATTCTGCATCTACTACTATTACTCCACACATCGACCGCTATCCAGCATGCATCTAGAGTATTAAGTTCATAAGAATAGAGTAATGCTTTAAGCAAGATGACATGATGTAGAGGGATAAACTCAAACAATATGATATAAACCCCATATTTTCATCCTCGATGGCAACAATACAATACGTGCCTTGCTGCCCCTACTGCCACTGGGAAAGGACACCGCAAGATTGAACCCAAAGCTAAGCACTTCTCCCACTGCAAGAAAGATCAATCTAGTAGGCCAAACTAAACCGATAATTCGAAGAGACTCACAAATATATCAAATCATGCATATAAGAATTCAGAGAAGAACCAAATAATATTCATAGATAATCTTTTTCATAAATCCACAATTCATCGGATCTCGGCAAACACACCGCAAAAGAGTATTACATCGAACAGATCTCCAAGAACATCGAGGAAAACTTTGTATTGAGAATCAAAGAGAGAAGAAGCCATCTAGCTAATAACTATGGACCCGAAGGTCTGTGGTAAACTACTAACGCTTCACGGGAGAGGCTATGGTGTTGATGTAGAAGCCCTCCATGATCGATTCCCCCTTCGGCAGATCGCCGGAAGAGGCCCCAAGATGGGATCTCATGGGTACAGAAGGTTGCCACGGTGGAAAAGTGGTTTCGTGGCTCTATGCGATCGATCTAGGGTATAAGAGTATATATAGGCGAAAGAAGTACATCGGTGGAGCTACGAGGGGCCCACGAGGGTGGGGGCGTGCCTACCCCCTAGGCGCACCCTCCTGCCTCATGGCTGCCTCGTGGTGTTCCAGACTTCAACTCCAAGTCTTCTGGTTTGCTTTTGGTCCAAGAAAGATCACCACGAAGGTTTCATTCCGTTTGGATTCCGTTTGGTATTCCTTTTCTGCGACACTCTAAAATAGGAAAAAAAAACAGAAACTGGCACTGGGCCTCTGGTTAATAGGTTAGTCCCAAAAATAATATAAAAGAGCATATTAAAGCCCATTAAACATCCAAAACAGATAATATAATAGCATGGAACAATAAAAAATTATAGATACATTGGAGATGTATCAGTAGATCGGAACGATTCTGCATCTATGATGCGGCTTGAAACTACGTCGGTATTTCCCCAAAGAGGAAGGGATGATGCAGTACAACTACGGTAGGTATTTCCCTCAGTTATGAAAACAAGGTTATCAATCTAGTAGGAGAACCAAGCAACACTATGTAAACGATACCTGCACACAAAGAACAAATACTTGCAACCCGACGCGTAAGAGGGGTTGTCAATCCCTCGATGGTAAAAGATAAATTGTTTTTATAAGATTTGACAAATAGATCTAGCAAGAACACACAAAAAAAATAAGTAAAGAAAAAGTACAGCAAGATATTTTTGGGTTTTTGGAATTATAGATCTAAAAACAATATGATAAAAGATAGACCCAGGGGCTGTAGATTTCACTAGTGGCTTCCCTCGAGAAAATAGCATACGGTGGGTAAACAAATTACTGTTGACAACTGATAGAACTTCAAATAATTATGATGATATCGAGGAAATGATCATTATATAGGCATCACATCCAAGATTAGTAGACCGACTCCTGCCTGCATCTACTACTATTACTCCACACATCAACCACTATCCAGCATGCATCTAGTGTATTAAGTTCAAGGAGAAACGGAGTAATGCAATAAGAATGATGACATGATGTAGACAAGATCTATTCATGTAGGAATAGACCCATCCTTTTATCCTTAATAGCAACGATACGTACGTGCCTTGCTACCCCTTCTATGACTGGGTGAGGACACCATAAGATCGAACCCATCGTAAAGAACCTCTTCCCATTGCAAGAAAAATCGATCTAGTCAGCCTAACTAAACCAAAGATTCGGAGAAGAAATACAAGGCTATAAATAATCAGGCATATAAGAGATCAAAGAAAACTCAAATAATATTCATGGATATAGATCTGATCATAAACTCGAACTTCATCGGATCCCAACAAACGCACCGCAAAAAGTCATTACATCAAATAGATCTCCAAGAACAACAAGGAGAACATTGTATTAAGAATCAAAAAGAGAGAAGAAGCCATCTAGCTACTGTCTACTGATGCGTCTCCAACGTATCTATAATTTTTTATTGTTCCATGCTATTATATTACCTGTTTCGGATGTTTAATGGGCTTTATTATATATATTATTTTTGGGACTAACCTACTAACCCAAGGCCCAGTGCAAATTGCTATTTTTTTGCCTATTTCAGTGTTTTGCAGAAAAGGAATATCAAACGGAATGAAACCTTCGGGAGAGTTATTTTTGGAACAAACCTGATCCAGGGGACTTGGAGTAGACGTCAATAAAGAAGCGAGGAGGCCACGAGGCAGGGAGGCGCGCCCCCACCCTCGTGGGGCCCTCGGAGCTCCACCGACCTACTTCTTCCTCCTATATACATCCATATACCCCAAAAACATCAAGGAGCACCACGAAACCCTATTTCCACCGCCGCAACCTTATGTACCCAAGAGATCCCATCTTGGGGCCTTTTTCGGAGCTCCGCCGGAGGGGGAATCGATCATGGAGGGCTTCTACATCAACACCATAGCCTCTCCGATGATGTGTGAGTAGTTTACCTCAGACCTTCGGGTCCATAGTTATTAGCTAGATGGCTTCTTCTCCCTCTTTGGATCTCAATACAAAGTTCTCTTGGATCTTCTTGGAGATCTATTCGATGTAATTCTTTTTGCGGTGCGTTTGTCTAGATCCGATGAATTGTGGGTTTATGATCAAGTTTATCTATGAACAATATTTGATTCTTCTCTGAAATCTTTTATGTATGATTTGTTATCTTTGCAAGTCTCTTCAAATTATCAGTTTGGTTTGGCCTACTAGATTGATCTTTCTTGCAATGGGAGAAGTGCTTAGCTTTGGGTTCAATCTTGCGGTGTCCTTTCCCAGTGACACTAGGGGCAGCAAGGCACGTATAGTATTGTTGCCACCGAGGATAAAAAGATGGGGTTTATATCATATTGCTTGAGTTTATCCCTCTACATCATGTCATCTTGCTGCCCCTAATGCGTTACTCTGTTCTTATGAACTTAATACTCTAGATGCATGCTGGATAGCGGTCGATGTGTGGAGTAATAGTAGTAGATGCAGAATCGTTTTGGTCTACTTGTCGCGGACGTGCTGCATATATACATGATCATTCCTAGATATTCTCATAATTATGCACTTCTCTATCAATTGCACGACAGTAATTTTTTCACCCACCGTAATACTTATGCTATCTTGAGAGAAGCCACTAGTGAAACCTATGGCCCCCGGGTCTATTTTCCATCATATAAGTTTCCAATCTATTTTATTTTGCAATCTTTATTTTCCAATCTATATCATAAAAATACCAAAAATATTTATCTTATTATCTCTATTAGATCTCACTCTCGTAAGTTACCGTGAAGGGATTGACAACCCCTTTATCGCGTTGGTTGCGAGGTTCTTATTTGTTTGTGTAGGTATGAGGGACTTACGTGTAGTCTCCTACTGGATTGATACCTTGGTTCTCAAAAACTGAGAGAAATACTTACGCTACTTTGCTGCATCACCCTTTCCTCTTCAAGGGAAAACCAACGCAGTGCTCAAGAGGTAGCAAGAAGGATTTCTGGCGCCGTTGCCGGGGAGATCTACGCACAAGTCAAGACATACCAAGCACCCATCACAAACTCTTATCCCTCGCATTACATTATTTGCCATTTGCCTCTTGTTTTCCTCTCCCCCACTTCACCCTTGCCGTTTTATTCGCCCTCTTTTCCGTTCGCCTCTTTTTCGTTTGCTTCGCCGTCATGGCTAGTCCCTTATCCGCCCCTTCGTCTCCCGAGTTTGAAGTTCTTCACTTCAAACAAAGACAAGGAGAAAATTTAAAAGATGCTTGGTTTAGGATGATGGAATCTTATCGTAATTGCACCTTAGAGGTGAATTTTAGAATTTTACTTCGCAATTTTTATGTTGGATTAAGTATGTCCCATAGACAACTCTTGGATTGCATTGCCAAAGGAATTTTTATTGAAACTGATCCAAGTTTTGCTCATGAAATCATACAGGGAATAGTGGGAATACTACCTCAATAAAAGGGGTCACATCATACCCAGGAAGCAACACAAGTTTTTGAGAAGATTTGCGAAGTAACAATTTTTTTACAAAAGTCTCTTGAACCACTTAAGAGTGTTAGCGGAAACCTTCACCGCACGAATATCTTAATTACCCTTTGCAATAAGTGGTTGGATTCTTTAGATTCCGAATATGAAGGGAAACATAAAGAACCTCCCGGATTCGAGCATGACTCCACTAAAAAATTTTAAAACTAAAGATGATAATACCTAGATCTATTCTTGCTTTTATGCCTAGCTAGGGGCGTTAAATGATAGCGCTTGTTGGGAGGCAACCCATTTTTATTTTTGTTTCTTGCTTTTTGGTTCTGTTTAGTAATAAATAATTCATCTAGCCTCTGTTTAGATGTGGTTTTATGCTTTTAATTACTGCTTGTGCCAAGTAGATCCTTTGGGAAGACCTCGGGGGAGTTTTTGCGATCTTGCTGTAAAAAACAGAAACTTTAGCGCTCACGAGATTTGCTGCCATTTTTTTACTGAAGATTGCGATTAGGTTGATTATTTTTGCAGATGATTAATAGAAAATTCCTCACGTCCACCAGTTTATTTAGGAATTTTTGGGGTTACAGAAGTATTCGAAACCTACAGATTACTACAGACTGTTCTGTTTTTGACAGATTCTGTTTTTCGTGTGTTGTTTGCTTATTTTGATGAATCTATGGCTATTATCGAAGGGTATGAACCATAGACAAGTTGGAATACAGTAGGTTTAACACCAATATAAATAAAGAATGAGTTCATTACAGTACCTTAAGTGGTGGTTTGTTTTCTTATACTAACGGAGCTCATGA
Organism: Triticum dicoccoides; assembly: GCF_002162155.2. Classification (NCBI taxonomy): domain Eukaryota; kingdom Viridiplantae; phylum Streptophyta; class Magnoliopsida; order Poales; family Poaceae; genus Triticum; species Triticum dicoccoides. The sequence continues at coordinate 15,685,842 of NC_041384.1, read as the reverse complement.
GATTTTCTGTTGAGTTTTGTGTTGTGAAGTTTTCAAGTTTTGGGTAAAGATTTGATGGATGATGAAATAAGGAGTGGGAAGAGCCTAAGCTTGGGGATGCCCAAGGCAACCCAAGGTAAATTCAAGGACAACCAAAAGCCTAAGCTTGGGGATGCTCCGGAAGGCATCCTGTCGTGGAATTGTCACGGCAGATGTCCTAGAGCAAGGACTTAGTCGTAGGGCCATCACACTAGGAAGCTTAAAGGGGTTAATCGGGACAAAGGACACGAGAGAGTTTTATACTAGTTCGTCCCCTTACGATGAAGGTAAAAGCCTACGTCTAGTTGGGTTTGGTATTGCTGGGGTTTCGATCGCCAAGAGGCTTAACTCGCTGGCTTGGTTATCAACTTGTTGTTTTATTACCCTAAACCGCCACCGGGTCGTCCCCTTATATACACGGGTTGACGCCAGGTGGCCTACAGAGACCCGGCCGGCTCATAATCGTGTCCGGCTCGGTGACTTTCTTTATATGTCTTTCTGTACAAGTATTTCCTTACATGTGGTGTTTTACAATATCGAGCCTTAAGCCGGCCCCTGACCTTTGGGCCTTCTATAAGCTTTAATAAACTACAAACTTGGATGTTTACTGAACTTCTTGCATAACCCGCCATTGAAGCTGACCCGGCCCCTCCTGGGCGGGTCTCGGCTGATAGTAATATCCCCAACATTAGGCCCCAGGTTGACTCTGAACTTTGTTCTTTGTCAATCTTCAACACTTAGTCAGAATCCATCCTCTGTCTAAAAACTTCTGTAACCCGCCATGATGTCATCTTTTGAAAACACAAAAAACCTTCATGACGTCATCTTACAACGGATCTTTCATTTTTTAATGCCTTCCGAGAATCGAGGCGTCTGTTCAGTTGGACAATTATTATTGGGTCTCCTTGATTTTCGCGCCCGCCTGTTCGCATTTGCCCTTATAAATAGGCACACGGCCGGTCCTTCCCATTCTCCTTTCTTCCTCATCTTCTTCCTCTCGCAACCTCCGTCGCTGCTCGAGCTCCGCCGCTGCCGCGACTCTCATCGTCGTCATCAAGCTTGGCCACTACATCACCCTGAGTTCATCCAGAGAACGCGGCGACTTTTCGTGGTAGGCCTGCTTCCTGTAAGCTTTCCTCTCTCTCCCATACCTAGATCCGTTTCTAGGTTTCACGAGTTCTTCAGTGTTCTTCATCTGTTTATCACGGGCCATCTTGTAGATCTTCTCCGCAACTTATTTTGATCCAGAAAAGAGATATAACTTGCGCGGTAGCTGTTTGGCATTCGTTTTTGATATCAGTAGATCCCTTTTGCCTGTATAGATGCTTCGTTATAGTCGACGAACTCCTATGTACTATGTTTTTTAGGTCTAGAATATTTCCCTTTTTGAAACAACCTTTTGATCCAAAATGATAATAAGAACTTAGTGAAACTTGTTAATGCCAACACTTAACTGAATTCTGCCTTCTGAGAAAATCTGTAGTCATGGTGGCTTACCACTCCGGCTTTCTTTTCCTTATATACCATTAAACCTTAGTTAAGCCGCCATTACTTGCTTTATAATTGACCATAGACTGAACCGCCATATTGTTATTTATTTTTTAGTTTGTTACTCATCATGCCGTCGAAGTCACCGACCGTCTATAACTGGATCCCTTCTTCCGTAACTGAGGAACGATTAAAAGAATTCTTCATCGTTGGGTTTCTGCCTTCAAAGAATGTCATGTCTTATCGTGCTCCTGACCCGGAGGAAGAACATCCCAATCCGAAAGATGGAGAAGTGATTATCTTTACTAACCACATGAACCGGGGATTTTCACCACCCGGTTCAAAATTCTTCAGAGAGGTCCTTCATTTTTTCAAACACCATCCTCAAGACCTTGGACCCAACTCTATTTCCAATATTTGTAACTTCCAAGTGCTCTGTGAGGCGTATCTTCAGCAAGAGCCCACTGTAGAATTGTTTAGAGAGTACTTTTATCTGAATCGCCAGAATGAATGCACCAACGGTTCTAGCTTAGAACTTGGAGGCATTTCAATTCAGCATCGTCAGGGTGCTGTTTTCCTCTCATCGTCTTACCGAGCCACCGAAAAGATTGGAACCAAACTTGGTTTTATTGTCAGGATACTTCTCCAGCAAACGAGAAGCCTTTGCCGGGTTATCGCCCTAACCGTCTTGACTCCAAGTTCACCCTTTCGGATAAGCTTACCGTCGCTGAACGTAGGAAGCTTCTTCCCTCCATTAGAAGAATGAACGACTTATTGGGTAATGGTCTAACCGGAGTAGATCTGACCCGTTGCTGGATCTCATGGCAGGTTATCCCATTAAGTCACCGATCTCAACTGATGTATGAATATGACGGTAGCCCGAACCACCCTCTTCGTCACAGCCAAATTGAACTCACCGAAGAAGACATTGTTTCGATGTCGACCCTTTTGGTAAATGGGAAGTACGAAGATTGCAGTATTGTTGGGTTAAGTCCCTTCTGCAAGATTAATCCGATGCCAGAAGTAAGTACATTCCGACTTATTTTTTTCTTTGTGTTTTCCCGGCTATTAGTACTTAATACTGATCTTTCTTCCTGTCTTTACAGGCCAATTCTGACTTCTGGAAGGTGAAATATGATCACGAAGCTGCCAAGAAGGCAAAACTCGCCGCCATGAACGCCAAGAAAACAGCCCGGAAATCCAAGAAGAAGAAGAAGAAAACCACTGCTGAAGATTTAATGAAGCTTGATGACTCGTCTGACTCGGAGGTAGTCCTTGACTCCCTTGGCCAATTTTTTAACACTCTTATTGACACTGATCCTTACCAGGATGACACTAGGGCCAGTCAGGCTGAGGAAGTAGAGGTAACTATTATTTCCTCCGACTCAGAGCCCTTACCAAGACACAAAGTTCGTCGAGTGATCCGTAAAGTAAGGTTTTATAACCCTTTAGCTCACTTGGATCCCAACTTTCATTTGAAAAAACAGCAACATGAAAGCCGCCGTGAAGTTGGAATTGAGGATGAACCGGCTGTTGTCCTTCAACAGACTCCTCGGAAACGCCCGAACGAGGTTTAATTATTACTGTCTTTAACCCGTTTTGATGAATCCTGCTCCTTGTATTTTCTTTAACTCATTTCATTTACCTTTTCAGGAGGTGTCTCATTCTTCGGGCGACTCATCACAAACACAATTTTCGGCTTTCAAGACTGCTCCTGGGTAATTAAAAACCCTCTTTTCTTCCGAGTTTGATCAATTGTTATCTTAATGCTGATTATTCTGAAATATTTTTCTTCAGTGGTCAAGCTAAGTCCAAAAAAGCGAAGGCAACAAAACCAATGGAAGATCCGCCAGTACTGGCATCTGAGCCGGCTAGGACACCTTCTCCATTGATTGTCGCCCCAGAAGACCCGCCTATTCTTCATGAAGCAAATCCTCCAGAGCCATCCCTTGTCAAGAACACTATTAACTCTTCTGCAGTTGGTCCATCAAGCTCAACCGGCCCACCGTCTCCCCGTGTTCAAGATGTTCAAATTACTGGGAGCCGCTATGTTGAGCCGGGGAACCCGACGGTTTTGGCACGGTGCACCGCTAAGCAAGAAGCTTTGGAGAGGCGGAAGGTTCATCTTGATGTTGCCAATTATGACCATCTTAATGCCAGTGATATCTTATCCAGCTATCTGAGTCATGTACACTCCAGTCGTGATTCTTAGATGGAGATGGTCAAGCGGCTTCAATTGAAGTATGAGGTATGTAATTTCTGGTTTATCAACATTCCTTCAGCCCCCAAGTCTGTAGATTATGAGAGAAACAGAATAACCTATAGACTTACAATATAGACTGATACTTTTACTTCTGAATCTTTGCTTGATATTACTAGAACAAGATTTCACCCGTAGTCCCCAAGGACCGGTTTATTTAATCATTAATGAATCGGTACTTCAGAATTGAATGCCATATGTAAAATACTTAATATTCCGGTTTAAACTTGAAAAACTTGCTGAACTGCGTGCATTAGCCCCCAAGTGCCAAGTGATGTTACTTTGTAAAGGACTTGGGACTTCAAATATGTTGGTAGAGTCATAAAAATTTGATTTGACATACATTAGCCCCCAAGTGTCAAGTGGTTTATTCATAAAGTATTTGAGACTTGAATCTTTGAAATTGGATACTGGAATTTGAGGCCAAGTCTTGATTTATCTGAATGTGTTCACAGAATGCATTATCTAAACTGAACTCCGAACTGACTGATACAAAGACCCGGCTAGCGAACCAGGAATCAGAAATTAAATCTTCCACCTCCCAACTGCAAATAAGTCTTTCTGAAACGGAGAAGTTGAAGACTGACTTTGCTGTCAAAGAAAAAACGTGGGCATGTGAGAAGATACTTCTGACCCGGCGAGCTGAGACAGCCGAAACAGCTCTGAAGGAAATTTCAACCGAACTGAACAGTTTAAAAGGCCGGGTGTCTCAGATGGTCGCTGCTATCTTTGGTAAGCTTCCTGATTTGATCTTTCATATGTGTTTCCTGTCAAGCCGGAATATGATCCGTTAACTGACTCTGTGAAAAATGCGTGTAGGTCCGCGAAGTAAGAATCTAGACCAAGACCCGTTGATTAAGATGAAAGCCATATACACTTTAACTGCACAATTGTATATCGGTGCACAACGAGCTCTGGCAGCCATCTCTCCTACTAATCAAGGGTCTAACCGGATCAGTGACGTCCTGAAGAGGTTGTCCATTCTCCCTGCTAGATTCCAAGAGGTGAAACGCTCCTGCGCGCGAGCCAGAGCTTTGACTGCCCTAAGCCGCTCCAAGGCTTGGGTACCAGATCTAGACCCGGCAGACATGGCAAGGGGTTATCCTACCGTGAAGGAGGACGGGTCTCCTTTTGATCAGGATGACTTTATAGCCTGCGCCCATGAAGTCCGGCCTCAGGCGACTAGCCTTGGAGATGACACCAATGTGGACAAGTATCAACCGGGTTTTGACAGTGAAAATAAGAAGATGGCCCCTCCTTCCTATAAAGTAACCGACTTGATCCCATCGGTGAGAGAAGACACATTTGCCCCGGAGGTTGATCCGGTCGGCCTGATTGATGATGAAGCTGAATTTGTCGCCATGAATAGCTATGACTGGTCAAAACCCAACTTCTAGCAGATTCAAGATGTTGAGCCAGTGAGGGAAGGACAATGATCATCTTCATGGGCTTTAGAAAGCCTTGTAATAGCTTTAGCTGTTAAAAACACCGCATGTTTGCTTATGCCATCACGCATAAAACGCTTCTATGTGAATCTGTGCTTCCGGGTGCCAATGTTTTAATGCTGTTCTTATGCCTTGTTTAACACTTGTCTCTGCAATGTTTAAACTCTGTTCCTGTGAACACAAGGAAAAAGGAAAGACCTGGCAAGGCGGTTTAGAAACAACTGGGTTTAAACACCTCTTTTACAGCCCATATTTCCACCTCAAAAAACAGAGACAAATATAAATAAAGGATAAGGTTTAATACCAACTCTGAAGTTAACGCAGACGATAAGCGCGTGTAAGTAAAAACCATACCTTGTCCTTGGTGATCCTTAGATCGCCGGTTTAAATAAATCGGGTGATGAATTTGAGAATTCAATATAAAAGTTGAGACTCCTTGAACATTCAATAATCATCATACCTCAGTAGCTCATACCTTCGGATCCTTAGACCACCGGCTTGGATAACCCGGGCGGCTGTGTTGTCCAATAATTGAGCCAGCGAAGAGAATCAGGCCATCTCATTTGTAATATTGAAGCAACAAAAACTCAAAGGCAAGCAGCAGATAAAAAACATAATTTTAACTCTGTATTTAAAAGATTGGGGGTTTCTGATTCGAATACGACCAGTAAACTGGACCAAAGGGGTTAAGCTAAGGTTCGAATGCGACCATATAGCCCCCAGTGGCTTTGGCGTTGTGCCGATCAAGAGGGTACCGACAGCTATGTTCTCTTTGGTTCGAATACGACCTATGTTTGAATAGGAAGCCCCCAAATGACCTTGAGAGGTTTTTAACGACCCTGATTCGAATACGATCTAAGTCGGCTCAAAATGGGTTAAGCTATGATTCAGATACGATCAAGAAGCCCCCAAGTGAGTTTGGCCTTGAGCCGATCAAAAGGGTTATGACAGTTATGTTCTCTTTGGTTCGAATACGACCTATGTTTGAACAGGAAGCTCCCAAGTGACCATGATATTTACAGCTAGATTCGAATACGATCATAAGCCAGACTAGAAAAAGGTTAAACTTGATTCAAATATGATCAGCTCCTTAATAGTCATTTGTGAAAAAGTAATAAAGATGCATAATCTTTGAAAAGAAAAGAGACTGATGGTCTTACTTTATTGCTTATCATCGTATATACAGGATGAACGTATGTACAGGATGAGAGCCGGTGGCTCAGGTATAGTACGGCCGAAGTTGAGCAATGTTCCACGGCCGGCGGGTCTCCTCTTCCGGCTTACGTGAGTCTGCATGCTCTCGAATGTCAATGAGGTAGTAGGACCCATTGTTTAAATTTTTACTGACCACAAAGGGTCCTTCCCAAGGTGGGGATAACTTGTGTGCATCTGAAAGATCTTGGATGAGCCGGAGCACCAAGTCGCCTTCCTGAAAAGTCCTAGTCTTAACCCGGCGGCTGTGATAACGACGCAGGTCCTGTTGATAGATTGCTGATTGTGCTGCTGCTAAGTCTCTTTCTTCATCCAACAAGTCAAGCGCATCCTGTCTAGCTTTTTCATTGTTAGCTTCAACATAAGCCGCCACACGGGGCGAGTCATGATGGATGTCACTGGGCAATACCGCTTCTGCCCCATAAACCATGAAGAAGGGCGTGTAACCCGTAGACCTGTTGGGTGTAGTATTGATGCTCCATAACACTGAAGGCAACTCCTCTACCCAACAACCCGGCGTTCGCTGTAAAGGAACCATAAGCCGGGGTTTTAGCCCTTTCAGAATTTCCTGATTGGCTCTCTCAGCTTGACCATTGGATTGAGGATGAGCTACAGAAGAAACATCAAGCCGGATGTGCTCTCGCTGACAAAACTCTTCCATAGCCCCTTGGGATAGATTGGTGCCATTGTCCGTGATAATACTGTGTGGAAAACCGAAACGGAAGATTATTTTCTTCATGAACTGAACCGCCGTGGCTGCATCACACTTACTCACAGGCTCTGCCTCAACCCATTTAGTGAACTTATCAACAACCACCAGGAGATGTGTCTTCTTGTCCTTAGACCTCTTGAAAGGTCCCACCATGTCAAGCCCCCAGATTGCAAACGACCAAGTGATTGGAATCATCCGGAGCTCTTGAGCCGGCACATGCGCCAGTCGTGCGAATTTCTGACATCCATCACATCTACTAACTAGATCCTCTGCATCAACGTGAGCTGTCGGCTAGTAAAAACCGTGACGAAATGCCTTGGCCACCAAAGATTTTGACCCGGCGTGATGACCACAATCACCTTCATGGATCTCACGAAGGATTTCTTGACCTTCTTCGGGGGAAACACACCATTGAAACGCTCCAGAAACACTGCGATGAAATAACTCTCCATCCGAAATCGTCATGGAGTTAGACCGCCGGGTTATCTGTCGAGCCGGGGTCTCATCCGCTGGCAATTCTCCCCGGGTCATGTAATCCAAGAACGGCACCGTCCAATCTGGGATGACATGAAGAGTCGCCACCAACTGCGCCTCCGGGTCAGGAACAGCTAAATCTTCTTCTGTGGGCAATTTGACAGAGGGGTTATGCAAAACATCTAAAAAGGTGTTGGGTGGTACCGGCTTACGTTGAGACCCCAGCCGGCTCAAAGCATCAACTGCTTCGTTCTTTCGACGGTCAATGTGTTCCACCTGATAGCCTTTAAAATATCCTGCAACAGCATCGACCTCTCAGCGATAAGCCGCCATGAGAGGGTCTTTGGAATCCCACTTGCCAGACACCTGCTAAACCACTAGATCTGAATCACCAAGACATCTGACCCGGATCAAGCTCATCTCCTTTGCCACTCGAAGACCATGGAGCAATGCTTCATACTCTGCTGCGTTGTTAGTGCACGGAAACATCAATCGTAACACATAACAAAATTTATCACCTCGTGGGGAAGTTAATACAACTCCAGCCCCCGAGCCCTCCAATTGCCTGGACCCATCAAAATGAATAGTCCAATATGTGCTGTCCGGCTTTTCTTCTGGCATCTGCATCTCTGTCCAGTCATTGATGAAGTCAACCAGGGCTTGAGACTTAATTGCAGTGCGTGGAACATACTTCAGCCCATGAGACCCAAGCTCAATTGCCCACTTGGCAACTCGCCCTGTAGCTTCTTTGTTTTGAATAATGTCTCCCAAAGGAGCAGAGCTAACCATAGTGATTGGATGTCCTTGAAAGTAATGCTTAAGCTTCCGGCTTGCCATGAACACCCCATAAACAAGCTTCTGCCAATGTGGATATCGTTGCTTAGACTCAATTAGCACTTCACTGACATAATAAACCGGCCGTTGAACCGGATGCTCTTTGCCAGCCTCCTTGCACTCTACCACCATAGCCACGCTAACAGCCCGTGATTTGGCAGCTACGTATAACAATAGCGGCTCTTTCTCAATTCGAGCAGCTAGGACCGGCGGCTCAGCTAGTTGTGCCTTTAGATCTTCAAAAGCGGCATTCGCAGCATCACTCCAAACAAACACATCTGTTTTCTTCATCAACTGATACAGAGGCATAGCCTTTTCCCCTAACCGGCTTATGAACCGGCTCAAAGCAGCCACACGACCTACCAGTCGTTGAACATCATTGACGTAGGTTGGTTTGGCCAGGGATGTAATTGCTTTGATCTCCGGGTTAGCTTCAATGCCTCGGTTAGACACCAGAAAACCCAAAAGCTTGCCGGCTGGCACTCCAAAAACACATTTGGCCGGGTTAAGCATCATCTTGTACACCCGAAGATTATCAAAAGTCTATTTCAAGTCTGTGACCAAGGTTTCCTCTTCCCTGGATTTCACTACTATATCATCCACATAGGCATGAACATTGCGCCCAATTTGATCATGAAGACAATTCTGCACATACCGTTGGTAAGTTGCCTGAGCACTTTTGAGCCCAAAAGGCATAGACACATAGCAGAAAACCCCAAAAGGTGTTATGAACGCTATTTTCTCTTGATCCTTGATTTCCATCTTAATCTGATGATACCCGGAGTAAGCATCTAAAAAACTCAACCGTGCATAATGAAGGAAATATGCCCTAGAGGCAATAATAAAGTTATTATTTATTTCCTTATAATCATGATAAATGTTTATTATTCATGCTAGAATTGTATTAACCGGAAACATAATACATGCGTGAATACATAGACAAACAAAGTGTCACTAGTATGCCTCTACTTGACTAGCTCGTTAATCAAAGATGGTTATGTTTCCTAACCATGAACAATGAGTTGTTATTTGATTAACGGGATCACATCATTAAGATAATGATCTGATTGACATGACCCATTACATTAGCTTAGCACCCGATCGTTTAGTATGTTGCTATTGCTTTCTTCATGACTTATACATGTTCCTATAACTATGAGATTATGCAACTCCCGTTTACCGGAGGAACACTTTGGGTACTACCAAACGTCACAACGTAAATGGGTGATTATAAAGGAGTACTACAGGTGTCTCCAAAGGTACATGTTGGGTTGGCGTATTTTGAGATTAGGTTTTGTCACTCCGATTGTCGGAGAGGTATCTCTGGGCCCTCTCGGTAATGCACATCACATAAGCCTTGCAAGCATTGCAACTAATGAGTTAGTTGTGAGATGATGTATTACAGAACGAGTAAAGAGACTTGCCGGTAACGAGATTGAACTAGGTATTGGATACCGACGATCGAATCTCGGGCAAGTAACATACCGATGACAAAGGAACAACGTATGTTGTTATGCGGTCTGACCGATAAAGATCTTCGTAGAATATGTAGGAGCCAATATGGGCATCCAGGTCCCGCTATTGGTTATTGACCGGAGACGTATCTCGGTCATGTCTACATGGTTCTCGAACCCATAGGGTCCGCACGCTTAAGGTTACGATGACAGTTATATTATGAGTTTATGCATTTTGATGTACCGAAGGTTGTTCGGAGTCCCGGATGTGATCACGGACATGACGAGGAGTCTCGAAATGATCGAGACATAAAGATTGATATATTGGAAGCCTATGTTTGGATATCGAAAGTGTTCCGGGTGAAATCGGGATTTTACCGGAGTACCGGGAGGTTACCGGAACCCCCCGGGATCTATATGGGCCTTAGTGGGCTTTAGTGGAAAGGAGAAAGGGGCAGCACAAGGTGGTTGTGCGCCTCCCCCCTTCCCCTAGTCCTATTAGGACTAGGAGAGGTGGCCGGCCCCCTCTCTCTCTTTCCCCCCTCAAGGAATCCTATTCCAACTAGGATTGGGGGGGGGGGGAATCCTACTCCCAGAGGGAGTAGGACTCTCCTGGCGCACCTCCTATGGCTGGCCAGCCCTCCCCCCTCTAGTCCTTTATATACTGAGGTAGAGGCACCCTAGAACACACAAGTTGATCCACGTGATCTATTCCTTAGCCGTGTGCGGTGCCCCCAACCACCATATTCCTCGATAATACTGTAGCGGAGTTTAGGCGAAGCCATGCTGCTGTAGTGCATCAAGATCGTCACCACGCCGTCGTGCTGACGGAACTCTCCCCGACACTTTGCTGGATCGGAGTCCGGGGATCGTCATCGAGCTGAACGTGTGCTCGAACTCGGAGGTGCCGTAGTTTCGGTACTTGATCGGTTGGATCGTGAAGACGTACGACTACTTCCTCTACGTTGCGTCAACGCTTCCGCAGTCGGTCTGCGTGGGTACGTAGACAACACTCTCCCCTCTCGTTGTTGTGCATCACATGATCTTGCGTGTGCATAGGATTTTTTTTGAAATTACTACGAAACCCAATAGTGGCATCCGAGCCTAGGTTATTTATGTTGATGTTATATGCATGAGTAGAACACAAGTGAGTTGTGGGCGATATAAGTCATACTGCCTACCAGCATGTCATACTTTGGTTTGGCGGCATTGTTGGACAAGACGACCCAGACCAACATTACCCGTACGCTTACGCGAGACCGGTTCCCCCGACGTGCTTTGCACATAGGTGGCTTGCGGGCGACTGTCTCTCCAACTTTAGTTAAACCGAGTATGGCTACGCCCGGTCCTTGCGAAGGTTAAAACGGAGTCTATTTGACAAACTATCGTTGTGGTTTTGATGCGTAGGTGAGATTGGTTCTTGCTTAAGCCCGTAGCAGCCACGTAAAACTTGCAACAACAAAGTAGAGGACGTCTAACTTGTTTTTGCAGGGCATGTTGTGATGTGATATGGTCAAGGCATGATGCTGAATTTTATTGTATGAGATGATCATGTTTTGTAACCGAGTTATCGGCAACTGGCAGGAGCCATATGGTTGTCGCTTTATTGTATGCAAGGCAATCGCGATGTAATGCTTTACTTTATTACTAAATGGTAGTGATAGTCGTGGAAGCATAAGATTGGCGAGACGACAACGATGCTACAATGGAGATCAAGGTGTCGCGCCGGTGACGATGGTGATCATGACGGTGCTTCGGAGATGGAGATCACAAGCACAAGATGATGATGGCCATATCATATCACTTATATTGATTGCATGTGATGTTTATCTTTTTATGCATCTTATCTTGCTTTGTTTGACGGTAGCATTATAAGATGATCTCTCACTAAATTATCAAGAAGTGTCTCCCTGAGTATGCACCGTTGCCAAAGTTCGTCGTGCCCAGACACCACGTGATGATCGGGTGTGATAAGCTCTACGTCCATCTACAACGGGTGCAAGCCAGTTTTGCACACGCATAATACTCAGGTTAAACTTGACGAGCCTAGCATATGCAGATATGGCCTCGGAACACGGAGACCGAAAGGTCGAGCATGAATCATATAGTAGATATGATCAACATAAACGATGTTCACCATTGAAAACTACTCCATCTCACGTGATGATCGGACATGGTTTAGTTGATTTGGATCACGTGATCACTTAGAGGATTAGAGGGATGTCTATCTAAGTGGGAGTTCTTAAGTAATATGATTAATTGAACTTAAATTTATCATGAACTTAGTCCTGGTAGTATTTTGCAAATTATGTTGTAGATCAATAGCTCTTGTTGTTGCTTCCCTGTGTTTATTTTGATATGTTCCTAGAGAAAATTGTGTTGAAAGATGTTAGTAGCAATGATGCGGATTGAATCCGTGATCTGAGGTTTATCCTCATTGCTGCACAGAAGAATTATGTCCTTGATGCACCGCTAGGTGACAGACCTATTGCAGGAGCAGATGCAGACGTTATGAATGTTTGGCTAGCTCAATATGATGACTACTTGATAGTTTAGTGCACCATGCTTAATGGCTTAGAATCGGGACTTCAAAGACGTTTTGAACGTCATGGAACATATGAGATGTTCCAGGAATTGAAGTTAGTATTTCAAGCAAATACCCGAGTTGAGAGATATGAAGTCTCCAACAAGTTCTATAGCTAAAAGATGGAGGAGAATCGCTCAACTAGTGAGCATGTGCTCAGATTGTCTGGGTACTACAATCACTTGAATCAAGTGGGAGTTTATCTTCTAGATAAGATAGTGATTGACAGAATTCTCTAGTCACCATCACCAAGTTAGTAGAACTTCGTGATGAACTATGATATGCAAGGGATAACAGAAACGAATCCCGAGCTTTTCATGATGATGAAATCGATGAAGGTAGAAATCAAGAAAGAGCATCAAGTGTTGATGGTTGACAAGATCACTAGTTTCAATAAAAGGGCAAACGGAAGAAGGGGAACTTTAAGAAGAACAACAAGCAAGATGCTGCTCAAGTGAAGAAGCCCAAGTCTGGTCCTAAGCCTGAGACTAAGTGTTTCTACTGCAAAGGGACTGGTCACTGGAAGCGGAACTACCCCAAGTGATTGGCAGATAAGAAGGATGGCAAAGTGAACATAAGTATATTTGATATACATGTTATTGATGTGTACTTTACTAGTGTTTATAGCAACCCCTCAGTATTTGATACTAGTTCAGTTGCTAAGATTAGTAACTCGAAACGGGAGTTGCAGAATAAACAGAGACTAGTTAAAGGTGAAGTGACGATGTGTGTTGGAAGTGGTTCCAAGATTGATATGATCATCATCTCACATTCCCTATACTTTCGGGATTAGTGTTGAACCTGAATAAGTGTTATTTAGTGTTTGCGTTGAGCATGAATATGATTTGATCATGTTTATTGTAATACGGTTATTCATTTAAAGTAAGAGAATAAATTGTTGTTCTGTTTAAATAAATAAAACCTTATATGGTTACACACCCAATGAAATTAGTTCATTGGATCTCGATCGTAGTGATACACATAATCATAATATTGAAACCAAAATATGCAAAGTTAATAATGATAGTGCAACTTATTTGTAGCACTGTCGTTTAGGTCATATTGGTGTAAAGCGCATGAAGAAACTCCATGCTGATGGGCTTTTGGAATCACTTGATGATGAATCAGTTGATGCTTGCGAACCATGCCTCATGGGCAAGATGACTAAGACTGTTCTTCGGAACAATGGAGCGAGCAACAGATTTGTTGGAAATCATACATACTGATGTATATGGTCCGATGAATATTGAGGCTCGCGACAGGTACCATTATTTTCTGATCTTCACAGATGATTTGAGCAGATATGAGTATATCTACTTGATGAAACATAAGTCTGAAACATTTGAAAAGTTCAAAGAATTTCAGAGTGAAGTGAAAAATCACCGTAACAAGAAAATAAAGTTTCTACGATCTGATCGTAGAGAAGAGTATTTGAGTTACGAGTTTGGTCTTCAATTAAAACAATGTGGAATAGTTTCACAAACTCATGCCACCTGGAACACCACATCATAATGGTGTGTCCGAATATCATAACCGTACTTTATTAGATATGGTGCGATCTATGATGTCTCTTACCGATCTACCACTATCATTTTGGGGTTATGCATTAGAGACAGCTGCATTCACGTTAAATAGGGCACCATCTAAGTCCGTTGAGACGACACAATCTGAACTATGGTTTGGCAAGAAACCAAAGTTGTCGTTTCTTAAAGTTTGGAACTGCGATGCTTATGTGAAAAAGTTTCAACATGATAAGCTCGAACCCAAATCGGAGAAGTAAATCTTCATAGGATACCCAAAGGAGACTGTTGGGTACACCTTTTATCACAAATCCGAAGGCAAGACTTTTGTTGCTAAATTCGGAGTTTTTCTAGAGAAGGAGTTTCTCTCGAAAGAAGTGAGTGGGAGGAAAGTAGAACTTGATAAGGTAATTGTACCTTCTCCCTTATTGGAAAGTAGTTCATCACAGAAATCTGTTCCTGTGGCTACTACACCAATTAGTGAGGAAGCTAATGATGATGATCATGTAACTTCAGATCAAGTTACTACCAAATCTCGTAGGTAAACCAGAGTGAGATCCACACCAGAGTGGTACGGTAATCCTGTTCTGGAAGTCATGTTACTAGACCATGACGAACTTGCGAACTATGAGGAAGCGATGATGAGCCCAGATTCCGCGGAATGGTTTGAGACCATGAAATCTGAGATATGATCCATGTATGAGAACAAAGTATGGACTTTGATGGATTTGCCCGATGATCGGCAAGCCATGGAAATAAATGGATCTTCAAGAGGAAGATGGACGCTGATAGTAGTGTTACTATCTACAAAGCTAGAATTGTCGCAAAAGATTTTTCGACAAGTTCAAGGTGTTGACTACGATGAGAGTTTCTCACTCGTATTTATGCTTAAGTCTGTCTGAATCATGTTAGCAATTGCCGCGTTTTATGAAATCTGGCAAATGGATAAACAAAACTGCATTCCTTAATAGATTTATTAAAGAAGAGTTGTATATGATACAACCAGAAGGTTTTGTCAATCCTAAAGGTGCTAACAAAATATGCAAGCTCCAGCGATCCATCTATGGACTGGTGCAAGCATCTCGGAGTTGGAATATACGCTTTGATGAGTTGATCAAAGCATATAGTTTTATACAGATTTGCGGTGAAGCTTGTATTTACAAGAAAGTGAGTGGGAGCACTACAGCATTTCTGATAAGTATATGTGAATGACATATTGTTGATCGGAAATAATGTAGAATTATTCTGTAAAGCATAAAGGAGTGTTTGAAAGGAGTTTTTTTTTCAAAGAAAGACCTCGGTAAAGCTGCTTACATATTGAGTATCAAAGATCTATAGAGATAGATCAAGACGCTTGATAAGTTTTTCAATGAGTACATACCTTGACAAGATTTTGAAGTAGTTCAAAATGGAACAGTCAAAGAAAAAAGTTTCTTGCCTGTGTTACAAGGTGTGAAATTGAGTAAGACTCGAAGCCCGACCACGGCAGAAGATAGAAATAGAATGAAAGTCATTCCCTATGCCTCAGCCATAGATTCTATAAAGTATGCCATGCTGTGTACCAAATCTATTATATACCCTACACTGTGTTAAGCAAGGGAGTACAATAGTGATCTAAGAGTAGATCACTTGACAGCGGTCAAAATTATCCTTAGTGG
Organism: Triticum dicoccoides; assembly: GCF_002162155.2. NCBI lineage: Eukaryota > Viridiplantae > Streptophyta > Magnoliopsida > Poales > Poaceae > Triticum > Triticum dicoccoides. The sequence goes on along the minus strand of NC_041384.1, from coordinate 15,670,183 downwards.
AATAAGGAAATATTTCTCAATTATGGAGGTGACAAAAAGGTTCGTCGTAAAAAGTTACGTCGATGCAAGTTTTGACACAGATCTGGATGACTCTAAGTCTCGATCTAGATACATATTGAAAGTGGGAGCAATTAGCTAGAGTAGCTCCGTGCAGAGCATTGTAGACATAGAATTTTGCAAAATACATACGGATCTGAATTTGGCAGGCCCGTTGACTAAATTTCTCTCACAAGAAAAACATGATCACTCTTTGGGTGTTAATCACATAGCGATGTGAACTAGATTATTGAATCTAGTAAACCCTTTGGGTGTTAGTCACATGAAGATGTGAACCAATCACATAAAGATGTGAACTATTGGTGTTAATTACATAGCAATGTGAACTAGATTATTGACTCTAGTGCAAGTGGGAGACTGAAGGAAATATGCCCTAGAGGCAATAATAAAGTTATTATTTATTTCCCTATAATCATGATAAATGTTTATTATTCATGCTAGAATTGTATTAACCGGAAACATAATACATGTGTGAATACATAGACAAACAAAGTGTCACTAGTATGCCTCTACTTGACTAGCTCGTTAATCAAAGATGGTTATGTTTCCTAACCATGAACAATGAGTTGTTATTTGATTAACGAGATCACATCATTAAGAGAATGATCTGATTGACATGACCCATTCCATTAGCTTAGCACCCGATCGTTTAGTATGTTGCTATTGCTTTCTTCATGACTTATACATGTTCCTATAACTATGAGATTATGCAACTCCCATTTACCGGAGGAACACTTTGGGTACTACCAAACGTCACAACGTAACTGGGTGATTATAAAGGAGTACTACAGGTGTCTCCAAAGGTACATGTTGGGTTGGAGTATTTCAAGATTAGGTTTTGTCACTCCGATTGTCGGAGAGGTATCTCTGGGCCCTCTCGGTAATGCACATCACATAAGCCTTGCAAGCATTGCAACTAATGAGTTAGTTGCGAGATGATGTATTACAGAACGAGTAAAGAGACTTGCCGGTAACGAGATTGAACTAGGTATTGGATACCGACGATCGAATCTCGGGCAAGTAACATACCGATGACAAAGGGAACAACGTATGTTGTTATGCGGTCTGACCGATAAAGATCTTCGTAGAATATGTAGGAGCCAATATGGGCATCCAGGTCCCGCTATTGGTTATTGACCGGAGACGTATCTCGGTCATGTCTACATGGTTCTCGAACCCGTAGGGTCCGCACGCTTAAGGTTACGATGACAGTTATATTATGAGTTTATGCATTTTGATGTACCGAAGGTTGTTCGGAGTCCCGGATGTGATCACGGACATGATGAGGAGTCTCGAAATGATCGAGACATAAACATTGATATATTGGAAGCCTATGTTTGGATATCGGAAGTGTTCCGGGTGAAATCGGGATTTTACCAGAGTACCGGGAGGTTACCGGAACCCCCCGGGAGTTATATGGGCCTTAGTGGGGTTTAGTGGAAAGGAGAAAGGGACAGCACAAGGTGGCTGTGCGCCTCCCCCCTTCCCCTAGTCCTATTAGGACTAGGAGCGGTGGCCGGCCCCCTCTCTCTCTTTCCCCCCTCAAGGAATCCTATTCCAACTAGGATTGGGGGGGGGGGGAATCCTACTCCCAGAGGGAGTAGGACTCTCCTGGCGCGCCTCCTATGGCCGGCCAGGCCTCCCCCCTCTAGTCCTTTATATACTGAGGTAGAGGCACCCTAGAACACACAAGTTGATCCACGTGATCTATTCCTTAGCCGTGTGCGGTGCCCCCAGCCACCATATTCCTCGATAATTCTGTAGCGGAGTTTAGGCGAAGCCCTGCTGCTGTAGTGCATCAAGATCGTCACCACGCCGTCGTGCTGACGGAACTCTTCCCCGACACTTTGCTGGATCGGAGTCCGGGGATCGTCATCGAGCTGAACGTGTGCTCGAACTCGGAGGTGCCGTAGTTTCGGTACTTGATCGGTTGGATCGTGAAGACGTACGACTACTTCCTCTATGTTGCGTCAACGCTTCCGCAGTCGGTCTGCGTGGGTACGTAGACAACACTCTCCCCTCTCGTTGCTATGCACCACATGATCTTGCGTGTGCATAGGAATTTTTTTGAAATTACTACAAAACCCAACACACAACCCGCCGTAGCATCAATAATCTGATCAATACGGGGAAGAGCAGAAGGATCAATCGGACAGGCCTTGTTTAAATCTGTGTAGTCCACACACATATGCCAGGTGCCATTCTTTTTGAGCACGAGCACCGGGTTAGCTAACCATTTTGGGTGAAAGACCTCCACAATGAACCCGGCCGCCAAGAGCCGGGCCACCTCTTCTCCAATGGCCTTACGCCTTTCTTCATTGAACCGCCGAAGAAACTGTCTGACAGGCTTGAACTTTGGATCGATATTAAGAGTGTGCTCAGTGAGTTCCCTTGGGACACCTGACATGTCTGAAGGTTTCCATGCAAAGATGTCCCGGTTCTCACGAATGAACTCGATGAGCGCGCTTTCCTATTTTGGATCCAAGTTTGCGCTGATGATGAACTGTTTGGATGAGTCGCCAGCTCACTTGAACTTCAACTCCGGCTCATGCTCTGTGGTTGGTTTCTTTAATGGCGTCATGTCCGCCGGGTCAACCTGATCCTTATAGATTTTCAACTCCTCTGTCGCACAAACAAATTCAGCATAGGCAGCATCCCCCTCTTCACATTCCAAGGCGATCTTTCGGCTCCCATGGACTGTAATGGTGCCCTTGTGACCCGGCATCTTGAGCTGTAAATACACGTAACATGGTCGAGCCATGAACTTGGCGTAAGCCGGTCGCCCAAACAGAGCATGATATGGGCTTTTGATCTTAACCACTTCAAAGGTTAATTTTTCTGCCCTGGAGTCATACTCATCCCCAAAGGCTACCTCCAGCTCGATCTTACCAACGGGGTATGCTGACTTACCGGGTACTACACCATGAAAAACAGTGTTGGATTGTTTAAGATTTTTATCCGTCAATCCCATCCGGCGGAACGTCTCATAGTAAAGGATGTTGATGCTGCTGCCTCCATCCATGAGTACCTTAGTAAACTTGTACCCACCAACCTGAGGTGCCACTACCAAAGCCAAGTGACCCGGATTATCAACCCGGGGCGGGTGATCCTCTTTGCTCCACACAATAGGCTGCTCCGACCAACGTAAATAACGTGGGATTGCCGGTTCAACGGCATTGACGACCCTCTTGTGGAGTTTCTGGTCTCTCTTACATAAACTGGTAGTAAAGACATGATACTGTCCGCTACTCAACTGCTTCGGGTTGCTCTGATAGCCGGATTGTTGTTGCTGTTGATTCCCTTGGTTGTGTTGCTGATTATATCCCCCCTGATGACCAGGATGACCATGAAAACCTCCTCCGTTTGAACTGGCGCCCGGGCCCTGAAAGCCGCCTGAGCCGCCACCCGGACCATGACCCCCATCAAACGCGTTTGAATTTTTAAATGCCTTCATGTTCGTACAATCCTTCCACAAGTGGGTAGCTGGCTTCTCCCTGGTGCCATGTCTAGGACAAGGTTCATTCAACAACTGCTCAAGGGTGGGACCTGACCCGCCCGATCGAGGGGGCTGTCTGCCCTTGCGCCGCTGATTACCGCCCTGTGCATTAGTATTATCAACAAACTCATCAGCCTTACGCTTATTACCTCCTTGATTTGCCGGGTTATGCTGGTGACCCTTGCCATTGCCGTTCTTCTTTCCCTTTGTTGCTTTTTCCTCATCAGACGCCGGGTCTTTGGTGGTATCAGAATCGGCATACTTGACAAGAGCCGCCATCAATGTTCCCATGTCATTACAGTCTCGTTTAAGCCGCCCCAACTTCTGCTTCAGGGGCTCAAAACGGCAATTCTTCTCCAACATCAAAACTGCTAAACCGGCGTCCATTTTATCAGACGAATGTATTATTTCCTTGACCCGGCGCACCCAATGAGTCGTAGATTCTCCATCCTCTTGCTTGCAATTGGTCAGGTCCACAATTGACATTGGCTGCTTACATGTGTCTTTAAAGTTCTGGATGAACCGTGCCTTTAACTTTGCCCATGAGCCGATGGAATTGGGTGGCAATCCTTTCAGCCAGGTCCGAGCTGTTCCATCCAACATCATGGTAAAGTACTTGGCCATTGCAGCATCACTAACCTCCAACAGCTCCATAGCCATCTCATAACTCTCAATCCAAGCCCCTGGCTGTAAGTCAGCCATGTAGTTTGGTACCTTACGAGGCCCCTTAAAATCCTTGGGCAACCGTTCATTGCGTATGGCTGGGACCAGGCAAGGTACGCCTCCGGTTCTTGTAACTACACCTGCCTCCACCGAAGTCGCTGGGTAAGCTGGAAAAGTCTGGTGAGCCACCTGCTCCGCTGCTATCTAAGCCGTACGTTCCACCTCTTGATGAATTCTCTCCTGATCCGCCAAGTTGAGGGCTCCAGCCCGCACCGGCTCATGCCTATATGGCCGGTTGTGGCGTTGAGCGTTACTTGACATCTTTGCAGATTCCATGTGCCTACTGTAACTTGGGCTCCAGCTTGGACGAGGAGTTGAATGAATCCTGTCTCGACTGTAGGAGTATGCATCTTGCTGGGCCAAAGCTGTCTGAAGCAGTTCTCTACCCTCCAGGTTTCAATTACTGCTGGCGAGTCACCTTCCACCGGGAGAGCTGCCAAACGAGCTGACGCCGCAATGAGGTTCTCCATGGGGTTGGAGAAGTGACCCGAGGGTGTTGATATATAACAGGGAGGAGCTGTATTCATGCGCGGCGGCTCCATGGTGCGTGGCTGAACTAGTGCTCCGGGCGTCCCGACCCGGTTTACCTCCGGCGGGTTGCTCCCTCCAGCTCCGGGTGTATGGAACAGATTCCTCGGATCCAGTGTTAGAGGCAGACGCCACTGAGTTTCTGATGCCTCCTCCTCATGACTTCGTTTGACGCATTAAGATCCACGGAGAGCCGGAAGGTTTCTGCTTGAAGCTGCCGAGCATGAGCATCCAAGGCTGCTCATTCTGCTGCCATCCGGGTTTCCTCCATAGCCAAAATTTCCTTAGCTTGCACCAACTCCTCCCGCACGCGTGCCACTTCCGCGTCATGCTGGGCTTTATCCACCGGCTCTACCTCAGCGGTTAACAGAGTCGTCAGTTTATCCATGAGGTCCATGAGAACCTGAGCCAGGGGGGCGCGCGGGGTCTCCTGACCCGGCAGCTGCCGACCCGGTGGCGGCTGCTGTCGCTGCGGTGGAGTTCTGCCCGGGCTGCGTCCCTGCCATGAAGACTCCGGCCCAATTTGGCGGCTCAAGGGGGTCCGGAATACTGCTGCCATCGGAACAGCCCCCGAGCATGCCGTCTTGCAGTTGGTACAATGAGTCCGTCTCACCCGTTGAAGATGCAGCATCAGAGCAGATGTCCGTCTCCCCGCCTTCCATCGATCCTTCGGAGTATTCACCGCCATGGACGCAGCCTACGCAGGCATGCTTCACGACAGATTGAACACGAGCGGACCCGGCACGCTGAGCCGTTTCGATGAGGTCGGTGTGGACATCCGGCTCAGGGCCTGACTCGCCGATCCGGCCGATGAAGACGTGGATTCCGCCGAAGGGGACCCGGTACCCGTACTCGATTGAGCTAGCCTCGGGGCCCCAGCCTTCGTCATCGATGTAGATCTTGCAGCGACGAGTCTTGGTCATCCGGCCCACAACGTATCCCTTGAGCCCTTCGAAGTTGCCCTTCAAGAACTCAAATCCACCATGCGCTGGCCCCACGGTGGGCGCCAACTGTCATGGAATTGTCACGGCAGATGTCCTAGAGCAAGGACTTAGTCGTAGGGCCATCGCACTAGGAAGCTTAAAGGGGTTAATCGGGACAAAGGACACGAGAGAGTTTTATACTAGTTCGGCCCCTTACGATGAAGGTAAAAGCCTACGTCTAGTTGGGTTTGGTATTGCTGGGGTTTCGATCACCAAGAGGCTTAACTCGCCGGCTTGGTTATCGACTTGTTGTTTCTTACCCTAAACCGCCACCGGGTCGTCCCCTTATATACATGGGTTGACGCCAGGTGGCCTACAGAGTCCTGGCCGGCTCATAATCGTGTCCGGCTCGATGACTTTCTTTATATGTCTTTCTGTACAAGTATTTCCTTACATGTGGCGTTTTACAATATCGGGCCTTAAGCCGGCCCCTGACCTTTGGGCCTTCTATAAGACTTAATAAACTACAAACTTGGATGTTTACTGAACTTCTTGCGTAACCCACCATTGAAGCTGACCCGGCCCCTCCTGGGCGGGTCTCAGCTGATAGTAATATCCCCAACACATCCCCTCTTTCGTCTTCGTCCATCGGTAACTTTACTTGAGGCTATATTTTTATTCATCACATGATATGTGTTTTTCTTGGAGCGTCTTGTATGATTTGAGTCTTTGCTTCTTAGTTTAACACAATCATCCTTGCTGTACACACCTTTTGAGAGAGACACACATGAATCGAAATTTATTAGAATACTCTATGTGCTTCACTTATATATTTTTGAGCTAGACAATTTTGCTCTAGTGCTTCACTTATATCATTTAGAGCACGGTGGTGGTTTTATTTTATAGAAATTATTGATCTCTCATGCTTCACTTATATTATTTTGAGAGTCCTTTAGAACAGCATGGTAATTTACTTTGGCTATAAAATTGATCCTAATATGATAGGCATCCAAGATTGATATAATAAAAACTTGCATAAAAAGGTGCATTGAATACTATGAGAAGTTTGATACTTGATAATTGTTTTGAGATATAAAGATGCTGATATTAGAGTTGTGCTAGTTGAGTAGTTGTGAATTTTAGAAATACTTGTGTTGAAGATTGCAAGTCCCATAGCATGCACGTATGGTAACCGTTGTGTAACAAATTTGAAACATGAGGTGTTCTTTGATTGTCTTCCTTATGAGTGGCGGTTGGGGACGAGCAATGGTCTTTTCCTACCAATCTACCCCCCTAAGAGCATGCGCGTAATGCTTGGTTTTTGATGACTTGTAGATTTTTGCAATAAGTATGTGAGTTCTTTATGACTAATGTTGAGTCCATGGATTATACGCACTCTCACCTTTCCATCATTGCTAGCCTCTTCAGTACCGTGCATTGCCCTTTCTCACCTTGAGAGTTGGTGCAAACTTCGCCGGTGCATCTAAACCCCGTGACATGATATGCTCTATCACACATAAACCTCCTTATATCTTCCTCAAAACAGCCACCATACCTACCTATTATGGCATTTCCATAGCCATTCCGAGATATATTGCCATGCAACTTTCCACCGTCTCATTTATGACACGCTTCATCATTGTCATATTGCCTTGCATGATCATGTAGTTGACATCGTATTCGTGGCAAAGCCACCATGCATAATTTATCATACATGTCACTCTTGATTCATTGCCCTTCCCGGTACACCGCCGAAGGCATTCATATAGAGTCATATTTTGTTCTAGTATCGAGTTGTAATCATTGAGTTGTAAATAAATAGAAGTGTGATGATCATCATTAATAGAGCATTGTCCCAAATAAAAAAAGAAATAAAAAGGGACAATGCTACTATCCTTTTTCCACACTTGTGCTTCAAAGTAGCACCATGATCTTTATGATAGAGAGTCTCTTGTTTTGTCGCTTTCATATACTAGTGGGAATTTTTCATTATAGAACTTGGCTTGTATATTCCAACAATGGGCTTCCTCAAATGCCCTAGGTCTTCGTGAGCAAGCAAGTTGGGTGCACACCCACTTCGTTTCTTTTGTTGAGCTTTCATACATTTATAGCTCTAGTGCATCCATTGCATGGCAATCCCTAATCCTTGCATTGACATCAATTGATGGGCATCTCCCTAGCCCATTGATTAGCCACGTCAATGTGATACTTTCTCCTTTTTGTCTTCTCCACATAACCCCTATCATTATATTCTATTCCACCCATAGTGCTATATCCATGGCTCACGCTCATGTATTGCTTGAAAGTTGAAAAAAGTTTGAGATAACTAAAGTATGAAACAATTGCTTGGCTTGTCATTGGGGTTGTGCATGATGAGAGCATTCTTGTGTGACGAAAATGGAGCATCACCAAACTATATGATTTTGTAGGGATGAACATTCTTTGGCCATGTTATTTTGAGAAGACATGATTGCTTAGTTAGTATGCTTGAAGTATTATTGTTTTTATATCAATATTAAACTTTTGTCTTGAATCTTTCGGATCTGAGTATTCATGCCACAATAAAGAAAATTACATTGAGAATTATGCTAGGTAGCATTCCACATCAAAAATTCTGTTTCTATCATTTACCTACTCGAGGACGAGCAAGAATTAAGCTTGGGGATGCTTGATACGCTTCCAATGTATCTATAATTTTTGATTGTTCCATGCTATTATATTATATGTTTTGGATGTTTAATGGGCTTTATTATACACTTTTATATTATTTTTGGGACTAACCTACTAACCCAAGGCCCAGTGCAAATTGCTGTTTTTTTGCCTATTTCAGTGTTTCACAGAAAAGGAATATCAAACGGAATGAAACCTTCAGGAGAGTTATTTTTGGAACAAACGTGATCCAGGGGACTTGGAGTAGACATCAAGAAAGAAGCGAGGAGGCCACGAGGCAGGGAGGCGCGCGTGCCCCCTGGGCGTGCCCCCCACACTCGTGGGCCCCTCACAGCTCCACCGACCTATTTCTTCCTCCTATATATATATATATATATCCATATACCCCAACAACATCCAGGAGCACCTTGAAACCCTATTCCCACCGCCGCAATCTTCTGTACCCAAGAGATCCCATCTTGGGGCCTTTTCCGGAGCTCCACCAGAGGGGGGATCGATCACGGAGGGCTTCTACATCAACACCATAGCCTCTCCGATGATGTGTGAGTAGTTTACCTCAGACCTACGGGTCCATAGTTATTAGCTAGATGACTTATTCTCTCTCTTTGGGTCTCAATACAAAGTTCTCTTGGATATTCTTGGAGATCTATTCGATGTAATTCTTCTTGCGGTGTGTTTGTCGAGATCCGATGAATTGTGGGTTTATGATCAAGTTTATCTATGAACAATATTTGATTCTTCTCTGAAATCTTTTATGTATGATTTGTTATCTTTGCAAGTCTCTTCGAATTATTAGTTTGGTTTGGCCTACTAGATTGATCTTTCTTGCAATGGGAGAAGTGCTTAGCTTTGGGTTCAATCTTGCAGTGTCCTTTCCCTGTGATAGCAGGGGCAACAAGGCACGTATTGTATTGTTGCCATCGAGGATAAAAAGATGGGGTTTATATCATATTGCTTGAGTTTATCCCTCTACATCATGTCATCTTGCCTAATGTGTTACTCTGTTCTTATCAACTTAATACTCTAGATGCATGCTGGATAGCGGTCGATGTGTGGAGTAATAGTAGTAGATGCAGAATCGTTTCGGTCTACTTGTCGCGGACGTGATGCATATATACATGATCATGCCTAGATATTCTCATAATTATGCATTTTTCTATCAATTGCTCGACAATAAATTGTTCACCTACCGTAATACTTATGCTATCTTGAGAGAAGCCACTAGTGAAACCTATGGCCCCCGGGTCTATTTTCCATCATATAAGTTTCCAATCTATTTTATTTTGCAATCTATATCATAAAAATACCAAAAATATTGATCTTATTATCTCTATCAGATCTCACTCTCGTAAGTGACCGTGAAGGGATTGACAACCCCTTTATCGTGTTGGTTGCGAGGTTCTTAATTGTTTGTGTAGGTACGAGGGACTTGCATGTAGTTTCCTACTGGATTGATACCTTGGTTCTCAAAAACTGAGGGAAATACTTATGCTACTTTGCTGCATCACCCTTTCCTCTTCAAGGGAAAACCAACGCAGTGCTCAAGAGGTAGCACCTACGGACCCGTAGGTCTATGGTGAACTACTCACGCATCATTGGAGGGGCACCAATGAGGATGATGAACCCCTCCGTGATCGTGTTCCCCTCCAGCAGAGTGCCAGAATAGGGCTCTAGATTAGATCTTGTGGTTCTGCAACTTGCGGCGGCTGGAATTGTGTTTCTTCAACTCCCTAGGGTTCTGGAATATTTGGGTATTTATAGAGCTGAGAGGCAGTGGAGGTGACCCCCCGTGGGCCCCACAACCAATCAAGGCGTGTTAGGGGCCTCTAGCGCGCCCTGGTGTCTCATGGGACCCACGGGCCTCCCCTTTGGTGCTTCCTTAGCTCCCAAGTTGTCTTCTGGTCCAAAAAAATTTCCAAAAGTTTCACTGTATTTGGACTCCGTTTGGTTCTGATATTATGCGAAGTAAAAAACAGGCAAATGACACTGGGCACTATGTCAAGAAAGAATTCCTTATTTAACACTATTTTAAATTTCATTTCCCTATTTAACACTGAAGAAATATTTCTTCCCTATCTAACACCAACTTTAAATTTTGTTCCTAATATAACACTTTCGTCCATTTTTTGACCTAACGGTGTTTAATGACACGTGAAATGATAAGTTTACCCCTAGTTCTGGCTGAAAAACTTCTCAAGACATGGTGGTGGGGACGTCGAAGGCGCAGCGGACAGGAGCGGACGAGTGTTGCGTGAGCCCGTGGTGAAGTGTCAGTTTTAGAATGCCAAGTCGATTCACCCAAGCAGCGCACGTACGTGCAATGCTAGCTCAGAAATACATGCAGCTTGATTAATTTTTTCCTACATGCAGAACGTGCTTGTCTCTAGCCGCGTATGTACGTACGTACTTGAGCGTTGAGTCTTGCTTGCGTTAGCTTGGTGAATAGAACAAACAGGTCAAAGAGATTTGTTGGTCATGTCGCTCCTGCATTTTTTTACACTTCTCAATCTTTTTTCCTGTTGTACAAAGCAGTCTTGACGGTAAGCACAAAGCAGTCTTGACAGTAAGCATGTCTATGCACTATCAGAGACTTGATTAGAACTAGAAAACCTAAGTCTAATATAAAGAAAATGATTGAGTAGATGTCTGAGGGCAGAAATGTCATTTCACGTGCCATTTAACCTATTTGCACAAAAAATGGATGGAAGTGTTATATTGGGAATAAAATTTAAAGGTTGTGTTAGATAGGGAAGAAATATTTTTTCAGTGTCAAATAAGGAACAAATTTTTTAGACAGTGTTAAATAAGGAATTATCTCCTATGTCAATAGGTTAGTCCCAAAAAATGATATAAAGTAGCTATACAATGACGACAAAACATCAAGAATGATAGTATAACAACATGGAACAATAAAAAATTATAGATAGGTTGGAGGCGTATCAACATCCCCAATCTTAATTCCTGCTCGTCCTCGAGTAGGTAAATGATAAAACCGAATTTTTGATGTGGAATGCTACCTAACAAGTTCATTACATATTACTTTCTTTTTGTAGCATGGACATTTGGACTTTCATATGGTTCAAAGAAATAGTATAGTTTTGACATGAAGATTTCAATACGCAAGCATATCAAAAAGCAACCATGTCTTTCAAAATATCAACACCAAAGAAAGTTATCCCTAGCCCGTCATGCTCAATCATTGATCCATTCACGGAACACACCCGCATATTAGCTACATACAATGCTCAAGTATGATCATAGTGCTCCCTAGTTGGCGCTTTATAAGAGAAGATGGAGACTCAAATAAAAATAAAAATTGTATAAAGTAAATAGTCAGGCCCTTCGCAGAGGGAAGCAGAGATTTTTAGAGGTGCCAGAGCTCAAAGCTTAAATTGAGAGATAATTTTTTGAGAGCCATGATTTTCCTGTCAACGACAAGACCGAGTAGTTCCCAATACTTTCCATGCTAGATACATCATAGGCGGTTCCCAAACATAAAATAAAGTTTATTCCTTTTTGCACCATTCTTTCACAATCCATGGCTAGTCGTATCCACGGGTGCCTTCCATACCAACACTTCCCAAGGAATTTATTATTTGACAACATAAAGTAAATTTTCTTTTCATTTCGGCACTGGGCATCCCTATTAATGTCGTACTCTCGCGCAATGACAAGTGAATAAACACTCATCTTGAGAATAACACATCTAGCATTGAAAAATATTGGCCACCCCTATGATACGTCTCCGTCGTATCTACTTTTCCAAACACTTTTGCCCTTGTTTTGGACTCTAACTTGCATGATTTGAATGGAACTAACCTGGACTGACGCTGTTTTCAGCAGAATTGCCATGGTGTTATTATGTGCAGAAACAAAAGTTCTCGGAATGACCTGAAACTTCACGGAGTCTATTTTTGGAAATAATAAAAAATACTGGCAAAAGATCAAGATCAGGGGGCCCACACCCTAGCCACGAGGGTGGGGGCGCGCCCCCTACCTCGTGGGCCCCCTGGAGCTCCTCCGACCTCAACTCCAACTCTATATATTCGTGTTCGGAGAGAAAAAATCAGAGAGAAAGATTCATCGTGTTTTATGATACGGAGCAGCCGCCAAGCCCTAGACTCTCTCGAGAGGGCTGATCTGGAGTTCGTTCGGGGCTCCGAAGAGGGGAATCTGTCGCCATCGTCATCATCAGCCATCCTCCATCACCAATTTCATGATGCTCACCGCCGTGCGTGAGTAATTCCATCATAGGCTTGCTGGACGGTGATGGGTTGGATGAGATTTATCATGTAATCGAGTTAGTTTTGTTAGGGTTTGATCCCTAGTATCCACTATGTTCTAAGATTGATGTTGCTATGACTTTGCTATGCTTAATTCTTGTCACTAGGGCCCGAGTGCCATGATTTCAGATCTGAACCTATTATGTTTTCATGAATATATGAGAGTTCTTGATCCTATCTTGCAAGTCTATAGTCACCTACTATGTGCTATGATCCAGCAACCCCGAAGTGACAATAATCGGGACCACTTTCGCTGATGACCATAGTTTGAGGAGTTCATGTATTCACTATGTGTTAATGCTTTGGTCCGGTACTCTATTAAAAGGAGGCCTTAATATCCCTTAGTTTCCGCTAGGACCCCACTGCCACGGGAGGGTAGGACAAAAGATGTCATGCAAGTTCTTTTCCATAAGCGCGTATGACTATATTCGAAATACATGCCTACATTACGTTGATGAATTGGAGCTAGTTCTGTGTCACCCTAGGTTATGACTGTTACATGATGAACCACATCCGGCATAATTCTCTATCACCGATCCATTGCCTACGAGCTTTCCATATATTGTTCTTCGCTTATTTACTTTTCCGTTGCAATTGCTATCATCACTACAAAACACCAAAAATATTATTTTTGCTACCGTTACCTTTTTCCACCGTTACCACTACTATCATATTACTTTGCTACTAAACACTTTGCTGCAGATACTAAGTTTCTAGGTGTGGTTGAATTGACAACTCAGCTTCTAATACTTGATAATATTCTTTGGCTCCCCTTGTGTCGAATCAATAAATTTGGGTTGATGATGCCACTTCTAATACTTGATTCACCTTCTGTTTTGAGTAAGCTTGCGACACCTAAACCTGCTTCTATTATTAATTCCGATATGTCACATATTATTGATGATGCCACTTCTGCTATGCATGATACTTATGATGAAAGTACTTCTATGCTTGATACAACTGTGCCACTTGGTGAATTTCTTGATGAACAACTTGCTAGGGAGAGAGAGAATGAAATTATTGAAACTGATAATACTGATGAAAGTGATTATGAAGGCTCTCCTAATAAATATGAATTACATGTTGTGCCTGAGGGGTATGTTATGGATGAAGAAACTAAAAGAGACTTTCTTGCTTGCAATGATAGAAGTGATCTTAAGAAATTATTAGCTAAGCTTAAACAAAAAACTCTGAATGCTAGAATGAAATATGATCCTGCTTATGCTACTTCACCTATCTTTGTTACTGATAAGGATTATGAATTCTCTATTGATCCTGATATAATTACTTTGGTTGAATCTGATCCTTTTTATGGCTATGAATCTGAAACTGTTGTGCCACATCTTACTAAATTAAATGATATAGCTACCCTGTTCACTAATGATAAGAGAACTTGCTACTTTTATATCCTTAAAATATTCCTATTCTCATAAAGGGTGATGCTAAGATATGGTTTAATTCTCTTGATCCTGGTTGTGTGCGTAGTCCCCAGGATATGATTTATTACTTCTCTGCTAAATATTTTCCCTGCTCATAAGAAACAAGCTGCCTTAAGGGATATATATAATTTTGTGCAAATTGAAGAAGAGAGTCTCCCACAAGCTTGGGGGCGGCTTCTCCAATTACTTAATGCTTTTCCCGATCACCCTCTTAAGAAAAATGAAATACTTGATATCTTTTATAATGGACTAACCGATGCTTCCAGAGATTACCTGGATAGTTGTGATGGTTCTATTTTCAGGGAAAGAACACTGGATGAAGCTGAAATTCTATTGAATAATATGTTGACAAATGAAAATAATTGGACACTTCCTGAGCCAACTCCTGAGCCTATTCCTAACCAACTCCGAAGAAAAGGGGTGTTCTATTTCTCAGTCCTGAAGATATGCAAGAGGCAAAGAAATCCATGAAAGAAAAGGGTATTAAAGTTGAAGATGTTAAGAATTTACCTCTTATTGAAGAAATACATGGTCTTAATTTACTGCTTGTTGAAGGAATATATGGTTTTAATCCATCACCTATTGAAAAAACACATGGTCTTGATAACCCGACATTGGTAGTAAAGGTAAATTCTCTCTATAGATATGATAAAGCTGAAATCCCATTTACTAAGTTTGCTAGCCCATGCTTAGATGAGTTTGATAAATTTATGGTTAAGCAAGAAGACTTCAATGCTTATTTTGGTAGAGAATTAAAACATAGTGCTGATATGCTTGAACACTTGGGTGATTATATGGCTAATGTCAAAGGTGAACTTAAACTTATTAGTAAACATGCTTCTATGGTTAGCACTCAAGTAGAACAAGTACTTAAAGCTCAAAATGATTTGCTCAATGAATTGAATAGTAAGAATAAGGACTATGCTGTTAGAGTGGCTACTAGAACTAGTAAAATGACTCAGGAACCTTTGTATCCTGAAGGCCACCCTAAGAGAATTGAGCAAGATTCTCAGAGAAATAATACATATGCGCCTAGCCCTTCTAAAAGGAAGAAAAAGAAAAATGACAAGACTTTGCATCCTTCTAGTGAATCTATTGCTGAAACACCTGAGAATCCAAATGATATTTCTATTTCTGATACTGAAACACAATCTGGTAATGAACATGAAACTAGTGATAATGTAAATGATAATGTTCATATTGATGCTCAACCTAGTAATGATAATGATATAGAAATTGAACCTGTTGTTGATCTTGATAACCCATAACCAAAGAATCAACGTTATGATAAGAAAGACTTTGTTGCTAGGAAACACGGTAAGGAAAGAGAGCCTTGGGTTCAAAAACCCATGCCTTTTCCTCCCAAGCCATCCAAGAAAAAGGAAGATGAGGATTTTGAGCGCTTTGCTGAAATGATTAGACCTATCTTTTTGCGTATGCGATTAACTGATATGCTCAAAATGAATCCTTATGCTAAGTATATGAAAGATAGTGTTACTAATAAAAGAAAGATACCGGAAGCTGAAATTTCCACCATGCTTGCTAATTATACTTTTAAAGGTGGAATACCAAAGAAACTTGGAGATCCAGGAGTACCCACTATACCATGCTCCATTAAAACAAACTATGTTAAAACTGCTTTATGTGATCTTGAGCCAGTGTTAGTGTTATGTGAAGGAAATATGCCCTAGAGGCAATAATAAAAGTTATTATTTATTTCCTTATATCATGATAAATGTTTATTATTAATGCTAGAATTGTATTAACCGGAAACATAATACATGTGTGAATACATAGACAAACAGAGTGTCACTAGTATGCCTCTACTTGACTAGCTCGTTGGTCAAAGATGATTATGTTTCCTAGCCATAGACATGAGTTGTCATTTGATTAACGGGATCACATCATTAGGAGAATGATGTGATTGACTTGACCCATTCCGTTAGCTTAGCACTTGATCGTTTAGTTTGTTGCTATTGCTTTCTTCATAACTTATACATGTTCCTATGACTATGAGATTATGCAACTCCCGTTTACCAGAGGAACACTTTGTGTGCTACAAAACATCACAACATAATTGGGTGATTATAAAGGTGCTCTACAGGTGTCTCCAAAGGTACTTGTTGGGTTGGCGTATTTCGAGATTAGGATTTGTCACTTTGATTGTCGAAGAGGTATCTCTGGGCCCTCTCGGTAATGCACATTACTCAAGCCTTGCAAGCATTGCAACTAATAAGTTAGTTGCGGGTTGATGTATTACAGAACGAGTAAAGAGACTTGCCGGTAACGAGATTGAACTAGGTATTGAGATACCGACGATCGAATCTCGGGCAAGTAACATACCGATGACAAAGGGAACAACGTATGTTGTTATGCGGTCTGACCGATAAGGATCTTCGTAGAATATGAAGGAGCCAATATGAGCATCCAGGTTCCGCTATTGGTTATTGATCGGAGACGTGTCTCGGTCATGTCTACATAGTTCTCGAACCCGTAGGGTCCGCACGCTTAAAGTTCGGTGATGATCGTAATTAGGGTTTTTGTGTTTTGATGTACCGAAGGTTGTTCGGAGTCCTAGATGTGATCACGGACATGACGAGGAGTCTTGAAATGGTCGAGACATAAAGATTGATATATTGGAAGCCTATATTTGGATATCGGAAATGTTCCGGGTGAAATTGGGATTTTACCGGAGTACCGGGGGGTTACCGGAACCCCCCCGGGGGTTAATGGGCTACATGGGCCCTAAGGGACAAGAGGAGGGCCGGCCAGGGCAGGCTGCGTGCCCCCTCCCCCTAGCCCGAATAGGACAAGGAAGGGGGGCGGCAGCGCCCCCCTTTCCTCTTTCCCCCTTCCCCTTTGCTTCTCCAACAAGGCAAGAGGGGGGAGTCCTACTCCCGGTGGGAGTAGGACTCTCCAGGCGCACCTCTAGGGCCGGCCGCACCTCCCCCTCTCCCTCCTTTATATACAGGGGCAGGGGAGCACCCCAGGACACACAAGTTGATCTTCATGATCGTTCCTTAGCCGTGTGCGGTGCCCCCTTCCACCATATTCCACCTCGGTCATATCGTAGCAGTGCTTAGGCGAAGCCCTGCGTCAGTAGAACATCATCACCGTCATCACGCCGTCGTGCTGATGAAACTCTCCCTCAACTCTCGGCTGGATTGGAGCTTGAGGGACGTCACCGAGTTGAACGTGTGCAGAACTTGGAGGTGTCGTACGTTCGGTACTTGGATCGGTCGGATCGGGAAGACGTACAACTACTTCCTCTATGTTGTGTCAATGCTTCCATTGCCGGTCTACGAGGGTACGTAGACAACACTCTCCCATCTAGTTGCTATGTATCACCATGATCTTGCGTGTGCATAGGAAATTTTTTGAAATTACTACGTTCCCCAACAGTGGCATCCGAGCCAGGTTTTATGCGTTGATGTTATGCACGAGTAGAACACAAGTGAGTTGTGGGCGATATAAGTCATACTGCTTACCAGCATGTCATACTTTGGTTCGGCGGTATTGTTGGATGAAGCGGCCCAGACCGACATTACGCGTACGCTTACGCAAGACTGGTTCTACCTACGTGCTTTGCACACAGGTGGCTGGCGGGTGTCAGTTTCTCCAACTTTAGTTGAACCGAGTGTGGCTACCCCCGGTCCTTGCGAAGGTTAAAACAGCACCAACTTGACAAAATATCGTTGTGGTTTTGATGCGTAGGTAAGAACGGTTCTTGCTAAGCCTGTAGCAGCCACATAAAACTTGCAAAAACAAAGTAGAGGACGTCTAACTTGTTTTTGCAGGGCATGTAGTGATGTGATATGGTCAAGACATGATGCTAAATTTTATTGTATGAGATGATCATGTTTTGTAACCGAGTTATCGGCAACTGGCAGGAGCCATATGGTTGTCGCTTTATTGTATGTAATGCAATCGCGCTGTAATGCTTTACTTTATCACTAAGCAGTAGCGATAGTCGTGGAAGCATAAGATTGGCGAGACGACAACGATGCTACGATGGAGATCAAGGTGTCGCGCCGGTGCCGGGGTTCTGATCCACGAGCACCTATGGGACTGGCGGACCGAGTCCCTTTCGGTTCGGCGGGGGCGGAGGTCGCACGAAGAGCGGATCGAGGCGAAGCACACAAGCGGTTTACCCAGGTTCGGGCCGCACGAATGCGTAAAACCCTACTCCTGCTTTGTGATTTGTATTGAGTTCTTGCTCGGGAGTGCGGAGTGCTACAGTACACTCCAGCAGCTAACGAGACCGAGCCTGAGTGTTCTCTTCCTCTGATCAGCTAACCCCCTCTACGTTGCGCATGGGCCTCCTTTTATATGCTCAAGGGGTCACCGACAGGTGGCAACGTAGACAAGGGTAAAAATGGAAAGGTGCTGCGGTAGGTACAGCTACCTGCTACAGTGTATCATCACTAACCCTGACGGCAGGGGACAAGGGCATTAAATGCCCGTCTGCGTCGCCTAAATAGTGCAAAAGGGACCGTCAGGGACGCCACTGCTCGCCACGATGGCAATCTTGTCAGCGCCGCTTGCCACCGCTCGCCGCTGGCTGCACAGCCTCCCGCCACGTACGCCTGGAAGGGTCCCAGAGCGACACGTTGGTGGATGTGCTGGAGCGTGGGCACAGAGTGGTGGCTTGCCGCGGCAAGCGCCTTGCCGCGATCGTTGTCTTGTCGCATCCGGGTGCTTGTCGCTCACCGGGCCTTGCCAGGACGCATGGCGCGTCGCGGCAAGTTCCTTGAGGTGCCTTGGTTGGCCTTCCCGGCAAGCTCCTCTTGCCGGGGTCTTGAGATGCCTTGGTTGGCCTTCCCGGCAAGCTCCTCTTGCCGGGGTCTTGTCTCCTTGGCTTGGATACTTTGTTCTTGAATGGCTCCAAAGGAACCACAGAGGACCTTGGCGGTCACCTGGCAAGCCTTGCCGCGGGATGTTGCGACCGCCCGTGCACAAGTTTGGGATACTAGGGTACCCCTACTCTAGTACACCGACAGGAGCCCCCGGGCCTGGGACATACACGGTGCCGAGCGCTGTTGGGCCAGGCCCAAAACAGGGCACGGGCACGCGCTGCCTAGGTTACGCCGTATCTCTCCCTGTATCCACCACGCCCTCCCCGAACGACACGTGTTGAATGCGGCGTCGTGGGAGAGATCGTGGGTGGTTTCTTTATTCGGAAATGCGGAACGTCCGCCCCCTCCCTCTTTATAAGCAGGGGAAACAGGGGTAGTTTGCCCATTCGCCGGTTGCTACTCCAATCTCGGAAATCTCCGCCGCTCCCTCGCCTTCCCAAAGCTGAAAGAGAGCAGCGCCCCGCCCCCCATCGCCACCAGCACCACCAATGCCGTCGACCTCCGCCACCACTTCCGCCATGGCTCCGAAAGCCGATAAGGGGAAGGTTGTGAAGTCGACCGAGGTGCAGCGACTTGCGGTGCTGCGAAAGGAGCGGGCAGTCTTCCCCCCCAAGCTCGCCGCGAGGGAGCTGAGGGAGAACTACTACCTCTTCTGGTCGACGGAGACGCGAGCGCACCCGCGCACGAAGGTACTTCCAGCCGCCGCTTGGAAAACGGCTCCAAATGGATACCCATTCTTCACCTTGTTCTTCTACTGCGGGCTCTGCCCGCCCTTCACTGAATTCTTCTGCGATATCATGAACACCTACGGATTCCACCTCCTTGACTTCACCCCCAATGCCGTTCTGACCATGGCAGTTTTCGCACATCTCTGCAAAAACTTTGTCGGAGTCCATCCCAATGTAGCCCTTTTTCGCCACTTCTTTATGCCCCGAGTAGAGAGAGGAGAGCCTTTATCCGGCGGAATCGCCTGGATCTCGAGGGCCGGCAAGAAGGATACTTATCTGGAGGGAGAGTTCCGCGGCAAGTGGGAGGAATGGAGAGCAGACTGGTGCTGGATTGACGAGGAGAACCCGCAGCCGTTTACCGCCCGGCGCCAAACCCGAGTAGCACGTGGCAGCGATTGGAGTGACGTGGCCCCGGAAGACGATAGGCTGAAGATTGCCGTCACCCGGATTCTATGCCTCAGGCTTGCCGGGCTCACTGTAGGTGCTGTTGGCGCAGATTTTCTTCGTCACCGCATCGCTCCCCTGCAGGAACGGGGGAGACCCGCCTGGGAGTTCAAGAATGCGGCGGATATCATGAGGCTGCGGCCAGGCCTCAACTTCAACTTCACTGTTCTAGAGCTCAACGCGATGCTCCAGGAGCTTTTCAAGTATGACCCTCAGCATCCCGAAGTGTTCAGGTTGCCGGGGGGTGTCATTCCGCTGTGCAACAATTCCTCGCTCGACCGCATCAGCGCAATGATGCCGCTGTGCGATTCGCATGGAATTGTGCCAACTTGGCAAGAGCCTGCAGACGACGTCGTGCAGGAGTTCTTCGATGGCTTGGTAGAAGTGCCGGTCCGTCCCGACGAGAAGGATAGCCTCACCCACGACACCACCGATGCGAAGATGACACGCATCGCCACTAGGCTGGAAGAGGCGGCGGCAGCCGCTGCCGCGGGCGAATTTGGATTCACCGTGGAGGAGGCAGATGCAGCAGAGGCGGCAAGCCGTGCCGAGCGAGGGTAGCCCGCCGGCGAGAAAGAGCTTGCCGGGCAGAAAGGGCTTGCCGGGCATGGCGTCGAGTCGAGCGAGCCCGCCGAGGATGCGAGCGGCTCGCTGGAGATCAACTCCTCTTCCTCCTCATCTTCAGGCAGCTCGCCGCAAGCAGAGCCTCCATCCCCACCAAGAAGGCGTCTCCGCAAGGCCGGCGACGTAGCGGAGCGGCAGGCGAGCCAACAGTCACCGCGCCGCGTGACACGCTCCACCGCGGCAAGCACTGTTGCCGCGGGAGCACCTCACGCTGCGACGGTAACTGGAGCGGGGCCCTCTCGGACCACCGCTTCTGCTCCTGCCACTTCTCATGTCGCGGCGGCAGCCGGAGCGGGGTCGTCCCAGACCACCGCCACTGCTCCCGCCAAGCGGCCAAGGGAACCTACACCTCCGCCTCCTCGCGCCGGACGTGAGCCAGACTTCGACTTCTCCGCGTTCAGCTCCGACGAGGAAGAAGAAGAGTAAGATTCTCTTGTTGTACTTGTAGTTCTTCAATTCTTGCTGTTTTGTCTTGTATCTCACTTGCTTTACTCTGAACTTGTTCCTCTTTAGGACTCTGGCCCAGAGAGCAGCAAAGAGAGCCAAGGTCCCGGTGATTGTCATCGAGGACGAACCCACTGCGACAGCAGGGGGTGCGCCCGAGACAACCTTGCCGGACCCGGCAACTTTTCTCCAGAGCAGCCCCTATCGTAAGTATATGGTTTGCTTTCCGCTGTGAGGTGCGCATGGATACTCTGTCTTTGCTGATATCTGACTGTTGGTTTGTGTAGGAGCAGAGCAGCCCCACCAGGAGCCAAGGGAGAGTCCTCCGGCAAGGGAGAGCTTTCCGATAAGGGAGAAGTCTCCGGCATGGGACAGCACCAGCGGCCCCCCGACGGCGGAGACCACGACTGCAGAACCCGGTACAGGTAATCCTTTCGCTGCAAGACTTCCCTTGGGTTCTTCTCCTTTTGATCTTCTTGGGTATTTGCTTGACTCTTCTCCCTTTTCCGGCTGTCAGACCCATCTGCTACGGAGCCGATGGAGATCGAGGTTGCCGCCGACGATGCCGCTGCCACCGAAGAAGCAGCCGGTGCTGACGATCCCGCCGGCGCAGAGGTCGCCAAGGCTGCCGCCGCAGCAACTGGCGAGGGGTCTGGCGATCGCACTGACGGCCCTGAGGCCGCAGGAGCGCCAGACGCTACGCCGACCGCCGACCCGTCCACAGATGCCGCAGCGCCAGGCTCCGAAGAGCCCCAGCCAGGCGTCTACTTGAAGGCCGGCGATGGCGTCTTCATCAACCTCCCCTGAGTGTCAAGCTCCAGGGCGCCGGTCGAGGGAGAGATCTTCGACGGGGAGGTGCTTGCCTCCGCTGGGCTGACGCTGGTTGACGCGCCGAGCAGCAGTAGCAACGAACCTAAGGAGGAGCGGTTGCTGCGGAAGTTGTTGTCGCTCTACCGTGCGCGGCAAGCGAAGCTGGAATCCCGCGAGGCGCTTGTCGCGAAGGCGGGAGCAGACATCAAGAAGCGCGCGGAGGAGCTCCGGGGTCTCCACCAGGAAGCTCTCCGGTCCCTGGCGGAGGAGCGGGAGCAACTCGCCGAAGAGCAGAAGGCCTTCTTCCTTGAGAGGGCCGAAGTTGAAGAGCAACGGCGGCTTGCCGCTGAGAAGCTGTTTGCGCAGGAAGGCGAGCTGGCGCAGCGGAAGGTCAACCTTGACGCCCACGAGGAGGAGCTTGCCGCGCGCGAGCGAACATTCGGCGGGGCCCTCAAGCAAGCGGAGGATGCTGTCGCAGCCGCCGAGGCCGCCAGGAAGGAGCTGGAGACGAAGGTGGCACAGCTGGAGGCCGATCTCGCCGAGAAGGGCAAAGAGCTCAGCGCCGCCAAGGACTCCAACATGGATCTTGAGTTGAAGCTGACCACTTTGACCAAGACGCTGGACGGCGCCAAGGAGCAGGAGATGGCCTTGAAGGAGGAGATCAAGGCCGACAAGGCGCTGCTGGAGAGTGCTGCCGCCGCCCAGAATGCTTTCAGGGAGAATGTGGAGCACTGGACGGAGAGTCTCGTGAGTGCTGCCGCAGATGTTGACAGGGAGCTGGCGCAGCTGGGGGTGGAGGATCTCGGGTATCCCTCTGATGAGAACCTCCAACCCAGCGCCAAGCTCACCTTGTTCTTCAAAGGCGTGGAGACGGCCCTCCAGCGACTCCGGGAGAGGATCCCAAAGCAGCTGGCCGACGGGTCGCGCAAGATCTGCGCGGGAGCTCTTCAAAAAGTGTTGGTGAAGGTGGCCTTCCGCAATCCAGGCCTCAACCTCACCAACGTCCTCAGGACCCTGCCGCCGGATGCTGATCTGGAGGCGCTCAAGACCCTTGTCGCACCCATTGTGGACAAGGTGAGCGGGATCAAGAGGATCGAGGGCGATCGTGTAGACTAGGCCGCCCACTTTCTTCTTTTCTTGTCGCTGTTTGTCATGTTATGAAAACAATCTGTTAGAGCCGCGACAAGCTATCTTGTAATGTAACTCTATTCTGGGTAATGATTGCTATGTTATTCCCTTTACTTGATTCCTCCCTTTGTATGTTTTTTTACCCTACGCTTTTAGGGAACTTGCCGGTGCAGGCACCTGAGCTGCGAGCGCTGAGTGCGGGACGTCAGCAGCCTGCTGGCGGTGCCGCTACCGACAAGAAACCTTGTCGCAACTAGTTGCAGCTCACTTAAGTCGTTGAGCGGACTCGAAACAAAGTAAGGGCGCAACTAGCTACGAGTTGGTTCCTCCGCGCACAGGTTTTCCATACAAAGTGCGGTCGTTCAAGGGAGATAACTTAAAAATTTAAAAAATCTGATTGCTCAAACTTTGGCCACTTAGCTTTTCTGTTGTTTGCTTCCCGGTAAGGCGAAACTTCCTTGAACGACGCCTGGTCCATACCATTATCTTCTCCTTTCCCCCGGCAAACTTGTGGGCGAGGGAACCTTCCTTTCCTTGAGAAAAAAGAAAGAAGAGAAAATAAAGATATGGAGCCTTACGGCTCGTTATTGCTTATCGGGGAGTAGGTGCTGCACAAAGTGTCAGATCACATATGCAAAAAATAGAAAGCATGAAATTGACAAGATGTGCGGAGCACATGAGCTTTACTTATGCACGGGGTCTGCGCCCGGCTTTGTACAAAGGATTACATGCAACAGCGGCAAGACTTGTACAAAAGGTTGTTGCCGGAACAGGTTCCGGCAACCGCGCCTTACGGGTAAAACTTACGAAGATGCTCAATGTTCCAGGAATTGCTCACCGGAATGCTATCTTCGGTCTCAAGGCGGACAACGCCAGGCCTAGTGACTCGTTTCACCCGGTAAGGGCCTTCCCACTTCGGCATCAACTTGTTGGAATTCTTGGCGGACTGAACACGCCGAAGAACAAGGTCGCCTTCCTCGAGACTTCTGGCGTTAACTTTGCGGCTATGGTAGCGGCGCAAAGCTTGCTGGTAGCGAGAAGCTCGTACAGCAGCCTGAAGACGGTCTTCCTCAAGGAGCAGCGCGTCATCTTGTCGCAGCTACTTTTGCTCAAGCTCATCATAATCGAGCACTCGAGGTTACCCATATACGAGTTCTGTGGGGATAACTGCCTCTGCTCCATAGACTAGAGCGAAAGGTGTCTGTCCAGTGGCTCGATTTGGCGTCGTCCTGATCGACCAAAGAACCACCGACAGCTCCTCGATCCAGTTTGTTCCGCACTTGTGCAGCTTGTCGAAAGTTCTGGTCTTGAGCCCACGCAGCACTTCAGCATTTGCCCTCTTCGCTTGACCGTTGCTTCTCGGGTGAGCAACAGAAGCGAAGCAGACCTTGGCGCCAAGATCTTGGACGTACTGCATGAAGGTGCGGCTCGTGAATTGCGTACCGTTGTCGGTGATTATCCTGTTAGGGATCCCGAAGCGGTAAACAATCGACCTGAAGAACTTGACTGCTGACTGTGCTCTCACCTTCCTCACTGGTTCCACTTCCGGCCACTTTGTGAACTTGTCGATTGCTACGTACAAGTACTCAAAGCCCCCGACTGTTCGGGGAAAGGGGCCGAGAATGTCGAGCCCCCAGACCAAAAATGGCCAGGATAAAGGGATCGTCTGGAGAGCTTGAGCTGGTTGGTGTATCTGCTTGGAATGGAACTGGCACGCTTCACACTTGGTTACTGGTGCAGTTGCATCCTGGAGGGCTGTCGGCCAAAAGAAACCTTACCGGAATGCTTTGCCGGCAAGTGCTCTAGCGCCAATGTGGTGTCCACATATGCCTCCATGTATCTCTGCCAACAACTTTTGTCCGTCTTCTTGGTGAATGCACTTCAATTTCACACCGTTGAGTCTTTTTCTGTACAGTGTCTTGTCGACAAACTGGTACATACTTGACTGCCGGGCTACTCTTTCCGCTTCTTCTTCCTCTTCGGAAAGTTCTCCTGTCTGAAGGAAACGGACAATTTGCTATGCCCATGCTGGAGCTTGTGGCTCGACAACAAGGACTAAAGGCAAATCTGCGGCTGCGAGAACATCCGCTTCTACAGCGAGAATCTACGGCTCTGCCGGAGCTTGACGTTCTCCGACAAGCTTGCCGGAGCAAAACTTGTCGGGAGCATCTTCTTCAATGGAACAAACCCTAGGGCTTGCCGGAGCAGATTGCTCCTCAGCGCAAGGCAAATCTGTTTCTGCGGGAACGTCCGCTTCTACGACGAGAACCTGCGGCTCTGCCGGAGCTTGACGTTCCCCGGCAAGCTTGCCGGAGCAAAACTTGTCAGGAGCTTCTGCTTCAACGGAACAAGCCCTAGGGCTTGCTGGAGCAGAGTGCTCCTCAGCGCTCTTGGCGTTGATCTTGGGGACCTTCTTGGCGGCGGCTTCGGGAAGCTCTGCCGGAAAATAGTCGCCAGAAATCAACTTCCTCTTCTTGCTCTGTCCAGCTGATGGCGTTACGGACGGTTGAGTCAGCTTGAGCACAAAGATCCCTGGTTCCAAAGGTAACTTAAGTGCGGCGCACTTTGACAGGCCATCGGCAATGGTGTTCTGAGCTCTTGGAACATGCTCCATCTACAGGCCGTCAAAGTTCTCTTCTAGCTTTCTCACTTCGTCGACGTAGGCTTCCATCAACGGACTCTAATAGCTCTTGTTCACTTGGCGGATGACAAGCTGCGAGTCACCCCTGACAATGAGCTTCTTGATCCCAAGGTCTGCCGCGATCCTGAGACCGGCAAGCAGGCCTTCATACTCTGCAGTATTGTTTGTTGCTTGCTCCTTGGGAAAGTGCATCTGGACTACGTACTTGAGGTGCTCTCCGGTGGGTGCGACAAGCAGCACGCCAGCGCCGGCGCCTTGCAGCGAAAAGGCACCATCAAAGTACATCAGCCACTCTTTGCTTGCTTCTTTGACGGGGATGCTCATTTCAAGAATTTCTTCATCTGGTGTTGGCGTCCATTCTGCTATGAATTCTGCCAATGCTCTGCTTTGGATAGTTGAAGTACTCTCAAACTTTAGGCCAAAGCTTGACAGTTCCAGTGCCCACTCAACAATCCTGCCTGTCGCTTCTGGATTCTGTAGTATCCTCTTCAGCGGAAAGCGAGTGACAACTGTGATCTCATGTGCTTGGAAGTAATGGCGCAGCTTTCTCGAGGCCATGAGAAGGCCGAAAAGCAATTTCTGCACACCAGAGTACCTTGACCTAGCCCCCTGCAGAAGGGAACTGACAAAGTAAACTGGGCGCTGCACCATTTTCTTCTGTATCTCCTCGCGCGTCTGCGTAGATCCATCCTTGTCGGGACCAGAGCTTGTCGGGGAAGCCCTCTGCTTGTTGCTGGACGCGCTTTCCGCGGTTGCTGGCTCATCATCTGCCTCCCTCTCTGCTACTAACGCAGCACTAACCACTTGATTGGTTGCCGCTATATACAGCAGCAACTTCTCTTGTGGCTTAGGTGCGACAAGTATTGGAGTGGAGGATAGGTATTTCTTCAAGTCTTGCAGCGCAGCCTCCGCTTCCGGAGTCCATTTCATTGGACCTGCCTTTTTCAATATTTTGAAAAACAACAGGGCGCGCTCAGCGGACCTAGAGATAAACCTGCTGAGAGCAGCCACGCAACCGGCAAGTCTTTGTACATCCTTGACGCGCTTTGGTGCTTCAATCTGCTCAATGGCCTTGATCTTGTCGGGATTGGCTTCGATTCCCCGCTGAGACACGAAGAACCCGAGAAGCTTGCCGGAGGGAACTCCAAACACACACTTCTCGGGGTTGAGCTTGAGGTTGATCTTGTGTAGATTTACAAAGGTCTCGTCTAAATCTTGAATTAGAGTTGCCCTGTCCTTGCTCTTGACCACTATGTCATCCATGTAGGCTTCCACGTTTCTGTGTATTTGTGGCTCAAGGGCGACATGGACTACTCTTGCAAATGTTGAACCAGGATTTTTTAAACCGAAAGGCATCCGTATGAAACAGTACGTGCCACATGGAGTGATAAATGCGGTCTTCTCCTCATCCTCTTCTACCATGAAGATCTGATGGTATCCTGAGTATGCGTCAAGAAATGAAAGCAAATCACATCTGGCCGTGGAGTCAACAATCTGGTCAATGCGCGGCAAAGGAAATGGGTCTTTGGGACAAGCTTTGTTAACATCGGCAAAGTCGATACAAAGTCTCCATTTCCCGTTTGCCTTGCGCACGACTACAGGATTGGCCAACCACGTAGGATGGAGCACTCCTCTGACAAGGCCTGCTGCTTCCAACTTCTTGATCTCTTCTGCGATGAATTCTTGGCGCTCCACTGCTTGCTTCCTGACCTTCTACTTGATGGGCCGCGCATGAGGACAAACGGCAAGATGGTGCTCAATTACTTTCCTGGGAACACCGGGGATGTCAGACGGTTGCCACGCAAACACGTCGACGTTCGCCCGCAGGAAAGCAATGAGTGTGCTTTCCTATTTAGGGTCGAGAGTGGCACCGATGGTGAAGGTACCACCAGTGCCGTCCTCCTTGGCGGACACCTTCTTGGTCTCTGGCGGAGCTGCCATTGTCTTCTTACACATGCCGGTGGAGCTCGATGGTGCGTCCTCGACGGCAGCGCAGCACTCCGAAGAGGTGCGCTTGCCGGAGTGGGCATCAGAACTCTTGCCGGACTTGGTCTTCTTCCCCCCCGGGAGCTTCAACGGCAGGTGGCTTGCAATCTGTTGCAGCTGCCGCTTCCCGGTAGATCTTGTCGGCGCAGATAAGAGCATCCTTCTTGTCGCCAGGGACAGAGATGACGCTCATCGGGCCTGGCATCTTCAGCATGTTGTATGCGTAGTGAGAGGCTGCCATGAACTTGGCGAGCGCTGGACGGCCGAGTATCCCATTGTAAGGCAATGGAAAATCGGCAACGTCAAAAGTGACCCTCTCAGTCCTAAAGTTCATCTCGCTGCCAAATGTTACTGGCAACGTGACCTTCCTCTTCGGCTTGCTCCTTCCCGGGTTGATTCCTTGGAATGTGCCGGTCTCTTCAAGCTCGCTGTCAGGGATCTGGAGTTTCTGGAGTACAGCGGAGGAGATCAGGTTCAAGCCGGCCCCGCCGTCAACTAGCATCTTAGTGACCTTGAGGTTGCGGATAGTTGGTGAAACCAACATCGGCAAGCACCCGACCGCAGTTGTGCGATCAGGGTGGTCCTCAATAACAAAGATGATAGGCATGCTGGACCATTTCAGAAGCTTGCGTGACTCGACAGGCGGTTCTGCCGCATTGACTTCCCGCACCCACTGCTTGAGTTGGCGGTGCGAAGTATGCAGAGAAGCACTGCCGTCAACGCATAAGACCTTTGTGGCTTTCTGGAACTCCTGCTCACTGGTCTCGACATCATCCATGTCTTCGTCGTCGTCGTCATCTTCATCCTTGTCGCGGCCGCGGGGAGGTCTGTCTCCTTGCCGCTGCTTGGCCTTGCCGCGGCGTCCTCCCCGGTCGGCGCGCTTCTTGCCGGATTCTCCAGCGCCACCTTGCGCCCT
The DNA here is from genome assembly GCF_002162155.2 of Triticum dicoccoides. NCBI lineage: Eukaryota > Viridiplantae > Streptophyta > Magnoliopsida > Poales > Poaceae > Triticum > Triticum dicoccoides. The sequence continues at coordinate 15,641,487 of NC_041384.1, read as the reverse complement.
CTCCTTGTCGCGTCGCTCGTATTCAGCCTTTTGCTGCTAGACAAGCTGCTCGACCTTCTTGCAGCTCTGGAGGTCATGGCCCTTGGTGCGGTGGATCTTGCAGTACTGCTTGTCGGTGTCGTCCTGCTTGTCAGCGACCGCCACAGCCTGGAAGTTGGTGCATGCGGCAATCTCCTTGCCGGAGCTACCAGCTTTGGCTTTCTTGGCGCCACCTTCGTCGCCGGACTGCTCAACGACTAGCACATCTTTGCCTTTCTTCTTCCTGTTGTTCCGCCGCCGGTTTTTCTTTGCCGGGGCAGCATCCTCGCTGTCAGATCCTCCTGCTCCTGTATTCTCTCCGGGGAGTTTCCTCCCTTCCTCAGCACGTGCACACTTGTCGGCCAGGGCATACAGCTCACTGACGTCTCTGATCTTGCACATCGCCATCTCCTCCCGCATCCTGCGGTTACGCACGTTCTGATGGAACGCGCTGATGACCGCGGCAGGGTGGACATCTGGGATGTTGTGCTGTACACGGCTGAATCTCTGAATGTACTTGCACAGGGGCTCTCCTTCCTTCTGGGCAAGCAGATGAAGGTCACTCTCTTGGCCATGAGGTTTGTGGCCGCCTGTAAAGGCGCCGACAAACTGATGGCATAAGTCTGCCCAGGAGGATATGGAGTTGTCCGGCAAGTGCATGAGCCAGGACCTGGCGTTGGGCTTGAGCACCAGCGGGAAGTAGTTGGCAAGGATCTTGTCGTCCCGTCCCCCGGCAGCCTGCACCGCGATGGTGTAGATGCTGAGGAACTCCGACGGATGCGACTTGCCGTCGTACTTCTCTGGTACGTTTGGCTTGAAATTCTTCATGCTGGGCCACTGGACTTGCCGCAGCTCACGAGTAAACGCAGGGCAACCTACCGCGTACGGCAAGTCGCCTGGTTCCCCTAGCGCATGCATGTCGACAGAGGGCCCAGCGCGCTGGTCCGATTGACGTCGCGCTTCTCTTCGGAGCTCGATGCGAGTACGAGCGTCTTCTTGCTGTCGTTCGTGAAGAACTTGGCGCTGATCGCGACGAGCTCGTGGATCTAATGACGCGGTGGAGTCGCTGTCAAGGTGGATCCGGCGAGTCGGCGATCTTGGCCTTCGGGGCGGAGAGTGCATAGTGATTGCACCCCCACCGGTCTTGTCGTCACCGGCTTGTGCCTGGCTGACTTGCGGCGGCTGCGACGTGCTCGGCTGCCATTGAGTGTCGCCATTGGCGAAGCCGATGAGACTCTGAATGGTGGCCCTCCAGTCGTCGATCTTGTCTGCTGTTGGAGGGTAGTCCAGGAGCAGTTGAGCTCGCGCCAAAGCTTCTGCTGGAGTGGCGGGTGGCGGTGGCGAACGGTGCGAGGAATGGGATATGCTCGGACTTCTAACTATGTTAGAAGGAGCAGTATCCCGTCCAGGCGACCGTGCCTTGCTCGTGCCAGCATGTTGGCATGCACGCTAGTCTTGAGCACTCCGAGATCCACCAGCTCGATCTTGGTCCAGCAAACGCATGGTACTGTGAGTACCATGACGCTGCCGGTCCCGCGCCCCCTGAGATGGGCGCGGTGCATGTACGGACGTGGAGGTCTTGGAGTGCGCCCGGTCGTTGTGGGAGCCGGCTACGCCGCCGATGGGCAGCGCAGCCTTGTCCTTGGACCTGGCAGCACCGTGAGCTCCCTCGTCGACGCCCGTTCTTCCGCCGACGTCTGCCCCATCAGCCGATTGCTCCGGCGGTGGTGGGTTCGGCGCGGACGGAGCAGCCGCCTCTGAAGCCTTCTTCTTCGGCGGCATGTCGATGAAGATGACGAAGATCTAGCTCGCGTGAACGCCGGATCTGGTTCACACAAACTCGACGCCCCCTACCTGGCGCGCCAAAGATGCCGGGGTTCTGATCCACGAGCACCTATGGGACCGGCGGACCGAGTCCCTTTCGGTTCGGCGGGGGCGGAGGTCGCACGAAGAGCGGATCGAGGCGAAGCACACGAGCGGTTTACCCAGGTTCGGGCCGCACGGATGCATAAAACCCTACTCCTGCTTTGTGATTTGTATTGAGTTCTTGCTCGGGAGCGCGGAGTGCTACAGTACACTCCAGTAGCTAACGAGACCGAGCCTGAGTGTTCTCTTCCTCTGATCAGCTAACCCCCTCTACGTTGCGCATGGGCCTCCTTTTATATGCTCAAGGGGTCATCGACAGGTGGCAACGTAGACAAGGGTAAAAATGGAAAGGTGCTGCGGTAGGTACAGCTACCTGCTACAGTGTATCATACCTAACCTTGACGGCAGGGGACAAGGGCATTAAAGGCCCGTCTGCGTCGCCTAAATAGTGCAAAAGGGACCGTCAGGGACGCCACTGCTCGCCATGATGGCAATCTTGTCAGCGCTGCTTGCCACCGCTCGCCGCTGGCTGCACAGCCTCCCGCCACGTACGCCTGGAAGGGTCCCAGAGCGACACGTTGGTGGATGTGCTGGAGCGCGGGCACAGAGTGGTGGCTTGCCGCGGCAAGCGCCTTGCCGCGGTCGTTGTCTTGTCGCGTTCGGGTGCTTGTCGCTCACCGGGCCTTGCCGGGACGTGGCGCATCGTGGCAAGTTCCTTGAGGTGCCTTGGTTGGCCTTCCCGGCAAGCTCCTCTTGCCGGGGTCTTGAGATGCCTTGGTTGGCCTTCCCGGCAAGCTCCTCTTGCCGGGGTCTTGTCTCCTTGGCTTGGATACTTTGTTCTTGAATGGCTCCAAAGGAACCACGGAGGACCTTGGCGGTCACATGGCAAGCCTTGCCGCGGGATGCTGCGACTGCCCGTGCACAAGTTCGGGATACTAGGGTACCCCTACTCTAGTACACCGACAACCGGTGACGATGGTGATCACGACGGTGCTTCGAAGATGGAGATCACAAGCACAAGATGATGATGGCCATATCATATCACTTATAATTGATTGCATGTGATGTTTATCTTTTATGCATCTTATCTTGCTTTGATTGACGGTAGCATTATAAGATGATCTCTCACTAATTATCAAGAAGTGTTCTCCCTGAGTATGCACCGTTGCGAAAGTTCTTCGTGCTGAGATACCACGTGATGATCGGGTGTGATAGGCTCTACGTTCAAATACAACGGGTGCAAAACAGTTGCACACGCGGAATACTCAGGTTATACTTGACGAGCCAAGCATACACAGATATGGCCTCGGAACACGGAGACCGAAAGGTCGAGCGTGAATCATATAGTAGATATGATCAACATAGTGATGTTCACCATTGATACTACTCCATCTCACGTGATGATCGGACATGGTTTAGTTGATTTGGATCACGTGATCACTTAGAGGATATCTTTCTAAGTGGGAGTTCTTAAGTAATATGATTAATTGAACTTAAATTTATCATGAACTTAGTACCTTATAGTATCTTGCTTGTTTATGTTTGATTGTAGATAGATGGCCCGTGCTGTTGTTCCGTTGAATTTTAATGCGTTCCTTGAGAAAGCAAAGTTGAAAGATGATGGTAGCAATTACACGGACTGGGTCCGTAACTTGAGGATTATCCTCATTGCTGCATAGAAGAATTACGTCTGGAACCACCGCTGAGTGCTAGGCCTGCTGCTGGAGCAACACCAGATGTTATGAACATCTGGCAGAGCAAAGCTGATGACTACTCGATAGTTCAGTGTGCCATGCTTTACGGCTTAGAATCGGGACTTCAACGACGTTTTGAACATCATGTAGCATATGAGATGTTCCAGGAGTTGAAGTTAATATTTCAAGCAAATGCCCGGATTGAGAGATATGAAGTCTCCAATAAGTTCTATAGCTGTAAGATGGAGGAGAACAGTTCTGTCAGTGAGCATATACTCAAAATGTCTGGGTATAATAATCACTTGATTCAATTGGGAGTTAATCTTCCAGATGATTGCATCGTTGACAGAATTCTCCAATCACTGCCACCAAGCTACAAGAGCTTCGTGATGAACTATAATATGCAAGGGATGAATAAGACTATTCCCGAGCTCTTCGCAATGCTGAAAGCTGCGGAGGTAGAAATCAAGAAGGAGCATCAAGTGTTGATGGTCAACAAGACCACTAGTTTCAAGAAAAAGGGCAAAGGGAAGAAGAAGGGGAACTTCAAAAAGAACAGCAAGCAAGTTGCTGCTCAAGAGAAGAAACCCAAACCTGGACCTAAGCCTAAAACTGAGTGCTTCTACTGCAAGCAGACTGGTCACTGGAAGCGGAACGGCCTCAAGTATTTGGCGGATAAGAAGGATGGCAAGGTGAATAAAGGTATATGTGATATACATGTTATTGATGTGTACCTTACTAATGCTCGCAGTAGCACCTGGGTATTTGATACTGGTTCTGTTGCTAACATTTGCAACTCGAAACAGGGGCTACGGATTAAGCAAAGATTGGCTAAGGACGAGGTGACGATGCACGTGGGAAATGGTTCCAAAGTCGATGTGATCGTGGTTGGCACGCTACCTCTACATCTACCTTCGGGATTAGTATTACACCTAAATAATTGTTATTTGGTGCCAGCGTTGAGCATGAACATTATATCTGGATCTTGTTTGATGTGAGACGGTTATTCATTTAAAACATAGAATAATGGTTGTTCTATTTATATGAGTAATATCTTTTATGGTCATGCACCCTTGAAGAGTGGTCTATTTTTTATGAATCTCGATAATAGTGATACACATATTCATAATGTTGAAACCAAAAGATGCAGAGTTGATAATGATAGTGCAACTTATTTGTGGCACTGCCGTTTAGGTCATATCGGTGAAAGCGCATGAAGAAACTCCATATTGATGGACTTTTGGAACCACTTGATTATGAATCACTTGGTACTTGCGAATCGTGCCTCATGGGCAATATGACTAAAACGCCGTTCTCCGGTACTATGGAGAGAGCAACAGATTTGTTGGAAATCATACATACAGATGTATGTGGCCCAATGAATGTTGAGGCTCGTGGCGGATATCGTTATTTTCTCACCTTCACAGATGATTTAAGTAGATATGGGTATATCTACTTAATGAAGCATAAGTCTGAAACATTTGAAAAGTTCAAAGAATTTCAGAGTGAAGTTGAAAATCATCGTAACAAGAAAATAAAGTTTCTACGATCTAATCGTGGAGGAGAATATTTGAGTTACAAGTTTAGTCTACATTTGAAACAAAGCGGAATAGTTTCGCAACTCACGCCACCCGGAACACCACAGCGTAATGGTGTGTTCGAATGTCGTAATCGTACTTTACTAGATATGGTGCGATCTATGATGTCTCTTATAGATTTACCGCTATCATTTTGGGGTTATGCTTTAGAGACGGCCGCATTCACGTTAAATAGGGCACCATCAAAATCCGTTGAGACGACGCCTTATGAACTGTGGTTTGGCAAGAAACCAAAGTTGTCGTTTCTGAAAGTTTGGGCCTGCGATGCTTATGTGAAAAAGCTTCAACCTGATAAGCTCGAACCCAAATCGGAGAAATGTGTCTTCATAGGATACCCAAAGGAGACTGTTGGGTACACCTTCTATCACAAATCCGAAGGCAAGACTTTTGTTGCTAAATTCGGATTTTTTCTAGAGAAGGAGTTTCTCTCGAAAGAAGTGAGTGGGAGGAAAGTAGAACTAGATGAGGTAACTGTACCTGCTCCCTTATTGGAAAGTAGTACATCATAGAAACCGGTTTTTGTGACACCTATACCAATTAGTGAGGAAGCTAATGATAATGATCATGAAACTTCAGATCAAGTTACTACCGAACCTCGTAGATCAACCAGAGTAAGATCCGCACCAGAGTGGTACAATAATCCTGTTCTGGAAGTCATGCTACTAGATCATGATGGACCTACGAACCATGAAGAAGCGATGGTGAGCCCAGATTCCGCAAAATGGCTAGAAGCCATGAAATCTGAGATGGGATCCATGTATGAGAACAAAGTGTGGAATTTGGTTGACTTGCCCGTTGATCGGCAAGCAATTGAGAATAAATGGATCTTCAAGAAGAAGACTGACACTGACAGTAATGTTACTGTCTACAAAGCTCGACTTGTTGCGAAAGGTTTTCGACAAGTTCAAGGGATTGACTACGATGAGACCTTCTCACCCGTAGCGATGCTTAAGTCTATCTGAATCATGTTAGCGATTGCCGCATTTTATGATTATGAAATTTGGCAGATGGATGTCAAAACTGCATTCCTGAATCTATTTCTGGAAGAAGAGTTGTATATGATGCAACCAGAAGGTTTTGTCGATCCAAAGGGAGCTAACAAAATGTGCAAGCTCCAGCGATCCATTTATGGACTGGTGCAAGCCTCTCGGAGTTGGAATAAACGCTTTGATAGTGTGATCAAAGCATTTGGTTTTGTACAGACTTTTGGAGAAGCCTGTATTTACAAGAAAGTGAGTGGGAGCTCTGTAGCATTTCTGATATTATATGTGAATGACATATTATTGATTGGAATAATATAGAATTTCTGGATAGCATAAAGGGATACTGGAATAAGAGTTTTTCAATGAAAGACCTCGGTGAAGCTGCTTACATATTGGGCATTAAGATCTATAGAGATAGATCAAGACGCTTAATTGGACTTTCACAAAGCCATACCTTGACAAATTTTTGAAGAAGTTCAAAATGGATCAAGCAAAGAAAGGGTTCTTGCTTGTGTTATAAGGTGTGAAGTTGAGTAAGACTCAATGTCCGACCACCATAGAAGATAGAGAGAAAATGAAAGATGTTCCCTATGCTTCAGCCATAGGCTCTATCGAGTATACGGTCCAAGCTGGACGGACCCGACGTACTTTGTTTGAATGGCTTTTTCCGCTGACTGGGTTTTGAGCCTTTGAATCCGGTATTGACTGTTGTATCCTTAGTATTTTCGCTGTTAATGCGGCGCTTATGCTTGTTGCGATGTGACCTGCTATTGCCGTCCTTGGTATCTGAGGTACCATGGTTCTTTGATATGTTATTACTGCGAGCCAGCCAGCTGTCTTCTCCCGCACAAAAGCGAGTCATGAGTGTTGTGAGAGCTGCCATAGATTTCGGCTTTTCCTGACCAAGGTGCCGGGCTAGCCACTCGTCTCGGATATTGTGCTTGAAAGCCGCTAAGGCCTCTGCATTCGGACAATCGACGATTTTATTTTTCTAAGTAAGGAACCGAGTCCAGAATTGCCTGGATGATTCTTCTGGCTGCTGAATTATGTGGCTCAAATCATCGGCGTCTGGTGGTCGCACATAAGTGCCCTGAAAGTTGTCGAGCAATGCGGTTTCCAGATCTTCCCAACAGCTAATGGAGTCCGCTGGCAAGCTGTTAAGCCAATGCCGCGCTGGTCCTTTGAGCTTTAGTGGGAGGTATTTGATGGCGTGTAAGTCATCGCCGCGGGCCATGTGGATGTGGAGGAGGAAACCCTCAATCCATACTGCGGGATCTGTTGTGCCATCATATGATTCAATATTTACAGGTTTGAAACCTTCTGGGAATTGATGTTCCATTACTTCGTCTGTGAAGCATAAGGGGTGTGCGGTGCCTCTGTATTGGGCTATATCACGACGCAGCTCGAATGTGTCTTGCCCGCTGTGTTCGGCCTGGCCGGATTTGCTTCTGTATCCGGCGTGACGTTTGTCGTCTCGTAGAGTGGTGCGCCCTCGTGATCCGTAGATCGATCTTGAATGCTTTGCCTTGTCCTCCAATATGTCTCGCAGGTCTGGCGTATCTCCCCATGCCTTTTTATTTGAATGGCGTTGGGGTGGAGGCTGAGCTTTTGGATGGAGTGCCTCTCTATCACGGCCACGACGTGGCCGATCAGCCGTATCATACGCTTCTTCCTCCAGTCGGGGTAGTAACCTGCGCCTTGGGTAACTCTTGGAGGGGCGCTCGAGTTTATATTCCTCGGCCGCGAGGACTTCAGTCCATTTTTCAGCTAGCAGATCTTGATCAGCTTGAAGTTGCTTCTGCTTTTTCTTTAGGCTATTTGCCGTGGCCATAAGCCGGTGCTTGAAGCGCTCTTATTCGATGGGATCCTCTGGGACGGCGAACTCATCGTCGCCGAGGCTTGCCTCGTCTTCGGAGGGGGGATGTAATTGTCATCCTCCTCCTCTCCGTCTGCCGCTCTCTCAGGAGAGCTGGCTCCTCCATCCTCCTGCTCTAAATCTTGCTGGAGGGGTTTGTTGTTTTCTTCGGCACTATCCAGAGTGTTATTATCTCCTGTGCCGGTATCACCACTTTTGCTTTGGCGGGACTTAGAGCGGCGCCGCTGACGTCGGCGTTTGGGTTGCTTCTTGGAGGGGTCATCCTTCGCTATCCCGTCGCCATTGCCTTCTTTGGGTGTATCCACCATGTATATGTCATATGACGAGGTGGCTTTCCAGTGCCCTATAGGTGCTGGTTCATGTTCGTCTCCTACATCGTCGTCCATACCGTTGATGTCTTCGGAGTCGAAGTTGAGCATGTCGGTTAAATCATCGATAGTGGCTATGAAGTGGGTGGTGTGTGGGTGTCAAATTTCTTCATCGTCCGCATCCCAATCTTGTTGGCCATAATCCGGCCAGGGCTCTCCTAACAAAGAGAGAGACCTTAGTGAATTCAGAATGTCGCCGAAGGGCGAGTGCTGAAAGATATCCGCGGCGGTGAATTCCATGATCGGCGCCCAATCGGATTCGATTGGCAGGGGCGTGGGCGGTTCGGGGTCAGAAAAAGAGTCCGGCACCTTGGAGTCACGGGCTGCGCAGAGGATTATGTTGGTGTTCGGTTCTATCGCCGTTGAGACTGCAGCCCCTGAGGCGGTGTCTAACCACCCGTCCTCGATTGGCGCAGTTGGCTCCGAACTAAGGGTCGGAGCTGATGCGGGCGCAGCCTCTGGGGTACTATTCGGCGGCAGAGCTAGGTCATACCCATCGTGACAGTGCGGCGCGCTCGGCTGTGTCTCGAATCCGTCGAAGATCAAGTCTCCGCGGATGTCGGCCGTGTAGTTCAAACTTCCAAATCTGACCTGATGGCCAAGGGCGTAGCTTTCAATCTGCTCCAGACGGCCAAGCGAGTTAGCCCGCAGTGCAAAGCTGCCGAATACGAAGATCTGTCCGGGGAGAAAAGTCTCACCCTGGACAGCATCGCTATCGATGATAGCAGGAGCCATCAAGCCTAACGGCGACGACACAGAGGAACTCTCTATGAAAGCACCAATGTCGGTGTCAAAACCGGTGGATCTCGGGTAGGGGGTCCCGAACTGTGCGTCTAGGCCGGATGGTAACAGGAGGCAGGGGACACGAAGTTTTACCCAGGTTCGGGCCCTCTTGATGGAGGTAAAACCCTACGTCCTGCTTGATTAATATTGATGATATGGGTAGTACAAGAGTAGATCTACCACGACATCAGAGAGGCTAAACCCTAGAAGTTAGCCTATGGTATGATTGTATGTTGTGATTGTTGTCCTACGGACTAAAACCCTTCGGTTCATATAGACACCGGAGAGGGTTAGGGTTACACAAGGTCGGTTACAAAGGAGGAGATATACATATCCGTATTGCCTAGCTTTCCTTCCACGCCAAGTAGAGTCCCATCCGGACACGAGACGAAGTCTTCAATCTTGTATCTTCATAGTCTAACAGTTCGGCCAATGGAGATAGTCCGGCTGTCCGGAGACCCCCTAATCCAGGACTCCCTCGCCAGTTTTGCCACATGAGTCCACTATACCTACCTATATGCGGTATTATTTTGCTGTTCTAAGCAAATCTGTATGTGCCTTCTCTAATTTTCAAAATAAATTTCTCTTTTGTGTACTCGTACTGCTCACGAAACGGTAGGGGTGGCTGATATATTTCCATGCTAGATGTGTTATTCTCAAGATGAGTGTTTATTCACTTGTCATTGCACGAGAGTACGGCAAAGGTATTAAGGATGCCCAGTCCCAAAATGAAAAATGAATTTACTTTATGTTGTCAAATAATAAATTCCTAGGAAAGTGTTGGTATGGAAGGCACCCGTGGATACAACTAGCCATGGAAAGTGAAAGTATGGTGGAAAAAGGAATAAACTTCATTTTCTGTTTGGGAACCGCCCATGATATATCTAGCATGGAAAGTATTGGGAACTACTCGATCGTTTTTGTTGACAGGAAAAGCATGCCACCCAAAATGTTTTATCTCCATCTTTTTCTCTTTGAGCTCTGGCACCTCTACAAATCCCTACCTCCCTCTGCGAAGGGCCTTTCTTTTACTTTATGCAATTTTTATTTTTACTTAAGTCTCCATCTTGTCTTATAAAGCACCAACTAAGGGGCACTATGATCGTACTTGAGCATTGGGTGTAGCTAATATGCGAGTGAGTTTCATGAATGGATCAATGATTGAGCATAATGGGGTAGGGATAACTTGCTTTAGTGTTGATATTTTGAAAGACATGGTTGCTTGTTGATATGCTTGAGTATTGAAATCTTCATGTCAAAACTAGACTATTGCTTTGAATCATATAAAAGTCCAAATGTCCATGCTACAAAGAAAAGAATATGTGATGAACATGTTAGGCAGCATTCCGCATCAAAAATTCTGTTTTTACCATTTACCTACTCAAGGACGAGATACGTCTCCAATGTATCTATAATTTTTTATTGTTCCATGATGTTATACTATCATTCTTGGATGTTTTACAATCATTTTATATCAACTTTATATCATTTTTTTGGGACCAACCTATTGACATAGTGCCTAGTGCCAGTTGCTGTTTTTTGCTTGTTTTTTACTTTGCAGAAAATCAATACCAAACGGAGTCCAAACACAACGAAACTTTTTGGAGATTTTTTCTAGACCAGAAGACACCTATTGGGCCCAAGAAGTACCAGAGGGGGTCACCGAGGGGAGCACAACCCACTAGGGCGCGCCTGGGGGCCCAAGCGCGCCCAGGTGGGTTGTGCCCACCTCGGTGACCCCCCGCACCACCTCTTTGCTCTATAAATACCCCAATATTCCAGAAACCCTAGGGGAGTCGATGAAAATCAATTCCAGCCACCGCAAGTTCCAGAAACCAGATATCCAATCTAGACACCATCACGGAGGGGCTCATCATCCTCATTGGTGCCTCTCCGATTATGCGTGAGTAGTTCATTGTAGAGCTAGGGGTCCATAGTTAGTAGCTAGATGGCTTCCTCTCTCTTTTGATTCTCAATACAATGGTATCTTGGAGATCTATTTGATGTGACTCTTTTTGCGGTGTGTTTGTTGGGATCCGATGAACTTTGAGTTTATGATCAGATCTATGTTTTTATCCATGAAAGTTATTTGAGTCTTTTGATCTCTCATATGCATGATTACTTATACCTCGTATTTCTTCTTCGAATCTCCGGTTTAGTTCGGCCAACTAGATCGATTTTTCTTGCCATGGGAAGATGTGCTTTGTGATGGATTCGATCTTACGGTGCTTGATCCCAGTGACAGAAGGGGAACCGACACGTATGTATTGTTGCTATTAAGGATAAGAAGATGGGGTCTATTTCTACATAAATAGATCTTGTCTACATCATGTCATCGTTCTTATTGCATTACTCCATTTCTCCATGAACTTAATACACTAGATTCATGTTGGATAGCGGTCGATGTGTGGAGTAATAGTAGTAGATGCAGGCAGGAGTCGGTCTACTAATCTTGGATGTGATGCCTATATAATGATCATTGCCTGGATATCGTCATAATTATTTGAAGTTCTATCAATTGTCAACGGTAATTTGTTTACCCACCGTATGCTATCTTCTCGAGAGAAGCCACTAGTGAAATCTACGCCCCCCGGATCTCTTCTTTATTATATTTGCCTTTGAGATATATTTTTATTCGCTTTTATTTTCAGATTTATATTTCCAAAAACCCAAAAATACCTTGCTGCACTTTATTTTATTTTGAATTTATTCGAGATCTATTTATCCAATCTATCATGTTTTTATCCCGTCAACTCAACAATTTCTGGCACCGTTACCCGAAAGGGATTGACAACACCTTTAACATGTCGGGTTGCAAGTATTTGTTCTTTGTCTGCAGGTGTTGTTTACGTAGTGTTGCGTGATTCTCCTACTGGTTCGATAACCTTGGTCTCATCACCGAGGGAAATACCTACCGTTGTTGTGCTGCATTACCCCTTCCTCTTTGGGGAAATACCGACGTAGTTCAAGCCGCAATCAATCTGCAACATATATATGCAAAACTATTAAGACTAAGTTCATGATAAATTAAGTTCAATTAATCAAATTACTTCCCACTTAAATCAACATCCCTCAAGTTGCCTAAGTTATACATGATCCAAATCAACTAACCCATTTTTGATCATCACGTGAGATGGGGTAGTCATCAATGGTGAACATCTCCATGTTGATCATATCTACTATATGACTCATGTTCGGCCTTTCGGTCTCTAGTGTTCCGAGACCATGTTTGTACATGCTAGGCTCATCAAGTTTAACCCAAGTATTCCGCGTGTGTAAATCTGGCTTACACCCGTCGTATGTGAACGTAGAGTCTATCACACCCGATCATCACGTAGTGTCTCGAAATGATGAACTTTCGCAACACTGCATACTCAGAGAGAACACTTATATCTTGAAATTTAGTGAAGGGATCGTCTTATAATGCTACTGTCGTTCTAAGCAAAATAAGATGCATAAAAGATAAACATCACATACAATCAAAATATGTGACATGATATGGCCATCATCATCTTGTGTTTTTATCTCCATCTCCAAAGCATCGTCATGATCTCCATCGTCACTGGCTCGACACCTTGATATCCATCATAGCGTCGTGGTCGTCTCGCCAACTATTGCTTCTACAACTATCGCTGATGCATAGTGATAAAGTAAAGCAATTACATGACGTTTGCATTTCATACAATAAAGAGACAACCATAAGGCTCCTGCCGGTTGTCGATAACTTACAAAACATGATCATCTCATACAATAACATTTATCACATCATGTCTTGACCATACCACACCACAACATGCCCTGCAAAAACAAGTTAGACATCCTCTACTTTGTTGTTGCAAGTTTTACGTGGCTGCTATGGGCTTCTAGCAAGAACCATTCTTACCTACGCATAAAACCACAACGGTGTTTCACCAAGTTTGTTGTTTTAACCTTCTTCAAGGACCGTCCATAGTCAAATTCGATTCAACTAAAGTAGGAGAAACATACACCTGCGAGCCACCTTTATGCAAAACTAGTTGCATGCCTGTCGGTGGAACCGGTCTCATGTGCGTGGACATGTAAGGTTGGTTCGGGCCACTTCATCCCACAATACCGCCGAATCAAAATAAGACATTGGTGGTAAGAAGTATGACTATTACCGCCCACAACTCTTTGTGTTCTACTCATGCATATCATCTATGCATAAACTTCTTCGCGATCTAACCGATCAAGTACCGAACGTACGGCACCTCCGCGTTCAGCACACGTTCATCTCGGTGACGTCCTCGCCTTCTTGATCCAGCAAGATGGTCGAAGTAGTAGATGAGTTCCGGTAGCACGACGGCGTGGTGATGGTGACGGTGATGTGATCTCCGCGGGGTTTCGACTAAGCACTACGAAAATATGACCGAGGGAGTAAACGATGGACGGGGCGCCGCACATGGCTAAGACAATGTTGTGTTCTTTGTGTTGCGCTCCCTACCCATGTATATATAGGTGGGAGGGGAGGAGGCAGCCCTAGGGCTGCTGCCTTGCCCTACGCCCCCTTCCTTGTATCAACAAGGGGGAAGGAAAGAGGGGGGAGGGAAAGAAGGGGGAGTCCTACTCCACACTTTCCTTTCCCTCCCCTCTTTCCTTCTCCTGCTCATAGGGTCGGCCACTATAGGGGCGCACTAGCCCCTTGTGGGCTAGTGTGTTCCCTCTCTTGGCCCATAAGGCCCATATCTTTGCCGGGGGTGCCCGAAACTCCTTTCCGGTGACTCGATAAGTACCCGGTACCCTCCGAATCACTTCCGGTGTCCAAATATCATCGTCCTATATATCAATATTTACCTCTCGACCATTTCGAGACTCCTCGTCATGTCCTTGATCTCATCCGGGACTCCAAACAACATTCGGTCACCAAATCACAGAACTCATATAATACTATATCGTCAACGAACGTTAAGCTTGCGGACCCTACGGGTTCAAGAACTATGTAGACATGACCGAGACTCCTCCCCGGTCAATAACCAATAGCGGAAACTGGATGCCCATATTGGCTCCTACATATTCTACGAAGATCTTTATCGGTCGAACTGTTATGACAACATACGTAATTCCCCTTTTCTATCGGTATGTTACTTGCCCAAGATTCGATCGTCGGTATCTCTACCTAGTTCAATCTCGTTACCAGCAAGTCTTTTTACTCGTTTCGTAATACATCACCTCGTGACTAACTCCTTAGTCATTTACTTGCAAGCTTATGATGTGTATTACCGAGAGGGCCCAGAGATACCTCTCCGATACACGGAGTGACAAATCCTAATATTGATCTATGCCAACTCAATAAACACCTTCGGAGATACCTGTAGAGCATCTTTATGATCACCCAGTTACATTGACGTTTGATAGCACACAAGGTATTCCTCCGGTGTCCGGGAGTTGCAAAATCTCATAGTCAAAGGAATATGTATTTGACATGAAGAAAGCAATAGCGATAAACTGAACGATCAATATGCTAAGCTAACGGATGGTCTTGTCCATCACATCATTCTCCTAATGATGTGATCCCGTTATCAAATGACAACACATGTCTATGGTTAGGAAACCTTAACCATCTTTGATCAACGAGCTAGTCTAGTAGAGGCTTACTAGGGACACGGTATTTGTTTATGTATTCACACATGTATTTAAGTTTCCGATTAATACAATTCTAGCATGAATAATAAAACTTTATCATGAATAAGGAAATATAAAATAACAACTTTATTATTGCCTCCAGGGCATATTTCCTTCAGTAGCGCCCAATCATACCGAGCTACTGTGCAATGAAGCAAAGAGTGTTGACATGAATCTTCAGCCCCGCATAAACTGCACGTTGTGCTGGTCAACATATTCCGATGGTTTAGCACATCCGTTGTGGGAATTGACTGTTGGGCGAGACTCCATAAGAAGATTTTTACTTTGGACGGAACATCAACTTTCCATAGATTCTCCCAAGCCTTGGTTTCTCTGCTGGTGTCTAAAGAATTAGCACGACCCTCAAGCCATGCTTCTCTCCTCATTTTGGTGTCAACAAGCATGCGGTAGGCAGATCGAACAGAGGAAGCTATGCTCTTTTTATGTACCTAGGACAAAACTCATCAATGTGTCTAGTGCACAAGGGTATGGACATGATTGCCCGCACATCCGTTGGTAGAAAGATCTCCGAGACAACAACTCGGTCCCAATCCGCACTCGACAGAATCAGTTGACCGACCCACTAAGGTGGGTCTGCAACCCTGCTTAATATAGGTCTCATGTTGGCTAGTCTCGGCAGCTAGTTCCGTTCCCATATGTGTCTGGTGAGTCCATCACCGATGCGCCTGATCAGCCCTTGGGTGCGAACATCCAGGCCATCCATAGTGGCCTGCCAGATTTGTGAAGGAGCCGAGCCCAATTCAGAGTTAAAAAATCAACACCAAGGTGGTACTTGGCCTTCAGTACTCGAGCGCTGAGGGAGACTGGACCCGTTAAGATTCTCCACGCCTGTCTGGCTAGGAGGGCTAGATTGAAAAGCTCTATGGCACGAAATCCAAGCCCTCCACAATATTTCGGCCTAGTCACCGTACTCCAGGAGACCCAACTTGGCTTCCTCTGCCCTTCTTTGCTGCCCCACCAAAAATTTCCGATCAATGAGTTAATGTGCTCACAAAGGCCACGGGGAAGTTTGAAGCAAGACATGGAATATGCAGTGACCGCCTGTGCAACAGATTTAATCAAAACTTCTTTGCCTCCCGCTGACGGAAGCTTCTCCGTCCACCCTTTTACCTTGTTCCAGACTCTGTCTTTTAAAAATTTGAAAGCTCCATTCTTGCAATTACCCACATCAGATGGCATTCCCAGATATCTATCTGTAAGCGATTCATTTGTAATATTCACTGCATTCTTTACCTCGATTTTGAGAGAAGTTGGGCAGCCCTTACTGAAAAACACCGAGGATTTTGATAAGTTTATTCTCTGGCCCGAGGCATTGCAATAATTATCCATCAAGGAAGACAACTCATTTGCTTCAAAAGAACTGGCTTTAACAAACAGCAGGCTATCATCTGCAAAAAGCAAGTGGCTTATCGATGGAGCCGACAGAGCTACTCGAAATCCACTGAGGTGAGGTGATTCATCTTGGGTTTTTAAAAGGCACGAAGGGCCCTCTGCTACTAGCAAAAACAGGTATGGAGAAATTGGGTCTGAATTCCTCAAGTTAGTGAGATCTCGTTTGTTTTTTCAGGAAACTTGTTTCATTTTTGTTCAGATTGAGAAACTTAGAGCGGAACTAGATGAGCCCTGTACGGCCCGGCATGGCCCAGGCCCATAAGAGATCCGGATTCGCTCAGGAGGAGCAGCACGAGCCACACAAAGGTTGGTAGGACCGTAGGACTCGAGGAGAGAGTGTGGGGAGCTGCCATGGCGACGGCGGCCGGCGGCGGGAGCATGATGACGAGGGAGCAGCTGCTCCACCTCTTCTCCCGCTTCTCCTTCCTCACCTCGCTCCCAGGTCTCCCATCCCATCCCGCCGACTTATTTTCCTTCAACACTGATCCCCCGTCACTTTCCTCCCCTTCCTAATCGTGGTCTTTGCCGCGGAGTTCCAGAGTTCAAGGACCGAATCGCCGACGCCGTCAGCGACAAGCAGGTTGGAAATCTTTCTCTGTTCTTTCCCCCGCATTCCTTTGCTAGCAGCAGTAGTAGTATCTGTAATTTGTGCAGATGCAATTGAAGTGAATTGACTCGGTCCTCTGTAATTTCATTCAGTTTGGACAATTCTTGAAATGTGACCGACTTGGATTGGATGGTAGATGGTTTAGTTCGTGTGGAGCCTCCCTCTTACAGTATCCGTGTGTTCTTCTTGTTCCACAGGAGGCCGTGGCGGTGACCACCGAGGTGCAAGAGGAGATCCTTCGCGAGATGGGGATCGGTATATGTTCCTAACTGCATTCTTAGCTCCATGTCTTTTCTGGCTTGCTTCGCTCCAGCGATTCTTGTGCAGATGTGAGGTTCGAATTGACAATGGCCTACCATGTCTATGTTAGTAGTGATGCCCAAATGCAGAATTTAGTCATGTAGAAACTAGAAAGATTTCAACGATTGGTACTCCCGCCGATCCATATTAATTGTCGCTCACTTAGTACAACTTTGTACCTTGTACTAAGTGAGTGACAATTAATATGAATCGGAGGGAGTAGCATATTTGTTAAGCTATGTAACATATCCTGATGTATGGAAATTTAGTTTATTGAAGAGGTCCATACTTCCTGTCAAATGCTAGGTATTGACAGTGAGTACATGTGCCATACATGGAGTTACTGTTTAGCCAATAGCCCACTGTTGCTGCCACTGCCTTACAGCCATGATCAGTGTATTCATTTACTAGGAATTTTACTTCTTAAATTAAATCTCTCTTCATATGATGGGTTGCAACACAATGCAGCTTCAGGTACGTAGAATACACGATGCCGATTGAAAAATATTTGTGCTGAATAATGAAGGAAATCAATCTTTTGTTATGTGATAAATCGATCGTGAGTTTGGTCTGGTAGAAAACTATGAGTCCACAGCAGCAACAGTGTAGTGATCTTGGATGCAAGTCAAAAATCTGAACAACCAATTGCTCATAGCTGACCAACGCAAAGACATCACCAAATGTTTGTAGTTTCTGCTTCAACTGTGTCCAAATGCATCATGTTGTAATCTTCAGCGCTTTGGAATCAATTCGCCGTCTGCCATGGAGTCCTTGTTGCGTCAAGTCTATAAAATGCTTTGTAAATGTAAAAAAAAAATCAAACTTCTACTTGTCACTTGTACGCTAAGTAAGATTGCTAATTTATTTTTCTTATAGAAGGGTTCTGAATGAATCATGATTTTCTTTGACTTGATATATACAGTAATGTTTCATGCATGACTTACGCTGACATGTAATTTCTGAACATCAGATCCAGGTTTTGGTATTAGCTGCCTGGGAAAGGTGAACGTCGTGTATGAGAATGACATGGATTTGATGATTAAATTCTACCAGTTTGTTGCCAAGTGAGAGCCTACTGATTTTTTTTCTTGTATATTTTGGGTCAAACTTTGATCATCTATCAAACTAATAAAATATAAATTATATGATACAAAAAGCATATTGTTAGCTTTGTATTTGAAAGAGCTTTCTCATAGTATAGTCTTTTGTGATACATATTATACAATTTATTAGTGAAATTTATTGTCAAACTTTAGCCCAAAATAAGAGGGGGCCTAATAAAGCCGGACGGAGTTAGTAGTGGACTAAGAGACCTGCCAGTAAACCTTAATTTATTTATTCACTATTTTGGATTTAGCAGTTTTCTGATCTCATTTGTGTATGTTACACCCCATAGATTCATATATTAGTTCCAATGTTGCATGGCCTTTACATAATTCAGTGACATATTAATTTTTCTAATTAAAACAACTTATATGGTAGTGCAAGTTTGAATATAGTCCACGTTGATCTGTGTAGTGGTGTGTTCTTTTTTTATTTATTTTCAAGGAAAAGAGCTGTATCAGTTAATCCACCAGCTATAAAACGGAACAAGTAAAATGAATATAAAGCCACAGTTACCTGCCCTCTGCTCTCTGGCAAGAATAGTTTGTGGTTTACAAACTTGACCTGAACTATTGTCTAAAAGCCATGTTCTGATTATTTCCCCATTTAATTTGATAGAGAAGAGATGGCTATTGACGAGGCCGAGCTTGAGCCTCTAGAGTTTGCCGAGAAAATGCACACTCAACAGGAATTGCAACAACAGGTGAGGCAAAGATGTTTTTATAGTGCCTTCTTCAAAACATCCATCTTAACTGTATTGAAGATGGTAATTAGATCCTTTTAATTGCTGTTGCAGCAACTGGAGATGTTGGTTCAAATTAGAAAATACAGCCCCGAGAGCCAATCTGTCATACTTGAGACTGTATGTTCTCTATGCTCGTCCCCTTTCAGTAAAACATACACAACCAGAGTTTTGTTTTGACCGTTTATCAGCAGAAGAAGCAATGCATAACACTTACCTTGACATTATTGCCAATGCAGTTGCGCAAGCAGTTGGAGAGTGCTGATTTCGATACCAGTGCGTCAATCTTGACTCCGGAGCAGATCCAAGAGATTGTTGAGAAATAGTTCACATGTTTGATGAGATGAGAGATTTACATCCCATCCAGTCTTCTCCCTCTACTATAGCCGATGGTTGTATTCTGCCCATACAAGAAGCATATAATTGCCATCCAGCTTTACTTCATGTAATCTGCACTTTGCTAAGTGAAAAGACTACAGCTGTTCTACTTATATTATCTGCATTTTGCCACCGGAAAGGCTACAAATAGTGTACACAGCTTCTTGCCATACATTCACTTAACCCCAAATGCATACAATTAACCTTGATGACACAACCTTGTCAAAACATCCAGTTTAAGCAAATACAATTTTATTTCTTATTTTCCATGGAGACAATGAGTTGCCATTATCGATCGACAAAGGGACGAAAACGAAGGCAGTTAAGGAGACGACTGAATATTGACAGAATGACCTATGGTAAGACTAAGAGCCAACACAAGAAGATCACATGTCAAATTGCTGACTTCTCCGTGACTTTGAATTGTGCCCAAACATTTCTATATTTGATAGGACACTGGCTGAAAAAAATATGAACCCATCTGACCAATTTACATGTAGCTTGTCCATCTGCACTGCAGAAGGTACGTTTTTGTTCAACGAATCAACAGATAGAGATATTGGCAAGTAAATTTCCTGGAAAAGAATACTCAAGATGAACAACTTCTCACACATCAGGCAGTAAGCCATTAAGTGATTTACATTCTCTCGCATTAGCTGGATTTTTTTAATGATAACTGGGGTCTTGCTGAGGGTACGAAACTATCAAAAATGCCCTGTCCATGGAAGGCCTACCCTTTGAAAGAAGATGAACGCTTCCCCCGATCAATAAATTACCCCATCTTCCAGCAACATTTCAGAAACAAACTCCAGACACAGTTAATCAAACAATTGCTCATCTAGTGTAGGCCCGAGAGGCAGCAGGAGAGCAAACTTTCAATAATAACTAAAGTAGCTTCAGTATACTTGTCTTATGTTGATATTTATCCTTGAATTATGAATGTAGTCCAATATAAAGCGGTCATCATCATCAGATAGTTCTGATACCAGCCCAGAGATATCTTGCTGGTCACCCTCTGTGAAGATCCGTGGGACACCTGTAGAATAGAGGCCATGGGTTATTCTACAAAGCTGATGATCCATGGTATTTCAGTTTACTTTCTTATTAAGACATAAATTTTTCCCATTAAAAATAAATAAATTACCATGGAAGCGCTCTCGTGCTTCCCCAGCCATCAGTACAATATCACCACTTCGCAGGAACATTGGCGTTGGAGCTTCATCCCTTGTCTTCCCTCCAAGCAGAAAAATACACTTGCAACCCAAACTAAAACAACAAAAAAGTAAGAGACTACACTCAAATGAAGATCATTATATAAGCAACTGAACCGTAGTACCTTATGCTCACAATAGGTTTTGTCCAATCTGCTTCCATGTCATCAACATGGCCACCAAGCATGTCGCCTACAGAAGTCAAAGCTTATTGTTGTATGGACAGAGAGGTAAGCATGCAACTTCGAGGTAATGTGCCATGGTGTATATCAGTATATCTACGAGGTTAGGTTATTCACTGTTTGAAAAGACAAGCTACATACTTGGACCATAATAGTTAACGATGGCCGCTTCTGCAGTGAATTCTTCTCCAGAAGGCATTGCTGGAACAGCCATCTTTTTTGCTAGAGTAGCAAGGTCATCTGGAATCTTGTTGTGTGGAAGCGATACATCATAGTTACGCTGACAGAAACAGGAACTGGTTAATATGCAGTTGCGACCAAAAGCGTATCTTACAGTGCAATAAGTACATGATTTTAATTAACTGCGAGCACCGCGCAAGAGATTGCAGCTATCAAGTTTCATGGCTGAGTACGAGAATAAGTTACATCATGATATTAGCGTATGATGTATGCACACTGGGATTAGTTGCATAATGATTTCAGAGATCATCATGCTTAAAAATAGCTTTCAAGGAAGAACTATCATAAGCAAACAAAGCTCCTTAAGTAATAAAACTTGTTATGCGCTAACATGGAATTATGAATTCATCATCATCATAATATGATTATAATGAATTGGGCTTGTTTGTCACAACTGCAGAAAAATTTGAAGAAAATTATGCCTGCTGGTTTATTCATATTCATATGTAAAGCATCAAATTTTAATACCATCACAAGCTAAAAGAATTAAATTCAAGAAAAATGAAAATAAAGACACATTCATTGTACATACATACTTTTGACCAATCAAATTGCAAGCCAAGGGTGCTCCACCGGAGCTTGCGCACAAGAGCAGCTGCCATGGTCGACTTAGGTCTTTCCTCCTTTTGGATCTCTGAGCCATCCACAAATTTGAATTTACCCGGATGTGCATTTTCCCCAACATTATTCTGCTCAACTCTTTCTTGGCCATTGGAACTTTGCACTTCAACCAAAATCTTTTGGTTTTTAGCAGCGATGAACAAGTCAGAAATTGGACCGTATGTAGCAGTCAAGTTAGTTCTATTAGGAGGCTGTGGGAATGTTTTCAAGCTTTCCCTGATCCAATAGCATTGTTCCTCAGTTGATAGAGCACCAGGGATGAAATAGAATCCTACAAAAATTGAGGCGCGAAGGGTATTATCAGTACTATTTCACAAACGAACATTATAATGAGATTACGATGATTGATGGATATTAGGTGTGACGATCAAGTGTTGGAACCAGAAATGTTGACATAAATAGGCAAGCAAAACCCTAATTACTCAAAAGTTATGATGCCATTCGTCCTCCTTTTTGGATACACATATACAGATATACTCATGATGAAGAACTTGCTGACATAATAGTTCAGGCATAGCATATGTTCCACATAGGAGGGGTTAAGGGAAATCATGAGTTCCATATGAAAATTTGACATTCTCTGCCGCTCATGTTTGGGACAAAGTTAGCATTAATGTGAAAATTGCACAAGCACTGGAATAAACAATTACTCCCTCCGTCCCATAATATAGTTGTTATATTACGGGACGGAGGGAGTAAGAAATAATTTTATGACCCAAAACCAGAATCAGGAAGAAATTTTGCAAGTTGCCGCTGTTCAAATGCAATGTCCTGACTTGCAAATTTGTAAGAACAGAAATCCAAACTGGATCAAGAATAATCGTAAGTATCGAAAACAAAGCAATATTGGGAGAAATTGTGGAGTTACCCGGCCGGTCGAGGAAGCAGAACACGGGCAGGTGGAAGCCGGCGCGGTCGCACCTCCGGATCCCGGCGGGCAGCTCGCCTTCTCCGGCAGCAAGCAGCGCGTGGAAGTCGACCACCGCGGACAGGTCCCCGCCGCCGCCAAACCCACCACCACCGGCTTGCTTGCCCCTGTAGCGCTTGAAAAGTCAGGGTTCTGCTATGCTGTTTCCGCACAGAGATGGCAGAGAGACAGGGAGAGAGAGAGACCTGGATTTCGACCTGCCCTTGCGACTGGGTGGCTTGTAGAGCTTGTACTGCTTCTCGGCCCGCCGGAACGCCGTGCGCTCCGCGGCGCCGCCGGGCTCCGTTTCCGCGTACATCGCCGGCAAGTGTGGCGCCGCCGCCGCCGCCGCCGTTCTCGCTGTATTCTCTCGTTTTTCCCCTTCGGACGGTGGTCTTGGCCCAGGGAAGTAATGCGCCGAACCAGTTTCGGTCCAGGTTTGTGTCTCCCTCCTCGACTGGGCCAGGAACTGTACACAGAACCAGGCCCGGCCCAGGTTTGATGGCTGACGTGGATAAATTAGAAGGTCCGTCTCAGGAGACCGAAGTAGTTAATCAACCAGATTTTCTCAAAAAAAAAAGTTAATCAACCAGATCGATCGCTCTAGGTTTTCATCACCGCCGGCGACTCTTGGCAAGGGCGTGCGCGGTATGGCTGCCGCCGGAGGGCCGCCGGAAAGACCATCCCCGAGGGCCATCTTGGGCGACCTGCAGACATGCACCACTGAGCCCGCTATCGGAACAGGAACGGCAGAGACGAAAGACTCTGCTGCCGAGTTCAACCAGAAAGAGGTTGTAGACTGTCACACCCTAGCTAGTTCAAGCATTAGAGTGTGTATCATGTTTAAATTTCTCTTAAATTTGAAATGGGGAAGGCAGAAACCCCCAATACCCCTTTGGAATCAATTAGGGTTTACTAAAATTATTTTCAATGAACCTGAAATGCCCTTTTAAAAAGTTCACCCTCTTTGTCTTGGGTTAGAATCTCTGGCAAAATTGGTGCACAATTTTCTAGGTCAACAGAAGATCATTGAATTAAATCATAAGTATTTGAATTTAGGTATTTAAATGCTATAAAATAATTTAAATGCTCAAATAATTCTGAAAATAAATGGTTGCTGTTGGAAATATTCTAAACAGAGCCCAAAATTATTTTCAGAATTTTTGAAAACGTTTTAGTATTTTAATTAAAGCCCAACATTTGCAGTTAAATAGAAAAACAAAAACAAATAAAAATAAAAGAGAGAGAGGGAAGCTACCTGGGCCTTACCTGTGCTGGCCCAGCCCACCTGGCTCGGCCCAGCCGACTGGCTGCCAGTCGTCGTCCACCTCCTGCCAGAAGGACGCGGAGCGCGTGGCCGGCGCCCGCGGCCACACGCCGGCCACCTCCTGCTTCTGCCGACGTCCTGGAAACGTCCAGGGATGCCACGCGACCCCCACGTCCCCCTCTCATCCTCGCTCACTCTCCCCCTCATCTCCTTCACTCTCTCCCGCGATGCCCGAGCGCGTTCCTCGCCGCCGTTTGCCGTAGACGACGCCAGAGCCACCCCCTCGCCCCTCCGACAAGCCAAATCGCTCCGCCACGACGCCCTCGCCCTCCCCACCGAGCCACGCTTCGCCGGAGGCCCTGCATCGCTGCTATCGCGCCGTCTTCAACCTCGGTACCCGCCGGACGCCGTTCATCGATTCGCCTCGCTCCGGTCGCCCCCGAGCCCACTGATCTGCTCATCGACCTCCTTGTGAGCTCCGCCGCTTTTCCCCTCTTCTTTCCCACGCGTTTGCACTCTCTAGGCCATAGTTCCACCATGGTCGAAGCTCGTCTCCGCTCGAGCTTGTCGCCGGCGTCGCTCCGGCGACCATTTGGCCATCCCGTGCTATGCAACGTGCTTGCCGCATCGCGTAGTGCCTCGCTAGCGCCTTAGTTTTCGCGTTTGCACGCCGCAGCCCACACCCCGCACATGGCCGAACTCCGGCCGCCGCCTTGGAGCTCGTCGTCGTCGTCTCCGGCCACCGTAGGCCCGGCCTCCACCACCACTAGATGCGCGACTGCAAGAGCTCTCCAACGAGCCCAAGAACGGCCTCGCCCGTGCCCTGTGGGCGTTTTCCGAGCCGCACCACCGTCTCGGGCCTCGCCGGCGTCGAGTCGCCGGCGAGTTTGACCCAGCTTGACTCCTGGGTGGGCCCAGGTAGACCCCCTGAGTCTATGACAGGTGGGGCCGGTCTGCTAACTAATCTAGGATTAGTTTTAACTAATTTTAATTAAATCAGTCACTGACATGTGGGCCCAGGCACCACTGACAGCTAATTAGTGTTAATCTAATCCTGTTAATTAGCTGAGAGGCTGACAGAAGGGGCCCACCAGTCAGGTTTGACCTGGGCTGGCGCCTTTGACCTGCTGAGGTCAGCATGACGCAATGCTGACGCAGTAATGCATTTTCTGGATTTATTTTTATTCAGGAAATTCCAGAAAATAGTCAAAACTTCTAAAAATTATAGAAAATCAACCATAGCTCCAAATGCAAAGATTTATATATGAAAAATGATCAGAAAAATTCAATCTATCCATCTGTAATAGTTTCATGCATGACAAAACAAGTTTACCTTGCTGTTTAAGCAGAATAAGAAAATGCACTATTAAAGCCATGTTTAATAAGCTAATAATTGAATCTTTGATTCAAATAAGCACATCCCTTTCTGTTATAGCTTGCATTAGGCCAAAACACATTCATATTGCCATGTCATAGCATGCATCATATTGTTGCATATCGTCATGTGTTGATTGTGTTCCGATGTGTTCTTCGTGGTAGGTTCTGCCTCCGAGGATATTCATGAGTATCCAACTGAAGGGCAATATCCCACTACCACTCCATCAGGCAAGCAACCCATTGATCATTCCAATACAAACCCATGTTCTCGCTTCTGCTCTTGTTTACTGCATTAAGACAACGCGATTCAAACTGCTGTGTGCTACGGTAGTTGAACCCTTATCCTCTGCATGACCTGTCATTGCCACAGTAACTAGATGAAACCCACTAGCATGTGTAGGAGTTGATTGAGCCATGTATGTGATTCCTACCTTGCTATGCCTGCTATGCTTAGAGTTGTGTCAGGTCTGGTTCATCTGGGTGATGGGCTAGAGTGAAATGCTTATGTCGGTAATATGAGGGATGTGTTGAACATGTTTTGGTAAAGATATCGATGAGAGGCCATGTAGGAGTACATGGTGGGTTGTTTCATTGAGATCGTCCCTAAGAACTGAGATCTATATGTGTGATTTAAGATTCAGCTACTACCATGCATTGGGATCCTTAATTGACCCTCTCGGCTTCTTAATCACCCTAGTACTCTGTCCAGGAGTTGCAAATAGTTTCTGGTGTTTGTAGGTTATGTGTTGGCGGCCGTGCGTAGCGCTGACCCTAGGGGTGGGCTATGTTGCGGTAGATACACCGTGGCACGGTGTACCGAGTCACCCGTTTGGTGTCTCGAGAACCCTGTTCACATCGTTCGGGGCCGTATGTGGAAACCTCGGCCAGACTCCCTACGGATGGAACCTGGATAGGCGATAAACCTGGACTAGAGACTTAAGTGTTTAGGTAGGCCGTGGCCGACACCCTCGCTGGGCTTTCGCTTGAAGGTTGCCGAGTACATGTCGTGTAAACAGCGGTAAGTGGTGAAAGCGTGTATGATGAAGTACACCCCTGCAGGGTATAAAACTATTCGAATAGCCGCGTCCGCGGTAAAGGACTACTTGGTTGCCTATATAGTTCATAGACAAGTTAATGGATACTACTAAAAGACTCAAGATAAGTGTGAGTACCGAGGATGGCTCTCTCGTAGGATGACGAGGGAGGATCCACGGTGGAGTATTGTATTGGTGAGTAGTGGACTCGTGTGCGAAAACTATTTTACTGGTGAAGTTCCGTAGGATAGCTTAGCCAAGAGTCAAAGCTGGCTTGCTGCAATAACCCCACCATCTTCTTGAGAATGAGTATGTATATTAGGTTCTGATGTAAGACTTGCTGAGTACCTTTGTACTCATGTTTGCTTATTTATTGTTTTCAGACGACAACACTGCCCCCTCCGATGGGTTTTATGTAGACCTTGATGTCGACGAGTGACTAGCCACCCAGGTGGTGATCCTGGCCATAGAGGGCCCTATGTAGATAGACAGGCTTCGAGAAGCCTTCTTTATTTCTAGTGTCTGTACTCAGACCGGTTGCTTTCGCATGTGCTTGTATGATTGTATGACTTGAGTATCGGGTCATGTGACCCCTATCTGTATGAACATGTTATGTATGGCTCCCTGGAGCCTTTTAAATAAAGTACTTGAGTTGTAGAGTTTTGTTGTGATGCCATGTTGTATGTACTCATATCGGACATATTGTGTGTATGATTGAAATGCTTGATATGAGTGGGATCCGACAATCTAGTTGTTTATCCTTGACAGCCTTTCTTATGGGGAAGTGTAGTCTAGTGTTCCTCGAGCCATAGTAGTCCGTTACAGCCCGATTCACCGGAGTCCTGCTAGCCCAGCACTACTGTTCAGGACACTTGACTGGCCGGCATGTGTTTCACTTCGTTTCTATGTCTGTCCCTTCGGGGAAATGTCACGCGGTGACTTCCGGAGTCCTGCCTAGCCTGCTACAGCCCGGGTCCCTCGGAGTCCTGTTAGCCCGGTGCTACAGCCCGGAATCACTCGCTGATGACCGACATGCTCGATGTGATTCATGTATGCCTGTCTCCATAGGTCTGTGCCGCTTTGGATTCACGACTAGCCATGTCGGCCCAGGTTCTCTGTCATATGGATGCTAGCGACACTATCATATACGTGAGCCAAAAGGCGCAAACGGTCCCGGGCCATGGTAAGGCGACACCCGTGGGATACCGTGCGTGAGGCCGCAAAGTGATATGAGGTGTTACCGGCTAGATCGATGTGACTTGGAATCGGGGTCCTGACAATGACAATGCCGGCGATGGGTACCATGGCATCGGCGATGAAGGCATCAGGGGCGACAATGATCGAAGCGGGCTCCATCGCATCGGCAATGACGGCGTCATCGTGAACGACAGCGGCGATGATGATGATGACGACGACCGCAGGAGCAGCTAGCGAGTATGATGATGTCGACAATGGGGGGTTCTACAGACCGCAAGACATGGCCAACTACATCAGCGAGGAGACGGCGATGGCTGTGACGAGAGGGACTATCCACCACCCGGTCACATGATCGATTACAATGGAGACAGCAAAAACCTGAACTTAGCCTACTCCTTTACTAAGTACCGGGTGGAGCTCTTCACCGTGCGCCCTCGTTTCCACTTCACGGGGTCCTTTGCCGCCACTGACGGCTTTGGTTGCCACATCTGGTCCTCGCAAAGAGGAGACATCGTCGATCCATAGAACAATCTGATACTCAAGTCGAGGAGCGCCCTGACGGACACCTTCTGGGTCAAAATCAAGATCCCGGGGGACAACATTGAAACCGATGATCACGACAATGGAAACTTCTCGTTCACGGTGAACCCGTACGCGTGCAACAAAGTCATAGACACGGCCGCAAGATAGACATGACCTTCATGGCGCTGCACAAGGCTATATAGGCCAACGTGTACGTCAACCTTGATCTCGCGCCTCCCGGCCGGTGCCACTGGGACTGGCACCGTCTACCATGTCTATGGCGAGATCACCGCGCACCACGAACTCTACGACAGTGAGAGTGTCATGCTCTTTTCTCGTGGAGAAGAGAACAAGGCGGAGGTCATCGATGGCGAGCTCCCGCTATCGCGGAAGTGTGTGGTTGTTCCGATATACATGGAGCCGCTCCTGATACTCTACCTGGACCTACACGTTGCAACTCACTATGATCGTCATGACGAGGGTCACACCATCGCCTTTCGAGATTATATTACCTTTTACCCTGATCAATATGTAAAAAGAATCTGCAATGCCGACCATGGTAAAGTTAAAGTGCAGATTTCATACCAGTAGTTGGGTGCACAAAGATGTAAACTGAACTGAAGTTCTATAATTATGTATGGAGATGTCCTCACAAATCCCAAGGGAGGGAGTACTAATACTATGAGCTTACATAAATTCTAGGCACAATTACTATTTTTTGGGCCATACAAGTGATTGCAGTTGTAGTCACTTTTATTAGAATGTTGTAGTACCAGATTGGACCAAACCACGCGCTCTCCTCCATGATATTGATCATGATGGAGCATCAGTAGTTGGGGTGCCCATTACGCATTCTTTGAGACACTTAATCTTCATCAGTGACTCATGGACTTTTTTGGGCTTCTTCTCACATCAAGAATTCGAGATGGCTGAGTGCAGCCTGTACCATCTCCTTGATCGTCTCAACACTATCCGTTTCTTCCATCTGAAAAATATAATAACTAGATTTTCAAAGAATATAAATGGCTGCAGATATTTGCACAAAATGTAGTGAAATTATGTGCATGCTACCAAATGCATATGTGTAATCCATGTGTTCACAAGCTTAAGTCAAGCCAACGCATGTCTAATGAGTCGTATGAAAGAAAGTGTGACTAAAATACATAGTCATATGAACTGGCAACACGGTCATTGATCAACGTAATTGGAAAAATTATGTTATGCAATAAGTTTGCTGGGAATCCCTTTTCCAGAACAGCGGCATGGCTCTATTGATTCATGAAATAAAGTCCAGTAGATCAGAAGACCTGAAATGAAAACCAACAACAAGACCAAAGATCATGTCAAGGTCCTTCGAAGCGGACATCTTTAGATCCCATCTTGATGTTTCCCCATGTACCTGATGATGAAGTTACAAATTCCATACAAGCTGGACTAACTTCATAAGGTCTAAAGAGCCAACCTCATAACGTTTAAAGAGACTTAATAGTTGCACACCTCAAGATTTTTTTTTAAATGAGCCATGTACGGGTCGAACGTCTCACATGGAAAACTTGTCAAAATGATGCCTAGTCAGCATTGAGGAGGAAGAATATAAAAAGTATGAAGCGACTACTAATGAGAACCATTGGCTCTATATGGTAGACCTAGACCATGATAACAATGCCAGGGAAGTGATGGAGCCAAAATATCTATGTTCGGCATGACACCATCTCAACCGCCGAAAGCACACAAACCTAACAAAGAACGTATAAGAAATGAACACCAAGCATTGATAAGTGGTTCCCTTGCCTCTCACTGACTAATGAGGTGTCGGTGATGTGGGGAACTTGGGGAGATTGAAATGGTGAATGATTCTCTACTGGTGCCCATTATTTCTTTGTCGTCTTCCATTAGGATGACATGTTAGATGAAAATTTGTTAGATCATACATTCTTTTACGGTTATTTCTTCAATAATATTTTTCATAATCATATCCATGAAACTAAATAATAGACAAGAAAAATTGTATCCAAACCTTCAAATCATGCCTATACATTTACTTTTTTTCACAATGCTTTTTCAAATATCTCCCACCTGTGGGCTGGATTTCGAGCATGTGCAAAATCGTCTCAGTTATCCAATGATAAAAGCAAAAAATGCAGAACATACAAAAATTGGACGGGGTTGAAGAACAAGAGATGATGGCAACCCTCTTAGGCCTCGTTTGGAGCACAAGATAGGAAAAAACTTTTTTTTTTGGGGGGGGAGGGGCTGCTATCCTACGTTCCAAGTGGGCTGAAGAGAAAACTTTCTGTATGAATTGTGTTTCCCCACTATTGCCGTAATTTTCCTTTGAAACCAAATAGGGACTTGGTTCCCTTGTGAAGTAAAACATGACTCCTAAATTTACTAGTCAATGTGTACGTGCAATGCACGTTAATTTGGAAGTATATTAAGTGCATGCGGATATTAAGTATGATATTATTTGCGTGTTATTATGTGATTAGACTATATTTGACATGAAATTAACTGCACGCTAAACGTGTTGAGCGCTCGACATTGAAGCAGTCTAGGTCGTTGGATTGCATGTTTTGATGGCCGAGATTAATTGGATCTGCCCATTTAAGTCTTTTTATATTAGTATAGATGAACTCCCATAACCAACAGTGACATTCCTTATGATGTCATTCATGTGACATCACTCAAAGAATTCCAGAGCGACCGAGCGAAAGAGATGGAAGCAAGCTTTTCGTTCATGAAATCAGGAGGAGAACTAGAGGAAACTAATTGGACGAGAAATGCAGCAAATCACGGATGGCTACCTTGATGAACATTGTGTGGACTGTGCGGCCGTCCACGACGGTGACACTTGAGGTGATGACCTTGAGACGGAGCGAATCGAGCGCCTTGTACATCTTCGCCATGACGTGTTGCGCGTTGTCGTGCCTCATGCTCACCACCGCCAGCTTCTCCGCTATGGGCATCACCTCCAGCTGTAGAAATGATAAACCACGCGGTTATTCAATGGTGTGTTTTGACATCCTGGTCTTGTTTCATAGAGTTGCCCCAAAATGTTTCACATTTGCCAGGTTATCTTGGAAGCGTTTTGTTGTCTATAAAATGTTTCATAGAGTATTTCTCTTTACAAGTTTTAGAGTGGTTGGGCTTTTTTAGAACCGTTCGTTGATGTCGATCTAACGGCAGACAAATACGAAGTACTGGGTAGTACTCCGATGAAAGTACGCGAAAGTACTAAAACGAGTGGGACCGGTACTCGTGACAAGGTGGGGACGCGTTTTAATCTAGGGGCAGTTTAGTCCTAGGAAAATTTGCACGCGCCGCCCCTCTCGTCGAATGCATAACCGCCGCCATGGTGCTTCACATTCCACAATTACTCATCGGCGGCCATCTCCTCCCTCTCCTCCATGTCCACCGCAGTCATCTCCTCCTTCTTGCCGCTGCAACTTC
>NC_041384.1:15598682-15609643 GCF_002162155.2 Triticum dicoccoides | reverse complement strand
CAGATCGAGCTGATGGCCGGCGGCGAGAACACCGACTTCGTGCAGATCGCCGGCGGCGACCAGGTCAAGTTGGCCAGGTTGAGGGAGATCCGTTCTTGGTTTGACAACACAAGGCAGATGAGCTGGACGACAATGGCCACTCTCAAGAATTTGACGAAGAAGGAGAGGGCAAAGCTTTCCCC
Organism: Triticum dicoccoides; assembly: GCF_002162155.2. Classification (NCBI taxonomy): domain Eukaryota; kingdom Viridiplantae; phylum Streptophyta; class Magnoliopsida; order Poales; family Poaceae; genus Triticum; species Triticum dicoccoides. The sequence goes on along the minus strand of NC_041384.1, from coordinate 15,609,461 downwards.
CCAGCCCACGCAACCGATTCAGAAGATCGAGATCCTCCTCTGGGTGATGGAGCAGGCCAATTCGTCCAGCGAGTGGACCAGGCGGAGGTGGTGGGCGTTCAGATCCAGGGTAGAGCATCCACTGGATCAGGAACCCACCGTGCACGAGGTGCCGTTGCAGATTGTGCAGCCTCCAACCGAGTCATCGAAGACTTCGAAGCGCAAGATGAGGAGGACAATGGTCGCGACCTCGCTTCCCCGCCGTTCTCCACGCTTCCCTCGCCGCTCTCCTCGTCTGAACGACGGCGGTAGCTATGTTTAGAGTAAGCTTCCCCACTCCTCATCTTTCTACTGCTCGTGCTTACATCGTGGTGATACTGATCATAATAGTTTAGAGAGGGAATGCTAGATGGCATTTTAATCTCAATGAATTGCATGAACATTTGAGTACATTGATTTGGAGGATGGATTATGATGTATGTGAACCCTAGGCATCATATGAACCCTAGGAAAAATTAGTAATGTTGTAGTGGTAGACACTGAAATATTTTGGTACACACCGGTAGGCACTGAAATATTTCGGAACTGCCCTAGGCAAAATTTGTAATGTTGTAGTGATGGACACTGAAATATTTCGGTACACACCGGTAGGCATTGAAATATTTCGGTACTGCCCTAGGCAAAATTTGTAATGTTGTAGTGGTAGACACTGCAATATTTCGGTACACACCGGTAGACACTGAAATATCTCGTTACTACAATTTCAGTACACACCGATGCACACTGAATTATTTCACTACTGCAGTTTCAGTACACACCGGTACACACTGAAATATTTCAGTACTGCAAATTCTATACAAAGTTGGCATTTTTTCATTTATGTGTGAATTAATCCATGCATCATATGGCCTAACTTTGTACATGAGTTTGGGTCAATTTCATGTCTACTTATTGTTAAAATTATTGTCATGCCATGAAACACAAGACAAGTCACTGACCCAAGCTTGCAAAGATGCCATATCAATGTTGCTGATATGAAATATGCATGTTTTCACCTAGTCTTGTGTCTGAATTAAAACTGAGCATTTTTTCTTGATGGTATCCATGGATCTAGAACTCCTATGAATTTGCTCATGTTGCATGTTTTGTTCTCCATCATTTGTACTAGCATTCCGTGCGATTAGATGCCATGACAAGACCCCTGGCATATTTATTTTCTTGCCTCCAACATCACATGTGTGTTTTGCAGGAAAAAACCTGGAGTTCACTAGGCTGGCTGAAGTTGTGAGGCTGGGAGGCTGATGGTGCTGCTACTGGCTGATCCTTCTTCTTTTAGTTTTTGTTCATCATTTCTCAAGCCATTGGACCAGGGCTACTTCCCTATGTGCTGTTAATGTATTAAGTAGTTCCTTCGAATTTGTAGTATTAGTTAGTTTGAATGTGGAAGTACCTTAATTTTTAGGAACGAAATATTGCTATGTATGACCAAGGGTTTCATACCGTAATCTTTGGGTAATTAATTATGTGAACTGTTGGATGTGGCGCATAACGAAACGCCTCTACCATTGATACTAGTTCAACATGTCGGTCCAATTAGAGACCAGCCACTACCATATAGAACAGTTAGCATTTCATACTACAACCTGGCACGTACAAAACATCACATAGTGGAAGCACATCCCTAAGCACCTTGCATTGTACAAGGTCTTAGAGACAAGCCTCTACCATATATAACAGTTACCATGTCACACTACAGCCTATAAAACATCACACAGTGGAATAATCATAGCTAGTAGAGCATTAGGTACCAGTTAATAATAGTTGCAATCCATCACAAGCAATAGTACCTAGATATGAGTAGATATAGGTACGGTAATACACGACAAGTACTCGCAAACAAGAGCTAACATAACAAGTTTATTTCAGATTGAAACATGGCCCACCGCAGTTCTAAATGAGGTGGATGGTGATCATCATCCTCAAGTCATGGCGACGGGTGTTCGCAACAGTGAGTAGGATGGCCTGTCCTACCCGAAGATTCTTGGCATGAAGGAACTTCGTCCACCCTGCCCTGCTCAAGACAGTGCGACCGTCCGTGTCCACTGCATAGGCACAGCTGGTGATGGAGCCCGTTCTGGTAAGGCGTAGTCCAGCAGCCATGCCTTCTTCGTCCGGGTCGATGCCACAGTTATCAAATAACCTCTTAGGTAATTTCTGAAAATAGTTGACATGATCATATACATTAGTGGAAATAGCAAAATAGTTGACATGATATATGATCATGTCACGTGCAATTATCAACAAAGCATACACTTCAAGACACATATATCATTGGATTCAACACTGAGCATATATATCATCACATCAGTACACTATACGCCAAGCATCAAATTACTACAGTAATTAGGCATATCATTAGATTACTGCGTACACTAAGCATATCATCGCATATTACTACACTACATGCATGTCATAAAATTCTTCACTAAATGAATTCTAAACTAGGCCTCTCATCACAATACTACAACATGCATATCATATGAACTACTACACTAACTAAGCATGTATATCATATAATTACCACACTAAGTAACATACCATGATATGCCGTTTAACATTCGTCCTTGTGAGGAGGGTCACGAATGGCTTCCCTAGGTAGTCTTCACGTAGCGGAAGCATGTCCCAGAGGTTGCCGATTTCCTCGTCGCCCAGTCTGAGTCCTTGGGCATACAAGTATTCAACAAGTGGGTTCTCATCATCATCAGAATCGTCATCATCTGAATCAGCATCATCTTCCTCCTCATGAACTTCATCCTCACTATCCGGAATCAAATTTAGATAGATAACAGAAATCCTGGGCCTATCTTTTGTGAAGGAGAAGCTGATCAATTCACCCCCACTAAGACACATGCAGGCGATGAAACGATCCCAATCATCTCCTCCTATCTGGGTTATCTTTCGCCCCTTCTCGACCTGCATAGTGTATGGCCCCCCAAGAGCATCGAAGGTCACGGTGTCTGCGACGAGCTCATTGAATGCCAATCTCACATTGCATGGTACGATCTATGTAAGATAAAAACAAATAACAGACACAATACATTAGTGGAAATAGCAAAAAAAACAAAAAAATGTACTGTCAGAAGGTTCATATAAATTGTTACCGCTGCAAAAACAAAAGAAGGCTGGAAGTAGATGCCGAACAGCGTGGCAGTAGAAAGGCTGGTCCGGCACCGTGAGTTGCAGCGTCCACATTGTGCTTCCTCCATTCTACACAGAACGTGTTGAACTCTAAGTTGAATTGTACATAGTACAATACAAAGATCATACATATAATAAATCATAGTGATAACCTATACTGGCAATGGCCAATCAATCTATTTTCTATCATCTACATAATAAAGCAATGCCAATGACAATGGCAATGCCCGTCTCATCTAAACCTGGGAATAGTTCGGCATCCAAACTAAAACCAGTCCAATCCACAGCACACATCAAAACCAAACCAATCAAGATATTTTCATTTAGAATCTAGACCAAACCAAACTATACATGCTCGTCATCCAACCCAGTCCAAACCGTTTTCAACTTTTGGATTGAATCCAAAGGTTCAAACCGTGGACAAAGCCATACGCGAGGGCACGTCATGAATCTAGATCAGACATGGCGTCAAAACTCGAGAGAGGCGACGAGCTCCGGCCAGCAACAGCGGCTCTTGGATTTGAAGCAGTAGTAGGTGGTAGTGGTGGCTCAAACTAATTGATTGATTTGGTCTCAAATCATAGAAACCAAATCAAGATCCAATCCAAAAACTAAGTTTCAGTCCAAACCTATCGGCTCAAATCCGCCTCCGTAGGGAGACGCGGTTGGGGAAGGGAAGAAGAGGGGAGATCTCACATACTTGCCGGAGTTGGCGGCGGCCGCGCACCGGCAGCGAAGAGAGGGGTCGTCGAGAGATGGTGGCGACGGCGGCGGCGCTGGTCGAGAAGGGGAGAAATAAAGATGTGGAGTGGTCGAGACGGGGAGAAAGAAAAATGTGGTACATGTGGTGGCTCGGTTGTGTGGATGACAAGGGGACCCACTTGTGAGACCGATAGCAATTGATGGCAAACCGCAGGAGGTGCACGACCGCGTGCACGACCGCCACGTCCCCACGTCGAATGGGGACGACCGGGTGGGTGTGTCAAGTCAAATCGGGACCCGCGGCTTCTCGGTAACTCCAAGAGGCAGGAGTAGTGCATTTCTTCCCCAAATCGGGTAGAAAACCATCATCCTCTCCCCACCCTCTCTTCCTTCCTCACCACCTCACCACCCTCTCCTCCTTCCTCACCACCTCACCACCCTCTCCTCCTTCCTCACCACCCTCCTCCCTTCCTACGCCTTCCTCCTCCTGTCTTCGACCGACGATGAAGCGCGGGCGTGAAGATGCGGCGGACGAGCCGGAGGCAACCATCGGAGCACAATAGTCTGCTGCCGTGGCTGTAGCCGTGGGTGCAGCGGCTGAGTCCGCCGTAGCGGTGGAAGCTGGCAGTGCAGTGACCGTTGTGCCTGCTCCCGCTGCCATCGCAGCCGTCGAGGCACCCGTCGGTGAGCACAAGGTCGGGGAAGATCTGGAGGAGGAGGAGATGAGAAGGCGTAAGCGCAAGGTGCATGACGAAATCAAAGAGCTCATGGAGGAGAACGCCATAAAGGAGTTCGACCTAGATAGCAGGAAGGGCAGCGACTTCGACGAGGATGCCATCGACGAGCTATCTGAGGTAGTACTCTGTTTTTTGCTCTATTTTTTTCATGACATTGGGGTTTTTCTTATAAACTAGATGAGCATCAATTTCACTTGGGCGTGCTAGTTCTACGTATGTAGGATTGTAGGGATCTAGCATAGATCTTCATGTTGGTTGTGGATTTTTAAATCTGATTCACATTCTGATTCCAGCAGATACTCTGGTTTTTTTTCATGGCATTGTGGTTTGTCTTGTTAACTAGATGAGCATAAGTTTCACAAGAGATACATTAATGAAAGAAGTGGGGTAATGAACCCAAACACAAGAAAATGTTCATGGCAGGGATACATTAATGAAAAAGTGGGTTAAACAATGGATATATGGCAGGATTCTCCATTGGCTTCCCAAGGACAGTGACAAAATGCTGCAGTTCCTGATTCATTTTAGTTTATGTAGATGAATTAATTTGCACACATGTTCATATATGATTAGTTTGCACACATGTTCATAGATGATCCATTTGCAAATTCTATACATATTTCCATTTTGCAAAGGAAGTGATCGCTCCCTTAATAATTATGGGCTGACAGTACATATCCACTGGATACCAAAAAATCAAAACATTTCAGCTAGCCAATTTTCCACAGTAATAGATTAGCTGAGTTCTTCTATGTGTACTAATTCACTAATTCACAGGAGGATGACGACGACGTGGACTACAGCATGGACAACAGGCACAACAAGAGCCGGTACACCCTGAGGCATCTGATTGCTGGGAAGATCAAGTACCGTTTCTTTGGCAAGATTAGGTGCCCTTTCTGTTGCAAGGTGATCGGTGGCGGCATAGATGGCATGGTCCAGCATGCCTTCAGCACTGGCAATGGACATGGCAAGAATCATAGTGCCAGTACTCTGGCTAAACATGCTGCCTACGCACGCTTCCTCGAGATTGTCAAAGTCAATGAGCCCTACAACATGCATTGAAGAAGGGAGAGAAGTGATGTGCTGCTAGAGTGCTGCTGCTGCCCCAGGACCGCCGTGTCCTGTTATGTTATGTATGTTTGTTTGTTGTTAGAGTCTAAAACTGATGTCCTATGGTGTGTCTGAACCTATGCTGAGTGGTGGTTGATCTGCCGTTTATGTTAAGAGTTTGCTGCTACTCTGGTTTAGTGTTCCTAGTTGTTAATACTATTTTGGTGATGCATGTTTAAGCCTTGTATAATGCTAGATGCTTAGGGTGGTGCTTAGAAAAATAAACAGGGTATTTCTGAAGCATCAGTGCCTATTTCTACAGGAGAGACGCCTAGTTATGCGTCTACCCTGTACAAATAAGCACATGTGCTTAAGAAAAGCCTGGTTTATTTCTATAAGCAACTCCCCTAAGCACCTTGCATTGTACAAGGCCTTAGCAACTCAAGTATCGTACGGTGGTCTATGTTATGGTTGCTGTGTTATTCTGCCGTACGGTGATGCATGCTAGGAACTCTCATAACACTAGTGCAGAACCGGGCAATAGCACCGGTTCGTAAGGCCCTTTAGTTCCGGTTCAGGAACCGGCACTAAAGTTTCGGCACTAAAGGCCCCCCACTTTAGTACCGGTTCAGCACGAACCGGTGCTAAAGGGGAACCACGTGGCACGAGCCAGCTCCGGGGGCCGGGAGCCCTTTAGTACCGGTTGGTAACACCAACCGGTACTAAATGGTTGTGGGTTTTTGTTTTATTTTGTATTTTTCAATTAAATTTGTGTTATCAATTTAATTTAGGATTGTTTTACGTTATAATGAGTTGTAGTCGTCATCATCATCATCATCATCGCATATTAATAAATAAATAAACTCTAGCTAGCTAAAAATCATCGTAGTCGTCTAATTACCACTATTTAATCATCATAGTCATTACCGCTAGCTATCTAATCATCATCAACGCTGGCTAGCTTAAAGAGGAAACATTCACTTTGTAACAGAAGCAAAGATATCATCAAGTTCAACATAATCATCACCAACATCGAAGTTCAGGACACGGACATGAGACAAGTACTAATTAAGAGCATGAACTAGTAGCTACTGATCCTGCTGCTCCCTCTTAGGTAGAATAGCATAGAACATGTATAGCTCTCCTGATTCATCATACTGGAGCATGCAGATGAATCTGTCTCCTAATCTTGGGTTGCGCTTCTCCTTACTGCCCCCTAGTACTTCTCTGCGATCGTTAACAATTTTGCTCCAATCTTTCACTATTAAGCATTCTTCGCTTTCAGAAATCCTGAATGCACTCATGTGCAATGTAGGAAATCTTGGTCGTAAGCTAACCATTGACATGCGACCTTTTATCTCGATCCACTGAGGCACAACTGTCATCGGAAGTCCCTTTTGAACAACATCGTATAGTAATTAATATACTAAGCAATGAAAGTTTAGCTTCAAAAATAATGTATGCAAAAGATGCACTAATTAAGGACAAATATTTAAAATCTTACCATCTTTTGATTATAGATGTGACCGTAGTTCAATACAATCACCATTGGTCGCACGTTTTGAGTACTAACATTTCTAAGTTTAGGAAAAAATTTGTCTTGACAGTATTAAGATCCCCAAGCCATGAAACATAATGACTTATCTCCTCGCAGTTTAGTTGAGCCCCGGGGCAGTAGTAGGTCCTGTCTACCAAGCGCCGGACATGTTTGCTTGAACCGAAATAAGCTGACAATACAAATTAGTTGTCAACTATTTTTGAATAAACTGTATGAAAGACATAAACATATGCATGCATGGTTGAGAAAAACTCACCAAATGGTAGAACTGGAGGCGTTTGCACATCGACCCAGTTGTCTATATTACCTTCAATATCATCTTCCGGACGAATATCAAAGGTGATAACCATATCAGGCTCAAATGCATAAGCCTTGCATAGTGCTTGCCAAGTTTTGCATTCAAAATGGGTGTATGTCTCTCCATTATATAATTTGATGTTGAAAGTATACCCATGCTCCATCTTCAAGTAAACTCTCTTTACCTCCATATCATCTATAGCACTAAAACCTATCTTATCCAAGACAAAAATTCTTGCATGGCAGGGGATGCGCTAGTAGAATAGTGAAAATTTAAAATTATAAGTTGAAGCAAATGAAGCATAAGTTTTGCATTCAAATAATAATTGACAAAGTGACTTACTGTATCAACTTCGAATGTCTCATCCAGCTTGATGCTGAAGCACCTACCATCAACAAGGAAATTTTGGTCGCACAGGCCGCGCTGGTCTTCACAGTGTTCGCGCACAATAAAATCTTTTTCGTCGTCAGATGACATTTCCTATGTTCATATAGGTGAAACATTAAACACCTATATCTAGCCAAATATATATTCATCTAACATTTGACATTAATATATCTAACTATATATTCAATTGACATTACTATATATTTAACTTTTCTATCTAATTCATCTAACATTCGACATTAATCTAACATTTATATAAACTCAAAATATATAAAAATTAAATAAACATAAAAACTCATTAACAAATAATATTTTAATTAGATCATCAAATCTCATATACCTAAATTTTCTTACTAAAAATAAACTAGTTATATTAATTATTCAACTAGTTCTAATCTCATATACCTAAATTTTCTTACTAAAAATAAACTAGTTATATTAATTATTCAACTAGTTCTAATCTCATATACCTAAATTTTCTTACTAAAAATAAACTAGTTATATTAATTATTCAACTAGTTCTAATCTCTAGTTCGATAATTTTTCTATCTAGCTAGCTAATTCATCTAACATTCGACATTAATCTAACATTCGATCATCTAATTAACTTTTCTAGAAAACAAAAAATAAGTAAAAAAAATGTGTGTGTGCGTATGTGTGTGTGTATATATACGTATATGTGTGTACGTATGTGTGTATGTGTGTGTGTGTATGTGTGTGTGTGTATGTGTGTGTGTGTGTGTGGTATATGTGTGTGTGTGTGCGGCCCCGTACGCCGCCGCCCCGTACATACGAGCGGGGGCGCCGGCGTACGGGGCGGGGGCGCCGGTGTGTGTGTATGTGTGTGTATGTATGTGTGTGTATGTGTGTGCGGGAGCAAGAGAGAGACGTACGGCCGCGGCGATGACGACGGACGGCGGCGGCGTTCGGGGCGGCAGCGCGAGACGGCAACGATGACGGGCGGCGGCGGGGACAGCGACGATGACGACGGACGACGGTACGGGCGACGGGCGGCGACGATGGGATCGAGCGGCGCGCGCGGCGGAGGTTGGAGACGAAGTGGGGAGATGAAACTGAAATTTTCGTAAGTGCTATATATATAGGATGGGCCTTTAGTACCGGTTCGTGGCTCCAACCGGTACTAAAGGCCTATTTTCGCCAGGCCAAGCGGCGGGAAACGAAGGCCTTTAGTACCGGTTGGAGCCAGGCCTTTAGTACCGGTTGGAGCCACCAACCGGTACTAAAGGGGGCCTTTAGTACCGGTTGGAGCCACCAACCGGTACTAAAGGCCTTGCGCTGCCACCCTAAAGTTTAGTCCCACCTCGCCCGGCGCAGGGCAGCCGCACTGGTTTATAAATCCAGCTGCGGCTACCTCTTCGAACTCCTCTATATAGCAGGCTTCTCGGCCTAATTAATTAGGGCACGCTGCCCTGTGAGCCTGCTGGCCCGTCTGGGCCTGCATTTGCACACCCTAGGTCTGGCAGGCCCACTGGGCAGCGTGCCAACAAATTTTTTATATAGTTTTTTCTTTTCTGCATTACTTATTTTCTTCTATTTATTTTTGAGTAGTTTTTTATATAGTTTTTTCTTTTCTGCATTATTTATTTTCTTCTATTTATTTTCTTCTGGAAATTGAATGCTGCATACTGAACAATTAGGTAAATGACCGAAAAACAACAAATGATGTCAGAACATGTTGGAAATTGATGACGTCGCATTAAATGCTGCATACTGAACACAAAAAAAGTCCGGAGTTTAAATAAGTTATTAAAAATAAAAAAGAGGTGCAATGCTGGTTAATTTGTTTCAAGCCTTTCGGAATAGTGTAGACTGCACTGCACATAGCTTAGTGCAATCTATGCTATTCCGCAAGGCTTGAAGCTAATCAACATGGATCACAAGATAGTTTGGTTAAATTGCATTACTTGTAAGTCCAGTTAACATGGATGCTTATGATGTAAGAGCAATAGCAAAAGTGAAAATTTGGCACAAATAGGTAGTTGTGTAACTAAAATAGGTAGGAGGAGAGATCGATAGCTCTTATGTCACAAAAAAGAAGTTGTATCAAACCTTTTATGTCGGATCTAGAACAAACCAATCGGTATCGCCATCATACAGCCCAACCGTTGCTCGTGATGCATATATATGCATATCAAATGCACGGTTGGACGTATGATGGCGAATCCGAATGATTTGTATTCAGTCGATGAACTAGTAGATGTATGCAGTCGATGAACTGGTAGATATATGTAGTCGATGAACTGAAAGACTTATGCAGGGAAGGCGAGAGGTGGGCTATATATAGGGTCGTCTGGCTCACAAAGTGATTGTGGTAGTTTCGATCCAACAACTCACATGAGCTAGGAAGAAACACACCCTTGATCCAACGACTCGCAAGAGCTAGAAAGAAACACATGATCCGTGTGAGTCTTCCTGATTGGTGGGATGCACATTAGTACCCACTCCGTACTCCGAAACCCTGATACTCGGAAAGAGTTGTCCAGTTTGTACATGAAGTGTGTCCAGTTTTTGCCATGACCCTCTCTACTCTTTCGCGCATGCTATGCGGGTGATATGATGATACCATGCCAAGTTTCAACATTTTCAGGATTCATTTTGTAGTGATTTTCAATTTCACGGTCATTTAGCTCTCTAAACAATTAGGTAAATGACCGAAAAACAACAAATGATGTCAGAACATGTTGGAAATTGATGACGTCGCTTTAAATGCTGCATACTAAACACAAAAGAAGTCCGGAGTTCAAATAAGTTTAAAAAACATTGAAGTTTCCATGTAACAGATGAGTTCTCGTCCGAAACCCTGATACTCGGAAAGAGTATGTCCAGTTTGTACACGAAGTGCGTTC
>NC_041384.1:15592810-15598455 GCF_002162155.2 Triticum dicoccoides | reverse complement strand
CAAATGATGTCAGAACATGTTGGAAATTGATGACGTCGCTTTAAATGCTGCATACTAAACACAAAAGAAGTCCGGAGTTCAAATAAGTTTAAAAAACATTGAAGTGGCCATGTAACAGATGAGTTCTCGTCCGAAACCCTGATACTCGGAAAGAGTATGTCCAGTTTGTACACGAAGTGCGTCCAGTTTTTGCCGTGACCCTCTCTACTCTTTCACGCATGCTATGCGGGTGATATGATGATACCATGCCAAGTTTCCACATTTCCAGGATTCATTTTGTAGTGATTTTCAATTTCACGGTCATTTAGCTCTCTAAACAATTAGGTAAATGACCGAAAAACAACAAATGATGTCAGAACATGTTGGAAATTGATGACGTTGCTTTAAATGCTGCATACTGAACACAAAAGAAGTCTGGAGTTTAAATAAGTTATTAAAAATAAAAAAGAGGTGCAATGTTGGTTAATTTGCTTCAAGCCTTTCGGAATAGTGTAGACTGCACTGCACATAGCTCAGTGCAATCTATGCTATTCCGCAAGGCTTGAAGCTAATCAACATGTAGATGAGCATTGCAACTCTTCGTCATTGTCTGTGCACTCACGACTTATAAACCGCTCATACTGCCTCTCTCTTGGCGAGGTGGGACTAAAAACAGCTTGCCATAACCTCATTAGTACCGGTTCATGGTACGAACCGGCACTAAATGGTGATGGTGGGGCCATAGCCTGACCGCAGGCTGACACAGCCCCTTTAGTACCGGTTCGTGGCATGAACCGGTATTAAAGGTTCGCCACGAACCGGTACTATTGATCGCCGCCACGAACCGGCACTAATGTACACATTAGTGCCAGCTCTAATTCAAACCGGCACTAATGTGCTTCACGTTTGACCCTTTTTCTACTATTGTAATATGACTATGGTAGTTATAGCTTGGCATGACTATGTTTAGTGTATAACTCAGCATGTTCATGCCATATCTATGAGCAATTACAACTAAACTATGCATTAATTTTTGACAAAATTAAAGCATGCAAATGATTGCCGATTCCACCTATTGCCAAATCAAGCTTTGTACTGATGATGCATTAGATATTGCAATAAGTAGAGGATGCTCATGATTGCCAAAAGTACCTATTTCCACTTTCTGATAAGAACTAAATGTGTATCAAATGATGCTAAAAGTAGAGCATGAGCATGAGAATGTATCAATGCATTAGATATTGCAATAAGTAGAGGATGCTCATGATTGCCAAAAGTACCTATTTCCACTTTCTGATAAGAACAAAACGTGTATCGAATGATGCTAGAAGTAGAGCATGAGCATGAGCATGTATGAATTGATGATCAATTGATGCTACCTATTTGTGTTTGAATGGGCTCAATAAAGTTGGTGCTGGTTTATGCTCTCTGCGTGACCGTTATGGTAACGAAGACACTTGGTTGGCTATGGTCTTGCTGTCAAATTTAAGTTTCAGTTCTTTAAGACTCTTTGTTTTTGCTGCTTGCTCGGGATCGACTAGCTTTCTCGGGCGTCCACGTGCTCTCTTCCTTTTGGGGGAGTTGGGTGCACCATTATTGGGGGAGTTGACTGCACCGGTATCCTTCTGGGAGTTGGATGTGTCAGGTTCGTTGGAACCATCGGGATTGTTGACTAATTGTACGTCCTCTTCTGAAGCATCAGGTAGAACTGCTTGCTGGGCATCGTACACCTCCTTCTGTATAAGAGAGAGTGCTGCGTTAGTTCTAATCATGAGACTTATGAAATAAATGATATATTCTTCATGTAGCGCTAACCGTTATGGGGAACTTATATGATTCGAGACGAAGCGCATTGCAATTTGAATGCAGTAAGGCTGTACATATTTTCCACCTGAAAATATCTATCCTTGCCTATATTGGATAACCGACACTGACGTCAGCATATCTTTCAAGCTAAACAAAGTACAAATTTAAATTAGGCATTCAATTACCTGGTTTAAAATATCGGTCATTTCATCCCCGCTCCATGACAACATGTACTGCAGTGTCCAAACCGCACAGGAAGTCCTGCGATGTTTAGTTAAAGATCAGTAATCTTATTCGTGTACGCACATAATAATTTATGAGGCCATGCATACCCATCAGTCTGTTGTGGTATGTTCTCATAGCGTTTTTTGGTCCATTTGGCAAACTTGATGTTATTAGCTGGTGATATCAACCCTTTCTTGACAGCTTCGTCAATGCAGAACTGAATCGAGTCCACCTAGGGTACGACGAGTTATACATAGGGTTACGGTATTTTGGGAGCTCATGTTCCATGCGGATCAAAAGAGGCAGCAAGAGAACACTTACAAGAGAATCTTCCTTGGTCTTGTCGCAATGATAATTCATGGAGTTCAGAGTCTGAATTTCTTTTTTGTTAAAATTAAACATCATTAGCATCCAATGATTTTGGTGTACATTGAGTGGGACATGCACCTGCAGTAAGATTTGGGTTGGGTTGAGAACCGAAATTTGTCGTGTACAGTGTGTACGTAAACTATGAAAGTGTGGAAAACGTGTACCTTTCAGCGCCCTACAAATTTTCTTGCTACACGAGCTAACCATGAGGTTGCACGTCCAACAGAAACCACCCCCTTCATTTGTAACAGCTTTTCGGTTTCTTGAGGGGATATGATTGAGGTAGTGTCATTCTCAATTTGGCTAATGCGAGCATATGCCATAATAACCTGCCAAATTTTCAATCATACAATAATAAGACAGTTGTTGCAGTAATGATGTAGAATAAAGTATAATGGGCTTACATCACCATAAATGTATTTGTCGTCCAAATTTCGCTTCAGATTTTCTGCTGTGAGGGAAATGTCTCCGATTCTAGCTATTTCAACAGGGTCATATGTTCCGCGGATGTAAACGGCTGTCTCTATGTCCTCATCCGTGAACTTGTAATCATTACCAAAGACAGGCTTCATCGGAGTTAATTGTGGTTCCTCATTGTTTTCCGTCACATGTCTTGCACTTGGTGTACTCGAAGTCCCTGTCGTGAATTGGCTAGTCCTAGGAGTTCCTGTCAGGGATGAATTGCACACATTGACTTGATCCTACAATGAACAAAGGTAGTTCATCATTAGTTTGTTAATTTTAGATATTAACGTGTTGGGCCAATTTTGATCATCTGCATGCCTCCTTTCTGTGACACTGATTGTCGGTTCCTTGTAAATTCGTATTTTAAGTCCTGTAACAATGCAAACAATAATGAACATGAAGGAACATATTCATAAAAAATACAAAATGCACAGTATGACATACATGGAGTTCCCTCCTTAAGTCTTTAATTTCGTCCTCGGCCTTCGACAACCTAGGATTAGTGCCAGTTTTAGTCTTCATGTCGATCAAGTCTTCACCTAGAGTCTGGTATTTGACATCAAATTTGTGCTCAATTTTCATTAACTTCCTGCATACCTTCTTTTCATGATCAGCAATGCGTGCATTCATGACTTCAACTACCATTTCAATCTGTGTAAACAAAATAAAACCCCGTTGATAACAATAGCTAAATGAATGAGGTTCCATGACACCTATTTGTGATATTGCAAAAACAAATAGTCTTTGGAGTACATACTTGCTGGCTACTAAATTGCTGTCCTTGTGATGGTGCTCGATACGAATCATGTTGATGCACATGTTCATCTTTTTTTCTTGGAAAATTAATAGAATTCTCGGATGGTCGTTGAGGAGCACAAATTTCCATGACAGCCTATTTTTTTAAAATATAATGAACCATTAGTACCAAATAAAAAATCGGATATAGAAAGTTCAATTGTAGATAGGTACCAGCCCGTTATGAAGACCTCCTTTCTCGTAAGCATCGCTTCTTAAAGTAGCCATCATTTCGTCCCATTGTGCGATCAATGGAGGGGGTCTAGAAGCATACATTAATCGGCCACTACGCACGTGCTCCCAGTACCAATACTACACAATAAATTAGTTCATCACCATACAGATATGCAACAGAACAATAATTAAAGGACATTAAGTAGTGATCTATCACTAACATGGAGCAGAATTAGATTTCCTTGTAGATTTACGTGATCTCGATTTCTAAACTTGTGAACAGACTTGAAGAAGTGATTAAGTGTGAAACATCCCCAGTTAAATTTCCGAAGGTTTTCAAGATCTGTAACAAGGTTGAGAAATTTCGAGTCCACATAATGTTGTGCTGTTGGTGCTAGAACAGTAGCAATTGCGTACAGAACGAACCGCCTCAGGAAATCGCCGTCTGGGGCTTTGGAAGCTCGGATCGCCGTTTCAAGGTCAGAAATCAAAATTTGCCCATTGTTTGCATAGGCGGTAAACAATTCTGTGTCGGTTTGCATTTCCAGATGTGGCTCTATATCCTCCCCTTCTATCGGAATGCCAAATATACCTTGCACGTCCTCTTTTGTTATAGGAATTGGTGTTTTACCGATGGTAATGGATTGCGTGTCCATATCTATGCTCTTGGCTAGTCTGACCAACATTATGCGCCGTAGAGTCACTTCATGCATCTGGGTTAGACCGCCAAGACTGGTTTCTGATATGATGTACTTTTTGTGGTCTTGTGACAACAGTTTCATGGTTTTTCCGAACCTTGTCTGTGAGCATACTAACTTCATATGACCATGCTTTTCGGCGAGTTCCTGTTACATGCCATTAAATATTACTAAGTACACATGAATTATGTGTACGAAACGATTGTACACAAACAGTAAATTACTTACCGCATCGGTAATTTCAGAGATGGGCTTCTCTCCATTATTAAGGTTCGTATCTGATACTGACATTGCTGCCTCGTATGCAATGATAAAATCAGGCTCAATTAATCTGAACAAAATTGGAAAATGTATAACAAAACTAGCAGAGAATTAATTTTAACAAAATTAACTAGGTCATTTAACATATGATCCACTTATGGGTTTAAGCACAGAACCTATTTGGGTGCAAAACCTATGAGGGTTCAACAACTAAAGCATCGGCGGACAACGATTATAAAGAGTTACGATCAGCTAATACCTTATCTCGGAGATGGTGCCACCGAGTAGCTAGCGGCGGTTAGTGCGTCGGAAACTATAAGTGCCGGTATAGCGCGGTCAACGGCGCAAAGGAAAAACGGCGCGTTCACGCGAGGAGGAGGCGGCGAGAAGAACACTGACGTCCGAGCCCTCAGATCACGTTGGCGGTGGGCGGCGAGTGCTGGCCGCCGACTCCTGTATTCCGTGGGTGACTGGCGTCTCCGATCTGATCTTGCAGCGGTCGTGGGAGGTGCGGACGGCCCGGGTGGTTAGAATGCGGAGCTGTAATCGCGGGATTTAGGGAGGGGTGGGCCGCATGAGTTATGTGAGATTTGGATAAATGATATAAAGAAATTACAAGAAAATCTTGTGAACTCGGTGTGGGGTTTACGGGGTTTAGGGTTTAGGGGTTTAGGGGTTTAGGGTTATCAGGGGTTAGGGTTATCAGGGTTTAGGGTTGAGTGTTTACATGCAAGCCCGGAAATGCGCGTGTCAGAGAACGTACTTGCATGTATATGTACTAATGATCCCAAACTTTCTTAATGGCATCCCATGACCACATAGAGAATGAATGCATAATGGTTTCCATGTTGGGCAAAATTTTGAATGTTTTTA
>NC_041384.1:15580061-15592291 GCF_002162155.2 Triticum dicoccoides | reverse complement strand
TGCTAG
This sequence comes from Triticum dicoccoides, assembly GCF_002162155.2. Taxonomy (NCBI): domain Eukaryota; kingdom Viridiplantae; phylum Streptophyta; class Magnoliopsida; order Poales; family Poaceae; genus Triticum; species Triticum dicoccoides. The sequence continues at coordinate 15,592,285 of NC_041384.1, read as the reverse complement.
GCCGGAAATGCGCGCGTCAGAGATCGTACTTGCGTGTATAATCCCAAAAATCTTTCATGGCATCCCATGACCACATAGAGAATGCATGCATAATGGTTTCCATGTGGGGCAAAAATTTGAATGTTTTTACGGTTTAGTGGGAGGGGGGGGGGGTTTAGGGTTTAAGGGTTTTAGGGTTGACGGAACTATGTTTGTCTTACGGTGGACGTAGCACACACACCGGACATTGATGGAGCGTTGGTCTACAATGGAGTCCCTCCTGTGGCATCGATCTGGTCCGTCGACTGGCTCGGCCGACATACTTCGTGCCACATGGAGCATGCATGCATCCACTGAACCGGATCAATGTTGGGTTGGTTTACATGTACATGTATAGGGACCCGATATGCGCGTGTCAGAGATCGTACTTGCGTGTACATGTACCATCCGTTCCATCCAGTGGCTGGGCCGACAACCTTCGTGCCACATTGTTCACATTGTCCAATTAACACTTTGTATAGATTTTTTTGGTAAAAAATGAACGAAATAATGCAACTAATCTGAACATAACGTTTGGCATGTATCAAACCAAGTTGCCACTATTCCTAAAAAAAGAACCCAGTTAGCCACTAATTGCGCCAAACATATATCGTAATTACGAACGAAAATGGGTTGACAATTATATCTGGACATTCTTGGACTGAATTTATTTCTCTTCCTTTTTTAGAGAACAATAAGTTAGAATGGTGGGCGGCGGGTTGGCACGGGCACGACGATGGCTCGGGCTTGTGTGATATGTGGTTCGACCCGCGGTCAGTGCACATGTTTTCGAAGCCCCGGAAAGATCGCGCTCGTTAAAAAAAACTTGCATCGAAGCGCATTACTTCAAAATAACTAATTAACCCTACAATCACGGATATATACCTTCCCATTCTACCGCATATCTACCCTATCCTAACCACCCCCATCTACCTTGTTTCTCCTCACATAACCATCGCCGGGATCGCGCCATCGCTTCTCAAGCGACCACGCCGACGCCGGATTAAAAAGGTCTCCTCCACGGCTTCTCTCATCTTCGATTGCAGTGCTCATTATTTTTTCCATTGATTCGACCAACAAGTAATTTCCGAAGAGATTAGAAAATCCAGCTTTTGCCATAGTTGAGTAGTTCTGGTGTGATTCGAGTACAGGATGTCATGCAAGAGCTTTTTGATTGATAGTTTGTACTAGTTGATCGTACGAACTGATTATGAATATTTTTTCACGGTCATATTGTTTCAAATTAGTTGGATGAGGGTGTGGATACAGTTTTCATACTATGGGTATATGTGTTGCTGTAGGGACCATGGTCTCAGAGGCGCATAACATCCGTGCGGAGTACGACAAGTCTTTGCATGAAGCGCGTCGGGAGATCGACTTGAAGGTGCAAAAGGATCGCGCTGAGGTAGATAAGAAACTGAAAAAAGAACGTTCATATGTGGACAGGATGATAAAGGAGGAGCGTGAGGAGTTTTCCCGTAAGATGGCGAAGATGCGTCTTGAGATTGAAGAAAAGTATAAGAGGGACTGTGAGTACATGGAAAAAAAGTTTGTCTTAGGCTACAAGGAAATGCATCAAACGTTGCAGAAGGACCGGAAGCTTGTGGACAGTATTATACAGACAGAGCGAGTCGGGATGGATGCCTATGTGTTGCAGGCACGTGCGGATATGGACAGTAAGCTGCTACAGGAGCGGTCGGACATCGATTATAAGGCCATGCTGGAGAAGGTCCGCTTGGAAGGACATATGTTAGAAGACCGTGCGATCTCACGGCCACCCCGACAACATGTCTTCAATTATTCTCCCCCTGTAAGTATCTCGCACCGATTCTATATATTAAGGACCTACGTATTCTATGATACAAGCATCTTCAATTTGTGGCAACCTTATGTCGGCGATTGTATGTAGGCTAAGCATCATGAGACGACACAATCGCCATTCACTCGATACATTGCGATAGAGTCACCCGTTCAATGCCACATCAGTCCACCCCAACAACATATCGTCAATTCTCCCCTTGTAAGTACCTCGCAACGATGCATACCCAAGATATGGTATGACCTTTCAAAACTTGTGTGTAAACCCACTATCGACGTTTCATACGCAGGATAAGAAACCTGTGATGGCAGAGTCCCCAGTCACACCACATGAAGGATACATTCCACATAACAAGGTGAGAAGGTTTGAGATGGCACAATCCCCAGTCACTCCACATGAAGGATACATTCCACAAAAGCAAGTAACAACGCCGCAATGTTGCTATGCACATAAAAATTATGTTTGCCCCTTTACTCATTGAATGTATTAACTCTGATGTGAGATACTAGGTGCTGGTCATGGAATTTTTTGTTAGTAGGGATGATGAGATGTCACATGTCCCGAGAGCATACTTTGATGAAAACCCGGCAGAAGTCAGAATTTTTGAACCCGCCAAAGTGACCTACGATCTCATTATGAGTGAAATGAGAGATACTTTTGGTTGCAAACTGGGAGCAGAACTGTACTACTTCTTACCCGGATCTGCGTGGAAGCTGTCAGAAGGAATGTTCTTGATTGCAGGACCAGATGATGTACAAAAAATGCTTTCCGATCTGAATGGCAGCAAGACATGTCACCTGTACATTGTGTACAATAGAACTACGGGTTATTTTCCCGAGGATGACATTGATTCCGAGGTTCAAATTTTAAATGTTACATGCATCTAGTTTATGGCTACGTCTTTTTTGAGTTCTTCCTAATACAATTCCTATGGTTTTCTACAGGAAGTGAGATTCCAAGAAATGGAGGGTCTTGCTAGAGAGTTGCCAGAGAAAGACCAAGAACAACTTAAGTTGTATGGTTACATTGATGTTAAAGAGAAAAAGATTGAAGCACATGGGTCGTCGGCAACGACGCAACGCAAGAGGTCACTGGATTTTGGCAGTGCAGAAGACAATATGGAGTAGACTCAATTGTTTTTCAACCAGTTTAAGCTTCAAACCAGGATTATTTAGTTGCAAACAAACATTTTGTTTTCTATTTCACACTATGTTCGCAATTATGGTACAATTTATTCATGAGACAGTTCTTTGAACAACAATGCATGTGTTTTATGATCAATCATATAGTTGTTTCTGAGTTGTTTTTGAGATGGCATTGTGTCTAAAGAAGTTTCCATCTATAAAACTTGGCACGCAGTCGCATCGGAATCGCGTATCACGCGAGAGGCGTGCGTCGCACGGGAGCGCGTCGCACGCGAGCTTGTTTTCGGGTAGAAATCATAACATATTTCGGATAGATAAAGTTCACGTCCGCCACCCGCGCATGCAAACCCACGTCGCCGCCATTCCCATGCATGCATGCCTCAGGCGCAGACAACGAGACGGCCCATCCGAATTAGGCCCATCCGAATTAGGCCCATCCGAAGTAGGCCATTAGAACCCTCCCCGCACTCCACCTATTCCCCTCGCACTGTGGCCTCCCTCCCTCCATTGCCAGATCCCCCACTCGTCCCCCTCTGTCCGCCGCCCCTGCACGCCGTCGGCAACTCCACCCCCGCCGCCCCCGCGCCCCCCGAACGGGATCGGCCGGATCCATCTCCTCAACCACCGCAGGACAGCGCAGGTACCCCAGTTTCTGTTCACGTCTCAATGGTATCCATGCTGATAATGCTAGGTAGATCGACTGAGTGTAGCAATTTTGTGCCACCAATCCACTTTTCTGGAAAATACTTGCTAGAAAACCATCTGAAACTTGTGATGCTTGCTACTGTATAATATAGGACTTTTCAAAGTTCTGTTATGATGGCACTATTGGACACATACAGTAGAGCTGCGTTTTTAGTTGTTATACTTTCAGTTACCATCACTGCTTGGGAAAGGCCGAATTGGATGCATTCAGGTCTGCAGTTGATTGTGTATCATCATAATGTAGGTGCTGTGTTGTGTGATTCTTCATGCTGACAACTTCAGCTTTTTCAGTTATAGTGAAAGGCTTCTGTATAAAAAAACTACTAAATGATCACAAAAACTTCTAGACAACATTTTGTATGATCTGACCAAAACTTGAACTAAATGATCACCAAAAGTTGAAGGATTTTGCATCACATCACAACCATAAGTGTTCTGCACCAGCATCATAACAATCACATAACTACATAACAAAAGCAAACTTGTTCATCATTACAAAAGCAAACTTGTTCAACATAACAAAAGCTAACTTGTTCAGCATTACAAAAGCAAACTTGTTCAACCACATAACTGCAAACTGAGACACATAATACCACAAACAACTCAATATCCCCAGTAGTAGGGGTCATCCAAATGATCCTCCGCGTCTTTCCAGTACTCCAAACCTTCTTTAACGATTTCAATTTTCTTCCATGCCTCGTAGGTGACGTACACATCTTTCGCTGCGTACTCGATGAGGTTGTTTGGCAGTGGGCTGTCCCCCCATAGTTTGTGGTCCAATTCCTTGTTGATCTTTTGCTTCACTTCCTTGTACGATGGGTGGATGAGGTTGGCTGCAAACTCAGCCAAAGCCTGCCACTTCTTTCCATTGTTTGGAACTCTCCATTTGCGCTGCATGTCGACGTACTTGTCGGGGTTGATCTCCAAACCAGACAATTTCAGCTTCTCCTTGTCACCTCCAATGGAGAAGCCAACAAAGGTGTACAGCTTCTTCTCCTGCAGGAGTGGGCGGAGTTCCTTGGGCCTGCATCAAATTAATCTGGTGCATCAAATTCATCTAGTTCAAAAACTTCAGAAACTACTAATTAGACATAAAATTCAGAACTAGTATTGCATCTACTCCAGAACTTCAGAACTAGTATTGCATCTACTTCAGAACTTCAGAACTATTGCATCTACTTGAGAAACTTGAGAAACTTCAGAACTATTGCATCTACTTGAGAAACTTCAGAAACTTCAGAACTATTGCATCTACTTGAGAAACTTCAGAAACTTCAGAACTATTGCATCTACTTGAGAAACTTCAGAAACTACTAATTAGACAGAAACTTCAAAACTTCAGAACTAGTACTGCATCTACTTCAGAACTTCAGAACTATTGCATCTACTTCAGAAACTTCAGAAACTACAGAAACTACTAATTAGACAGAAACTTCAGAACTTCAAAACTAGTATTGCATCTACTTCAGAACTACAGAACTATTGCGTCTACTTCAGAAACTTCAGAAACTACTAATTAGACAGAAACGTCAGAACTTCAGAAACTTTAGAACTGGATGTTTTTACCATTTGGTTGCCGCGGTGATGTGGTATACCAGGACGAGATCCTCCACGCATAATTGTAGAAGTGCAGCCTTTTGCGGAGGTTCGTCTTCCCTCGTATACTCGACATCAACGCCGATCGACCGAGAAAGCATGCCGCCGAGCCTCCTCCTGATCTCGCGGACCCTCTTGTCGGCTTCGTCTGGATTGCTGGTGCATACGACATCCAGCTTCTTCTTCTTCAGGTGGATATCAACCATGAGTGGCACGGTGTAGTCCTGCTTCTGCCCGGGGACCGGAACATCGTCGTCGACCACCAGCGGCTCCTTGCCAGACGCCTCACCTTGGTGATGCTTGGCAGACGGAGGGGAGTTGCTCCACGATGCCTCCGCCATTCTCTTGGCAGACGGAGGGAAGTTGCTCCACGATTCCTCCGCCATTGCCCTCCTGGCCAGCGATGGTGGAGGCAAAGGGGAGTTGCTTGATGGTGGAGGCAGAGGGAGGAAGATGGAGCGGCAATGGAATGAGGAGGGAGGCAGATTGAGCGGCAATGGAATAGGAGGGGACTTCCCTGCGTCGTGGGGAGTTGCCAGTGGAGGGGAGTCGTGGGGAGTTGCCAGTGGAGGGGAGTCGTGGGGAGTTGCCTCGAAAACTCAAATGTCCTGCCCTTTGGCCCTCGAAAAATCTGGAGGGGAGACGTGGGCCCTTTGGTTTGTCCTGTTTCTGAAACAAAACAAAAAAAATAACAGCCATATTTTGCTCTCACTGCAACCATATTAAAAGATCAAAAATGGCACCAAAAAGTCACTGCAGCCATCCTAAATGGCACGAAAACAGCACCAAAACAACATCAGCCAAAACAGCAAAAAATGCATCCATCGATCGTTCTTTATTTTTTCTAGCATTCCGTGTTCTGTGCAGTGAGATAGACACAACGCTACAAATGTAGGCTGACAACGCCCGCGATTTCATGACCATCAGGACAGACGGCGGCTTCATCCACGCTCCGGTCCCATGAGTCGAGTCGAAAGTAGTGATGCTATGTGTAGTTTTGATACATTGATTGGCTCATGTTGTAATTAAACTTTAATGAATTGTATGTCTCTTTGGTTTGGACAGTCGTTCAACTTAGATGTAATCGATGCTATTTATTACTAGGACCATGAATTGTGCTATTAATGTCTTGCTTTTCTCTTCCGATCCTTTTGTTGCATACTTATTTATTGCTTATGTATTGTCTATTGTTTGGCTTGTGCATAGAGATGCCGCCGTATGTCGTGTACAAGGGTAAGGTTCCCGGAGTCTACGACGACTGGGAGGAGTGTCGGAGACAGGTTCACCGTTTCAGTGGTAACAGTTACAAAGGGTACACCACTAGGGCGGAGGCGGAATCTAGATACGCCCGCTATCTAGCGGGAGAGAGGAGGGAGCGTTGGAGGAACCGGATGAAGACCAGTTTCATCGCGATGATGCTCATCGTGATGACCGCAACTCTCTTCTATGTGATGGTAGTTTAGATGATCGATATCGACTTGTAATGTGAAGACAAACTCGCTACTCGCGGTCTCGAGACTTGTAATGTTCTATCTTTGTTCGGTCTTTTGAATTCGGAGACTAATATGATGAATTCTATTTGAAGAGCTATATTCTATTGTATTCGAGGTGGTGCCAAAATTTGGGTGATTTGGAGGTGGTGGAAAAATTCACGTTTTTTCAAAAACTGGCTTAAGTTAGACCAAATGGTCCCTCCGGGAATGCGGGCATTTTTTCGACCACCTCCAAATCACCTCAGTTTTGGCACACATGATCTCTTCCACAAACAAAACTAGGTTTCCAAGTTTTTGAATTTTTTTGAATTTTTTTTGAATTTATAATGCCCTCTAGACTGACTGCTGAAAACATCGGTCTATGCCTCAAGGGGGCATTGTAAAATAAATTTTTTCAAAATTTTCTTGCATACACATGTTTTGCACATGTGGGTCACCATGTACAAGAAAATTTGGGTGATTTGGAGGTGGTGGAAAAATTCACGCTTTTTCAAAAACTGGCTTAAGAAGAATATGCATGATGATTATGAATATGCATGACAACCATAGTAAGGGTGAAGAATCATAGTGCCCAATTTGTCGAAATACATCATTATTCTTAAAGTTGGACATCAAATGATACGCACAGAAAATGGAAACGAAAGATGTCGAACTAATACAGTAACATGGCAGTACAACCGCACTTCACTAAATTACTGTCACGATGAAATAGAATGTAAAGACCACGTCACACAAAGCTGAATGGCACACGACTTTCTCTGGCTCATCGTCGGTTCATGCTGTATGTAGATATCACAATTCAGCCTCAAGATCCTACACAGAAGAATATAATAAATCACATGGACATCAATTATGAGTAAAACACATGCAAAAAAAATGAACATATTTCGTACCTCTAGCAATTTAGCGCATTTACGTTGATTGTGACCTGGTTTCTTGCAATAGCCACATATATTCTGTGATCTTGACTTCTTTGTCTTTGCCTGCAGCCTTTTCTTCGGTGCACCTTGTCCTGGCACATGCACGGGATCCAGAACCTTATCAACTTTCTGCGAGTGCGGCATCAACGGGCCAAACCTAATGCTGTTATGATGAGCATTAGTTGACTCCTTGCTGTCAGCTTGTTCAAAACTTGATTGCTTGCCATGATGTTGTGCTTGCAAAAGCATCTTTAGACGGTGATAGTCCTCATCAGAGTGGCATGCCTGGAAACTTGCGGCGTGACTACAATTCTGCAACTCGCGGTACCTCTGCAGGCTTACCGAATAGTCATACATCTGGTTTTTTTCTAGTAGGTGCGTATGCACATTTTGCATTCATAGTCCACCTAGTGGGAACGCAACAACCGGGCAGAATTGTTTGTTTTAAAATCCCCAATATGTAAAAAATGTGGGAACATGGTGTGCCTACGCATTCCAGCTTACGGCAAGAACAACTCACCCTGTGCAAAAGACCTCCTTGCTCTTCAATGCGCACTCCAAACTTTTTATCCATTCTTTCCTGCTTGGACACAACATAAGTGGAATCTTCTGATCCATCTAGTATCTCTCTAATCTGACATTTGCTGACAGCATCTATGCTCCATAAGACCATCTTAAAGACACTAGGTGTGAAAACTGTTGCGGCGTGTTTCTCAAGCGGCGAAGCATTTTCCTCTGTAAATGGAACGGACTGCAAGGCTTCGACGCCATGGAGAGCTTCGTTAATCTGTCGCGACGCAAGGCAACGCTCATAGTGCTCTAGCATTTCAAACAATGACATCTTACCCTCAAGATGCGTATGTAGCACAGAGTTCAAGCTCTCACTCCTCTGATTGCTGCTCAATCCTAGGAAAGAACGCCCCTCAAGATATGGAGCACACCACAACTTTCTCATCTGATACATCTGATGCAGCCAAGACTCCTCACTGGTTACTTTATTCCATTGTAAGAATTGTATCCATTTTATCTCATGCTCTTCAATGGAAGAAGTATCATAAATGAAAGATCTGAATTCCTCCTTTATGTCGTCATCATGCAGATGGCGTACAATGTTCTGCTGAATGTGCCATATACATAGTCTATGGTTTGAGTCTGGCCAGACCACCCTTATTGCTCTCTGCATTGCAAGGTCCCCATCTGTGATCACAGATATCGGATGCTTCTGTGCCATGCAATCAGAAAAGGTCCGCAACATCCACTCGTATGCCTGGCTTGTTTCATGAGAAATTATACCACAGCCAAATATAACAGTGCTGCGGTGGTGATTCAACCCGACAAAAGGCACGAATGGCAGATTGTATTTGTTGGTTCTGTATGTGCTATCGAAAACAATGACGTCTCCGAAAGCCTTGTAGTCAAGTCGTGATTGACTATCAGCCCAGAACAGTCCCTTCAGATGGCCATGCTCGTCTACCAACTACTTGAAGAAAAAATCCACATCTCGCTCTCGCCTCGCCATCATGTGCATGATCACCGTTTTAGCATCACCGGCACTGATTGTCTCCTGCTTATTAGCATGGCAGAAATTATAAACGTCCCTCTTTATGCATCCAACCTTATCAAATCCACCGTATTGAAAGCACAACATATCCATAATACGGTATTTGCGGATCCCACATTTTTCCATGTCCGCAATGTCCGCTTTCTGCTCATCGCTAATTCGTCTGTGCGAACGCAGCAGACAAGAAAGATCCCGTGGGGCTAGAGGATAGCTGTGCTCATCGATGAACACGAGTTAAACTTCGTGGCCTCCTTTTTCTATCTTCCATCTTTCTTTTCATGTGCTTATCCTCGCGAAACCCTTGACGACTACACACAATTTTCCTTAAAATTATGTATTTGTTGGATCCATCCCACTCAACGTAGCTTTTCCTCACACTAAAACCTTTTTCAAGAGCATATTTGTTGTAGAATTCATAACCTTCAGCCTCACTATCAAACATCTTGCTGACAACATTTACATAGTCGAACATACTCTCATCACTTGCATACGCCATGTCTTCCTGCATATGACATGTGAGGGAAACCAATCATCAACATCTTTCTGTTTATCAATGTTGCAGGTGTAAAATAGCTCATAGGCAAAGACAAGTGCGTGGAAAAGACTTTGCTGGTTTGACATGTGAGGGAAACCAATCATCAACGTCCAACAAGTAGTATCTCATCTTCCTTTAAACTATATTTCATGCGCTATGCAAACCTAAAGTGATGATGACTTTAATAAACTAAATTAAGTGAACTATGGAAGCAGTATCTCATCTTCCTTTAGTATATCTCATCTCAAACATCAACATCTTACTTAAACAAACATGAAGCGATTAGCTCAAGAGAAACTATGCCACGATGAAGCTTTCCATTCGTTGTTCTAGTCCGTACCCGGATCTTGTGGGGTTGAGGTTGTACTGCATGCACGGTGGAGGGGCGCAACGGCCAAGAAAATGAGCAGAACGCCAAGCCGAATTCATACCTTAAGGATGGTACGCGCGAAGAGATGGGATCGCCCACCGCGGTCGCCGCCGATTCAGCCGGCGCAGATCCGGCCTTCTTCTTCTTCGGTGACGGCGTGGGGGGCTGGGGTTGGTTGGGTGGAGGACGAGGACGATGAATTTATTCCTCTCGCCAGGCAGGTCGAGGACGAAGAAGGTCAGGAGCGGCGAGCAGCGACGAATAGATCGGAGGAGGATTCTGAACTGGATCGAGTAGACATGGATCTGGTCCTCAGGTGATCGGTTCAAGAAAAGATATTTCCCCCTGAACCATTATGCCCTTATCGCAATTAACATATTAAATTTAATCAACTAAAATTCCCCGCAAGATCTGACGGCTAATAAAAATCAGACGTGATCAGACATGTAAGTACTGCTAAGTACTCCGAGTACTAACCCAATCACCGTAAAACAGCTCATTTCTCTTTGCTAACATTTTAGTTGTTACACAAGTTTTTTTTATTCTTTTGGTCAGAAACATTCTCACTAGATTTACATTTGGACTTCTCGATCATTTTATATACAAAGACCCGAAAATTGCTACTCAACTTCTCCGGCGAGCAATCTTTACCTCAAGGAGGACCGGATGCGTTGCAGGAGAAGTGACGGGGTCGTTGATGGAGGAGGAGGAGGCAGTCCTCCTCGTCTTCTTCGGCGGCGAGAAGCCAACGCCGGCGTCCTCCACCCCCTCGCTACCGGTGGAGGCCTCCGACTTGACCACCACGGCGGTGCAGCCGCCGGCCTCGAGGTCGGACACCTCGGCGAGGATCCGGCGCTCCTGCTCCTGCAGCTCCTCGATGTATGCGACGGCGTCCTGGATGATGGACGCCTTGTCCATCTAACGCCGCACAAATTAAGAGAAAACCCTATCAAATCAAACTGTACTAGCTAGTATGAAGTAGACCTTGGTGATGTTTGGGACGACGCCGCGGATGGCGTAGAGCTTCTCGTTGAGCCGCCTGCGCCGGTCCCTCTCCTCAACGATGTTCTTGCTGGCCCTGGTGGCCCTCGTCGACGCCGTGGACGGCGAGCCGGTGGAGTCGTTGTAGCAGGAGTCGAGGCCGGAGAGCGAGTCCTCGGCCGGCAGGTACGAGCTGCAGCAGTCAGCCAGGCTCATCCAACGTTTGCTAGGCAGGGCAGAGCGAAACAGACGTCGTCAGCAATGCAATAGTTTGACGCGAGATTGAGAAGCAATGCAATATTTTGAATTCATCTCATCTCATCACGTACGTACCTATCGGCGTCTCCGAGATCGAACACCAGATGGGCCTCCAGCTCCAAGAAGTCCAAGCTCGCGTCCATGTCGGCCTCCATTGCTCTGCTCTGCACTGCTCCCTCTCCCTCTCCCTCTCTCCTTCCAGGGTTTTGTTGTGCGCCATGGCCGACGTGGCGAGCGAGAGCAGTACCCTATCCTGGTGCCACCTGGCGCCCTGCCGACCAAGCCATCGTGCATACTGCACGGTAATTGGCTGCTTCTCCATTTTCGGATTGCTCCCCCATAAAATTCGAGATGGAATCTGAATCTGTGCGCTGCTGTTGTCCCGTAAATATCTCAATATGTTTGGGTCCATCAGCTTTGGCGCCTGGCAATAATTAACACGGCGCATAGAGCCAAAATAAGTCGGCCTCTTGACCCCATGGACAGGTTGATTGATAAGTTCTTTATTTGGTTCATAAGTTTCACGAGGTTCTTGAATTTTAAGGTGACACCACTAGTAGAAAAGGGGTTAAACGTGAAGCACATTAGTGCCGGTTTGAATTTGAGCCGGCACTAATGATACCATTAATGCCGGTTCGAACGACTATGCATTAATGCCGGTTCGTGTTGAACCTCGTGCCACGAACCGGTACTAAATGGGTGATGGCAGGCTGGCGTCAGGCTGGGGCCCCACGATCACCTTTAGTACCGGTTCGTGGCACAAACCGGTACTAAAGGACTAACCTTTAGTACAAACCGGCACTATAGGGCAATTTTCAAACTC
>NC_041384.1:15577357-15579858 GCF_002162155.2 Triticum dicoccoides | reverse complement strand
CTGAAAAAATCAAAAGAAAATAATAAAAACTTCAAAAAGTAAAATCCTTCGAGAGGTAGTTATATTACTACATCTACTAGTTAGGAAAATTTGAAAACTTAAATTTGGACATGTTTCGCAAAAAGTGTAGGGAAAATGTAAAACGGCTATAACTTTTGCATACGATGTCGAAAAAAAACGTATAATATATCAAAAAATTCAGCACAAAATCCGCATCCGATGGAGACCGCCTATGGCCTGTTTGCAATTTTTTAGAATCCTCAAATTCCAAAAGGAAAAAAATATGGTCAAATTTCAGTTTTTTAATTTTTTTTGTTAAATCTGGTCAAACTACTTATTCTAGAAGTATTAATGTTACTACATAATTATTCAAGAATATTAGTGTTACTAAATAATTATTTCAATTTTTTGAATTTTGGTCAAATCTGGTCAAACTAGGGTCAAACTGTGGTCAAACTATGGTCAAACTTATTCAAGAAATATTAGTGTTACTAAATAATTACTGTTTTTTAGAATAATAGTTTCAAAAACTCAAACATTGAAATGTGTGACTTCATGCTCAAGCTAAACTCCTGAGGGTTAATAGGATTGACATCTTACTATTGTTAGGAAAACAACAAGTGCAGACTTGGAAACGAAGGAGAATAGAACCTGAAAGTTAAACGTGCTCGGGCTGGAGTAGTGAGAGGGATGGGTGACCGGTCGGGAAGTTAGATGATTTAGAATGAGTGATCCACACTTGAGCAGTTAAGAGAGGTGATTAAAGACTAAATCACCAAATAATTTAGAAAAATTGAAAATCAAAAAAAATAATCATTTTTTTTTCAAAATTTTCAAAAAAAAACATTTAGTACCGGTTGGTAAAGGTCCCCCATACCAGGGCGCGAGCTCACGCCACGTGGTGGCACTTTAGTGCCGGTTCGTGCCGAACCGATACTAAAGGGGGGGGGGGGGCTTTAGTGCCCACCAATTAGTGCCGGTTATGAAACCGGCACTAAAGGCCCTTACGAACCGGTTTTAAAGCTCCATTTTCTACTAGTGCACATCAATTTACCGAGGCTCTTGAATTTGAAGATGACGTGTCCGGACCCTTTCAAATGGTTTCAGCGATGTGGTCATGGGTGATTCTGGGCGAAACCTTAGTCTTCGACAAGGGTCGATGCCAGCGGCAACGGTGCCTGTGGGTGCAATGTTTCCTTTTTGAAGGCGTCTTCCAAGAAACCACTCAGTTCTCTTCAGTTGGTGGATATGCTGGTGGTGCTGTTCTTGTTCGTCCGGTGACCGCTTAGTCGTTTTTACTTGTTTCTCATTGTTTGTTCTCTTTCGGTCTTTGGCCTTGTTTCCCTCTTAAAAAACCAGGCCACTTTGTATTTTCTTTCTTTTTCCTATCTATATGAAATTGTAGGAACACCCTGTCGTGCCATTTTCAGTTTGTTAGTTATGTATGGAATTAGGGTTTAGCTAGGACTTAGTCGACTGAGACTTCGTGAAGTCTCAGTCGACTGACGTCAGGATCGTATGTATAGGCTTGACCCAGACGATTGATTTTCCTCTTCGTTCATGTGGGCTGTGTGTACGACTCTTTTCTTAATTGGGCTGCTTTTCCTTTATTTTGTCCTCCCAAAAGCTTGTCTCGTGCTGGGCTGTCTTCTTTTCCGGTGCCTATTTTTCTGAAGTGTACTGGGCTGTCTAGTCTCCTACTTGGTTGGTTATTTTTTTGTATTTGGCCTGACAAATATATCAGTGTCTGTGTCAACGCTGCCAGGCGTGGAGTGTGTCTCCATGAAACATAACATAATGCATAAAAAATGTGTGTTTGTATTACTTGAGCACATACTTTTGACACAAGAAATAGAAAAATAAATTAGAGAACATATTTTTTTAAGATCATTAGAGAACATCTTTGGTTGAACTAAAAATGAGCTTCCTGGTGCCTGTCGTAAAAACTGCTAAAAAGGGGAAGCAGATAACAGAAAACTAAAGGTCACTCTCTGATCAACAAAAATGTAATTTGAAACAAGACTAATGTTGCATATGCCTAGTCTGGGACCATCTACTTCTCTCTTAGTGTATATCACTAGTTTTAGGTGATCCGTGGGAAAATAAAATATATTTAAAATAAAATAATAAGTTACACGCAGATGACGGACATGCAATTGCGTGTGATCAACGTGTGAGCGATCAGATGACAATATTTTGAGAAAAAAGGTTGCATAGAAATGACGAGCATGCAATTGCGCGTGGACGATTGACATGCGGGTGGCACGGGCATAACTAGTGGCACTATCTTATAAAAATAAAAATATATTAAGTTGTACATGGATGGGCAAGGCCAGAGTACAGGTGACTGTTCGGCCCATGGGTATGCAAGTCGAGTGGCGTTATTTAAAATAAAAATCCTAGACATCACTAATAAGAAAAGGAAAAACACAAAATCCAAAACACAAAAACACAAAAAAAGTAGAAAACGAAAAAGCTAAAAATAAACATGTCATATCGGT
>NC_041384.1:15561035-15576721 GCF_002162155.2 Triticum dicoccoides | reverse complement strand
CAAAACAAAGGTCTAGTTGCAACCACGTTGGGGGACATGCAAATTTGGTTGGGTGCGGCGCTTGCAGTTGCGGGGATGCTGTCGGGCTTGCAACTGGTCCGCCCCCTCTACCGGCACCCCCTCCAACAGAATAAAAAAGTCTAGTTGCCGTCAAGCTAGAAGACATGCAGTTGTGGTCGAGTGCGACACTTGCAGTTGCATGCCTAGTGTCAGACATGCAACTGGCCCGCCCCCTCCGTCAAAACAAAGGTCCAGTTGCAACTATGTTGGAGGACATGCAGTTGCGGTCGGGTGCGGTGCTTGCAGTTGCGGGGCTGTTGTCGGGCTTGCAACTGGCCCGCCCCCTCCGACAGAACAAAAAATTCCACTTGCGTTCAGGTTACAAGACATGCAGTTGCAGATTGGGCACGACAATCAGAGTTGCGTGCCTGGTTGCATACATGCAACTCCACACCCCCCCCACACAAAACAACACATAGTTGCATTACGAGGCAATACTTACAATTGCATGGTTAGTATTAGACATGCAATTGTCCCTCCCCGACAAAACAATATAGAGTTGCAATTGCGTTGAAGAATTGCAGTTGCAGTCGGGACGAGACACTTGCAATTGCATGCCAGTGGTACACATGCAATTGTCCTCTCGACAAAACACCATAGAGCTGCATTCGTGTTTGAATACATGTAGTTGCCGCTGGGGCACGACCATCCCCCCTCCCCCGACAAAACAACACATAGTTGCATTATAGGGCGATACTTGCAGTTGCATGACTAGTAGCAGACATGCAATTGTCTCTTCCCGACAAAACAATACAGAGTTGCAATTGCATTGAAGACTTGCAGTTGCAGTCAGGACAAGACACTTGCAATTGCATGGTAGTTCCAAGCATGCAACTGTCCTCCCGATGGAAAATTATAGAGTTGTAGTTGGCGGGCACTTGGAGTTGTGTGCCTAGTGATAGACATGCAACTACCACATATTCCGATAAAACACCAAAGAGTTGCAAACCCGTAGAAGATGTACAGCTATACTTAGGGGTGACCCTTGCTAGCTACTCCCTCCCCAACAAAAACACCACTGAGTTACCATCATGTTGAAGACATGTAGTTGCAGTTGGGGCCGATTGTGCAACTAGATGGCAACATTTCCAATTTTCAAAAGTGAAACAGTTATTTAATAAAAAAAATGAAAAATAAAAAAGGTAGCAAGAAAAAGGTTTGAAAAGAGCAATAAAAAGAAAGAAAGAAACACCTCATCGACGGGGCAAATTGCATGAAAAACAAAAAAAATTGAATATCCCACTGGATGTCGACTTCCATGTGGATGGGAAAAAGAAAGTACAAAAACTATAAAATAAAATAAAGTTAAATAATTAAATTTCCCATATTATGCATGTTTCGATCTCATCGCCACACAAGTCTCGTCACAGTTGCGGACACATTTTATCCATTGAGTTGCACGTAATTTTGGATGCATACAATTGCATACGTGTTGCACCCACGTAGTTGCATGGATTCCAATAATTCTAGTTGTGCGTAAGGGGAACAAGAGTTTTTGTGACAAAAAAAGAAAGAAAATGCAACCGTTTTTCTGTCAACCATATGTAGGAAAAATAGGGCATATCAACATTACGAAAAATATATTCCTGGGTAATACATGAGTGAAACAAAAAAAATTACAAAAAAGAACGGGCAACATACAAATAAACAAAAAATCCATGTACAAAAAAAAAATAACTGGCAACATACAAATAAACAAAAATCCATGTACAAAAGATATCAACAATCGAGCGTAAAATCCTTCATGCATGTAAAAAAGTCTGTTCTACAAAATTTAGATGTTCCGTATTGCCTAAAGATAAAAAGAAATTACAAATAAACCATTTTAATAAAAATAAATTGATGATGATTATATACATTTAAACAGAAAAGGGAAATAAAAACAAAAATGAAAATACAGGTATACACGAGAGTGGGCTGCGCTAGCAAGTTTCCTGCTTGTTGTAGACAAAAGCAAAACAATGGAAAAGGCCATCCAGCCGCTGGCCAGCCGCGTGTAGCCTTTCGTGGCAAAAAAAAAGAAAGTGGGCTGGTCGCATTTTAACAGGCCGAATTGATACAAAGACATTATATTACGTCAATCTTGAAGCGACAAACATCGAACGGCCAGACTGTCGACGAAGTCTCAGTCGACTGATTTTTAGCACCTCCGATGGAATTATTGGAGATGAGAATAGAGTCTTAGAAAGGCGACCAATAATTGAAAATTCGATATTGTACTAATTTAAACTTCTCAAGAACCCACTCAATTTGCAAACACAAATGTTAATTCTAGAAATTATATATTGTACCATGGTCCATGGCAATGCAAATTACTCAAGGATATCACTGCCACCTGCCACTACGTGTAGTCAGTTGGCAAATGATGGAAAAAGAACAAAAGAAAACAAAGAGAAGGAACTTTGTACAAATAAGTTGGCACTCCCTCCGTAAACTAATACAAGAGCGTTTAGATAGTGATCTAAACGCTCTTATATTAGTTTACAGTGGGAGTACTAATCAATATCAACTCTTGTGTGCATTCACAACATGCATCCTTCTGTTCACCGACCATATAACACTCTGCTCTTTCATGCCCATGCACCACCGGAGTCTCACCGGCGCTGCACGTTGTCCTAGAGTTGGAGATAGACTCATCAAAGTAGGTGTCATGCTTGGAAATGAAATTAGGATGAAGAGGATGAGCTACTTGACGCCGGAGTGGGCGAGCGGAGGTGTGCAAGTATGTTGCTAAATTTGGGCCTCTTTTGCGTGATGGCGATGGAAACGTCGTTGGGGAACAGGTCCCCACACACAAAGGCGTGGTACACGGTGGTGGCCAACACGCCGATGACGGTGACAACGGCAATTCCTGATAGCCCAACCGCAAGCATTTGTGTTACCATGTTGTTCACCTCTGACGCATACAACACCGTCGCTAGGGCAGCACTCGTCATCGGAAACGTGTAGGCCCACCAAGCCAACGAGAACCTTAACCCCCGGAACAGGTTGACACGCACCACCAACGATACATAGAGGAAGAGCGAGATGAAGTATAGGAGCTTGGCGCTGTTGTTGAACTCGCCGGAGATCCTCGCCCATGCCATGGACGCGACACTAGGTGCGGCAACGAAGAGAAAGAAGACCGGGTGGAGCTCCTTGGGGAGCTGCATGTTAGTGGGGAGCCGTTGGTAGAGGGTGACGAAGAGCACCGCATAGTGGGCCAACCCAACAGCAAAGAAGAAGATGGGCAGCTCCCGGAGGCCCATCCTGGCACCGAGTAGCGCACCAACAAAGTTGCCAACAACAGCGAGGTGGTTGGATGGGTTGGCCACCTTCGAGAGGCGCCGCTCGCCGCTGGACATCCACTGGCCGTAGATCTTGAGGTCGAGGCATAAGATGGGCGCCATGAGAAGGTACCAGAAGACATGGTGGATCTCCCACTCTGGGAGGGGCACTCCCTTGACGAGGAAGAGGCAGGCGACCCAGGGAGCGAAGAAGAAGTTGACGCGGACCGGATGGTGGAACTCGCGGCGGACGGCCTCGAAGTAGAAGACGACCTTGAGAAGGTAGACGATGGAGACAACGGCGGTGAGGGCAACGGAGACCCACCAGAGGACATGGTTGGCGGCGGGGCGCACGCGGAGGAACGCCATGGAGGGCTCTGACTCGAGCGTCTTCCATAGCATCGCTTGGCTACTGACGCCGAGGCACATCCCGAAGGCGCTGATGGGGAACCGAAGCAAGAAAGGCCACAGCTCGTCCTTGGGCAGCACCGCCACCTCCGTCGACTGCAAACATTCAGCATGTTGTTAAAAAACAAAGCAACGCCCCCTGGTTTTGCTTGCGGGAAATGGTAAAATGTGATATATACTACATACACGAAGGGTGTCGAGCTCGGCGCCTTCGAGTGCGGCGAAGTAGCGGCCGGCGGTGGGGACGTCGTGGTCCTCATCAGTGTCCTCCTCGGAGATATTGGCGCTGCCACGCTCGGGGTCAGCAGCCGGCAGTTCCTGTGACAAGCCGCGGAGGGTGGAGAGCTGGCGGTCGAGGCGGCCGGAGAAGGTCCTTAAGCGGTCGAATCGCCGGTCCCGCTTCCGCATGGTGTCGCTCCGCGGCACGGCCGGCGCGTCGGCATTACCTCTGACTACCGGGGACGGCAGCGAGTGTTGACGGGCTTGCCTCAGGGGCATGGCGGGGTGGTGGACACCGATCTTCGTCTCCATCGGTGAGGCCGGAACGCTCAACGACACAGAGAAAGGCGTCTCGATCGTCGTACCGCCGCCGATATCCCCCGAGAAAGAGTGTGCTTCCGACGGCAGAGCGCACCCCGGCTCGCCGTCCGTCCGGACATGGATGTTCTCCATGGACGCCATGAACCTCGACAGAGTACTCTCCTGGAAGTGGCAATGATATCAGCTTTGAATATGATGCTCATCGCAGCGAGCTCATGTACTATATACACGCGCGCGCGGCTGATCGATCTTCCTGGCAAGTGGCGGGCCAGCGGGATGATGCACGTGGACGGGGAACACGAAGGTGCGTTCCACCGGCCGCACCAGCTGCACGCACGTACCCCCAGAAGGCCAGCTAGCTCCAGCAGCAGCGGTCGCCCCGAATTCTTCCAAGCCTCGTAGGTGGTCGTCGAATGGCCACGTTGCCGCGCGCCGACTACCCCCGTCTTCGTCTTCACCCGGAAGGAACACGGGATCTCATCTCCTGCATGTATGCACCCCACGACGTAAGGAGCACGAGCCTACTGTACGTGCGGAATAAGACGATCCATGAGGAGCTCAACCATGTTTTGTTAGAATAAATTCGAGGCACTCCGTCGATTATCCGAGGACCAAGCAATCACACGAGCACGACACCGAGATTTGTTAACAAGGTTTACCGATATGGCTACATCCCGGGGCTTGACTACGGGCGCTCCTCTCCGTGACACCGTCACAATACCGCACCCGGCCACCCGGGCGCCGGCACACGCCACCGGCTCCCCCTTGCGCGCCTGTGCTATTATATTGGCATAGGTTACATCGTATGTCTACCCCCGATATATATGAGAGGCCTAGGATACAAGTGTCCTATTAGGACACAACTCCTACCCTGTCTACACACAGTCCAAAACCAAGTCCAACTATAACCTACCTTGTACAATAATATTCGACACAACTCTAACATGGTTGTCTGCGCGGTGGCGTGCATGATTCAAGCTTTTTTTTACGGGTGGTGCATGATTCAAGTTGGCGACGGCGCATCGTGCATGCTGGTTTTGGTTTTTGCTAACACGTGTCAAAAAGTACAGCTGCGTCAAAGTATATCACACACCCACGGTCACACTTGGTCCTCAACTTGCTAGTCCTTCCTTCGTTTTTATTTAATCCGTGTATTAGCTTTAGTTAAAGTCAAGCTTTATAAACTTTGACGATAAACAAAAATATTTGGATTTTTATAACTATCAACGTTCGGATTTTAGTAATAAGCAAGAACGATTCTTACTTCACTATAATTACATACATGCATGTATTAGAATGACTATTTTTTTTTCACGTGCATTACTCCCTCTAATTATATGCATATATACACACTAAAGGACGAAAAGCTGATGTCATTCTAGATTCTTTCTTTTTTCAAAGTTTAAAATGTTTTGTAGCTCAAACCGTTGCTCCGACTGAAAAAAACGTCTTCATAAAAAATTCGTCTCGACGAGACCTTCGAAACTAGATCTCATATTTATATGTTCTGATGACTTTTTTCGGACCAAAAGTTACCACATCTGGACTAGTTATCACGTCTGTCATACATAATTTACCGTGTCATTTACACAATAGTTTTTGGGGTATGTTTTCAACAAACTTTTATCCCAGGGTCAAAAAGTGAATATGATGTTTGCAGTGAGTTATCAACTTTGTTGTGTATATTACTATGTTGCATAAAAGTTATTCGGGGTACAATTTTCATTCCCTCGGTTAAAATTCCCGTGACATTTGTGTGTGAGTTATCAGCTCTCTTATGCGTGTATTAACATGTTGTTTACACATGAGTTATTGGGAGGTATTTTTTAACAACATTTTCCCTGGTATATTCCGACGACTTTTTTTCGGACAAAAAGTTACCATGCATATACTACGCAAATTATCACATATGTGGTACATAAGTTATCAGTTTGTTTCCACAAAAACTACCGGGGCATAAAAATGATTTCTCTTACCTTCTCCCCACATGCATGCATATACTAGAGGACATAAAAAGCTAATGTCGTCCTATATTCTGCTATTTCGAAACTCAATTTTTTTTTTACCTCAAAACCGTTGGTCAGATCAAAAAATCGTTCAACATAAAAAATCGGACGCGACGAAAAATTCAAAGGTAGGTCCCATGGTGGTATATCCCCGATGAGTTTTTATGGTCAAAAATTTACCAGGCTTGGGTTTAAGTAGTTTATTAGCTTTGTTATGCGTATATTATCATGTTATTTACACATAAGCTATCATGGTGTTTTTAACAACTTTTTATCAGATCAAAAGTTACCACACCTTGGCTAAGTAAGTTATCAACTCTTCTATGCTTATATTATCATGCTAGTACACATGAGTTATTGAGGGTGTTTTTCAATAAATTTTTTCGAATGAAATAGTTACCACATCCGGGCTAAATAAATTATCAGCTCTGTTGTGTATATATTACCGTGCTAGTACACATGAGTCATGGGTTTTTTTTCAATAATTTTTTTCCATGAGTCAAAAATAGTTACCAAGCTTGGGCTACTCCCAAAAGGAAAGGGGGAACAGTTCTCTCCTCGGGCTCCTCCACGGAATGTCTGACTTATGGTAGGAAGCTTTAGTTAGGGACACCCCTACTAAGTAAGTTATCAGCTCTGATGTGCGTATATTACCATGCTAGCACATATGAGCTATCAACTCTATTTCAACAACATCCCCTCCCTCGCTCAAAGTTATCACAATATTTGTACCTAAGTTATCAGTTTTGCTGTGCGTAAACTATCATCATATTTACAAAAGGAAGTTATGTAAGTCTAGGAGGCGAAATATTTATTTCTCTAAAAATTGATCATCTGTACAAAAAGGAGATGAGTACAAACACAGCACATCGTTCCTTAAAAAACTTGGTCCAGATGGTTCTTCTCATTGTGGAAAGCATTGTTATTTTCCCGTTTTCAAATAAAGTATAAATATCGGCTAACCTGAATCTGGAACACAAGAGGCAGGCTTAGCCCGGGTGGTGGTGCACTGGTATCCCATGGAGCAGCTCGTGTGTTTGAATCCCTACAGGCGCAGTTTTTTCTCTTCGATATCTTTTCACGCTCGAGAAGTAGAACGGGCGGTTGGGCCCACGCGAGAATCGGATCTGGCTGCGAGCGAGCGAGAAATCATCGCGCGGGGAATCAGGATCGAACGCCAATTAGATCGTTCGGATCTATTGCCTAATTCCAAACGTTTGGAATTTACAAATTCCCAAAATATAAACATATACAATAGCAAATCAATACCATTAGATTTTATTATTAAATATACTTTCACATCATATAGATTTGCTATGGTAAATGGTTATATTTTTTTATAAACTTGGTCAAACTTCATAAAATTTGACTTCAGTCAACTCTAATATGCAGAGTAAATAAAAGCGGAGGAAGCAATAAAATGTAAATTGCAGGTCACAAAATATATCATTGAAGTTTTATTCGAAATAAATTTTTAGTGGTGTATTATTGTTGCATATATGCTTTGTTGGTCAATGCAAGGTCGATCGCTGCCGAGCCGAAACTAGGACTTCCACCGGCGGGCCCAAAAGTGACCGATCATTGGAGAAACGTCTGAGATGTGTTTGCTCTCTTAAATCAATATCGAAGTCTTGCTCGACAGTGTGAGCAACTTTGAGTGCTCCGTACTAAGGGTCATAGAAAGCTTTTGAAGGTCAACGAAAAATGTGTGTAGCCGTTGTGCGTGAATCGATCTTGTTGACGAGGTGTCTGGTCCCGCCTCAAGGAACTTTTTTTTGACGTCCACCTCGAGAAACTTTGAATGGTTATCGCTAGCCATCCAACAACAGTCGGCTTTCCTATTTGCCACTTAGACTAGCCACAGCGGGAGTAATTTCAGCAGTAACTTCAAGTCCAACTCAGCAAATTTGTCTATGTGGCAATGAGTTAATGAAGAGAGAGATAATTATAAAGGGTTGTAACATCCCAAAATTCTAAATTTTGGAATGTTATAATAAATTTTGGAATATTATAATAAATAGATAGATTTGATTGATTGTGTGAAATTGAGTGAAATTCGAAACCTTTTTGAAAGTTAAATGAGAGGGAATAAAAGGGCTTTTCCAAACTTTCATTTTTCATTCGTACTCTCTGTGAATTCAAATACAAAACCCCGAGAGAAGATGACATGACTTCTTCCATTTATTTAAATGACAAGGGGTGTTGAAAATATTTGAATTTCATTTGAGAATATTTCCAATTCTGAAACTTTATGCAACTCAATGATTTTCACGAGAAAAGATAAAATGACTTCTTCAAATTATATGAAATATGAGTTGGGAGTTTCAAAGAAACTCAAATTCAAAATCCATTTGAAATTATTTTTCAATTTGGATTATTTGAGTTTTATTCAAATTATTTTTCTCCAGAAACAAAATACATGGAAAATAGGGTAATATGATTCCCTACAATAGAAAATTGGAGAAAAATTAATTTGAAATCATTTCGGTATTTTAAAAATAATTTTCATTGGATTTTATTAGACCAGTAGCACTCTTTCAATTATCTGAATTTGCGTGGATTTTATTTGGCATTATAAAAATGCCCATGTCATAGAAAATCTTTTTCTGAAAATTCTGATATATTATATCCCTATATAATATTTTTATTTATTTTGCTTTTATTATTTTTTATTTGTCTGGAAATGTTTAAAAAAAACCCTCCGTCGCCGAACTGGGCCGGCCCAGCTCAGCCAGGCCGCAGCCCAGTGCCCCGTCGCCCCAACCGCCCGAGCAAGAGACCGCCGCCACCACGACAGCGCCGCCGCCACCGTGTCCATCGCGGACACCGCGCCCCGCCGCCTCTGCCCTCGCCCCTCCTCCACGCCTCCCGAGGCCTCCTCTCCCCTTAAATAGCGTGGCCCCAGGCCCCTTCTCTCTGCCCGCCGCTGCTGCCTGCCCCTGCATCTCGCCGGAGCCGCCGCGCGCCGCGCCGCTCGCCGCCACCCGCGCCGCTCGCTGCCGTCGCTTGCGCCGCTCCCCGCCGCCCGCTCGGCCGCCGTCGCCACCACCCCGCCTCGCCGGAGTTGGCCGCGGACGCCGAAGCCGCCGCTGTCCGCCTCGCTGCGGCAAACATCGCCGCCGCCGGACTCGCTAACTATCGCCGGCGGTTTTCGATGGAAAACCGCCCTGAACCGGTACAAACTGACCCGGTTTTCTTTTTAGGTTTTTCTTTAGTTTGGTTTTATTTTATTAGATCGGTTTTTCTTTTGCCTAGTTATTTCGAGAACGTTCGCTGGTTAGGTTTTCACAGCGAACGGATTCGTTAGTTAGCGTTCGACAGCGATCGTTCGTTATTTAGTTTTTTTTCTTTTTCTTTTTAATTTCGGCCAGGGACCTATCTGTGATGATTTTATTTATAGTTTAGTCCCTGAACTTCAAACGATCATTACTTTTTACTCGTTAGTCCAAATCCAACGAAACCAACGCCCACGTCTTCGTTATGATCTCCTCTATCCACTAATCCAACTCAAACATATTTTTGAAAAGTTTAAAATTTGAATTATATCAGATTTGAATTCAAACTTCGTTTGATCATAACTTGAGTTTCGTAGCTCCGTTTGAGTTGATTCTTTTTGCAAATCGAAGCTTTTGACCTAAACTTTATGATAAGGCCAAATTTACATAATTTTGGTACTGTTAGAAATTGTTTTATGTTGCAAGAGCTATTTGCTTGGTTTTGATGTTTTCCGAATCGACTTCTTCGATCTTTCTGGTCTTTTGAGTGATTGCTTATGCGTGGTTACTATTGCTTGCTTACGATAGATTGATTGGAGTGTGACGAGTAGAATTATCAAGAGTTATGAGTGCGAATCATCTTCATCAACATTGCAGGCAAGTTCACACTTTGATCATAATCCTTTCATACCCAGTTTTTATTGCATTAGATCAAACCTCAAACATTGCATGATTAGGATCTAACTAAATTATGGGATGGGAAGTAGTTGAGGTAGTACCTATTACCTGTTTATTATCAAACCCTTGGGAGTTACTATTATGTTATGCTTACATTGCCATGCTATGCTCGTAGACGTGGATTGGGTTTTGAGAGTATTCATGACAGATGTGAGATTGTTAATTAATGGTTTACTTAAGGTGGCAACTTAAACACACATCTGGGTGGATTGAGGCACCTGGGTATTCCAGGATTGCCTGTCTAGGCACCTGGGTAGACCAGGATTGCCTGTTTTTTTATGGACCGCCACCCAGGCTCAAAGGGATCATGAGATTATTCATACTAGAAACTTCCGTGTGCAGCCACAAGCTACTAAGGGCTCTAGCATAGTTGACTAAGTCGTGCGAACTCTTACAGGGTAGACTAGCAGATGTAGGGGAAAGTAGGTGTAACGGTCTATCCATCGTAAGGTGCTAGCGCTTCTGAAAGACTATGTCTCGGTCATCCGTTTCTCAAACACCATGTAGTGCGAGAAATCCAACGGAGGCGATCGAGTCTTGTGGGGAAAAGTGCGCAAACCTCTACAGAGTGTATAAACTAATCATGGTTAGCCGTGTCCCCGATTATGGACGTCTTGAGTATCTAGTACTTGGATTATCATGTGAATCTCATCATGTTACTTTAATAAATTTTGTTGGATTGTTAATGATTATTTTTAATTGGGATCGAGAATGCTATCAACCATTCTCAATGTTTAACAACCACCATGATAGTTAAATAAAATTTATTCCTTTGCAGTAGGGAAAAATTGGCTTTTCGCAAAACTAAACTATATAGCCTTTCCACCAGCCAAATATGCATGTAGTGATAGCCTTTATTCATCATTCTCTATGGTGTGAATTTGCCAGTACATTCAATGTACTGACCCTTTGTGGCTGCAACATTTCATGTTGCGGGATTATCTTACGACGAGTAAGTGATACGTTAGGGTTACGATTTCTACATTCAACTTTGTCGTTGGTGTTGGAAATCCACAACCTTGTTACTTCTGATATTTGGATTGAGGTAATAGTATTTACGTTACTTTTACATGTGATTTACCTCTGTTATAAATCCCCGAGTACTGTGTGTGTCAGCATACCGATACATGGATGACACTTAAGCACAGAGACTTGACCCATTCGGGTCGGGTCGCTACAAGGGTGCTTGGATCCAAGGGACTATTTTTAGTCTGACTAAAAATAGTCTCTTTTAGAGGCTAAAGTTCCAAGCACCCCTGACTAACGAGAGGTTAGGACTAGTCTTGAGGCTAAAATTTTTTAGTCATAGGAAATCTACTAAAATATGTATTAGCCCTCTCTCTCATTATTTAATTCCTCTCCTTTAATACATGCGAGTTTTGGATTGGAGGGTTTGGAGGATAATAAATGCTCAATAACTTGATTTTAGTCTCTTTAGTATTTGGATCCAAGCATGGGTGAGGCTAGCAAGTTTTAGTCCCACTACTTTTAGTCATGGGACTAAAAATGTATCCAAGCATCCTCATAGTAACTTAGCTAGTTACTGTAACATCACATGTCCCAATGTAATATGAGTCTATAACCTAATAAATGGAGCTTTGCATGACACCACACCTATGTTACTACCCACTATAAAGGTAGTAATATAGTCTAGGGATATGTGTATATTACTAATGTATGTTACTCTCCATTGTGGTAGTCTTAGTACTTCTGTTGGTGGCACGTATAGTAGTCTCCACTAGCGATGGTCCTAAGTGGGCCATCCCATGTAATTAACGGTGGTACGGTTGAGCTCCCAACTGGTCTTTACATGTGTATGTTGATGACGCTCTTTACAATCAGTATTCTCACAATAATAGAGCAAAGAATGCGAAGATGGTGGCAACAGAAATGTGTGCCATGACTGAGGAGGAACCATTCTGTATAGCCTTCATGATGGCGATACTTGCGATTTATCTAGCACCAAATACATCCGTGGCTGTCAACAGGTCCTTTCTGGGAGCTGCTCAACAGCTTGATAAGCTCAAACAGATGGATTGGTGCAATTTGGTTGCTGACTGCCTAATCAAAGGAATCAGGGAATATAAAGAGTCTGATGCATTGTTTGTCCATGTAAAGGGTTGCGTGCACATACTGAGTGTAAGAAACATTTTCACCACACTAACAGACTTATTCATTATTATGGGATAACAAATTGCTTGAATGTGCTAATGTCACTTCTTTATTTACAAAATTTATTTCCATAATTTTCTTTGAAATGCAGATCATTTTTATCGATCTTGTGAAACATGCTGCGTTCGAAGTACCAAATGGCTTTCCACGCTTGAGTGTTGTCACTACGGAACATAACAAATGGGTAGCTTCACATCCCTTTGGTAGCTTGCAGGTAATTGCGACTTATGCTCTGAACTTTGAAAGCAATTTGTGATACTCTATTTATTTGAAATACACTATTTCCAGTCTCGTGTCTTGTTTCAAAATAATGCCGTGCTCTATAAACGTATTTTTAGTCTTGTAACAAACATTTATCCCATGCGTAGGCTTTTTTTTTTACCAAATGTTAATGACTGGCCAGGTTTATTACTCTCCCTTTGTCCCTAAATTTCAACCTCAGTTTCCACGATTAAACTTAGACCATAACCTTCACCAGAAATATATAATATTTACATAAAAAGTATACCAATGGAATCTACATTTCAATATGAATTGATGTTATAATTTTTATGACACGTGACCAACATTTCGTTTGTCAAAGTTGGCCGTTGAAATACGTTTGTACCATGTAAATGGGGACCGAAAGAGTAGATGAAATCATATCTGGCCGACCTCTTTCAAAGTACTTACTTTTCTTTTTCTGAAGTTGCATATTACTTTTGCAACAGATGATAACTTTAAGCGCGCTCTGATTCAACTAGGTACATCGTCTAGAAGACTCTGTTTATGCTCCTGTGCTTAACAACATGGGACATGGTAACATTGTTGAAGGGGGAAAATGTGCTGATTCTGAGACAAATACTGATGCTCTGGCCGATCAGTTTGCTATCACCGACACTGATGAGAATAACAAGCATCCTGTATCAGCAGAGCTTGGCAATGCTAGAACAACCCATAACATGGCAAGCTCGATCATTGTTGAACCTGTAGTATTACATAGTACATCAGCTCGATCATCAGGTACATAAGCATTTTCCATAGCCAGGTTATATCTTATAACAGATTTTTCATAAACATTTGCACTCTTTAATAAACTTATTAACATGACTTGTCCCTGTTGAGATGCATGTAGCCAGCGTGGACCTTGTGCACTGGCATTTCCACTCTCATGATGAATTTGAAAAAAATCTTTTATTTTAAGATTGGTTTTATATATCTCAGGCAAAATTCTAGCGTGTATTAATGTTACATTTACAGTTGCAGCACCAGACTCCTTGACAGAAGAACGCATAATTTTTCCAACAAGCGGTGAGCAATTGCAGTCTGCTGGTCCTTCTTCTGAACCGTATTCTGTACAAGTTTGTCAACGCTCTTCACTTCACTACCCTGACTGTATTATTGACTTACACAGAAAAAATATCTCTACGTCCTTGTGGGTTCCAGTTCATGATGTAATTGTGTTCCCCTCCATGATTTCTTGCCAGATTACAGACGGGGTGCAGGCTCCTCCAGAAGTGGATGTGGGAAGGAACAGGGGTTCGCCGTCAACGATGGAGAAGGACAATCGGAGCGCCAAGAAAGCGAGGGCGGAGCTGCCCAGCAGTGGCCAAGTGAAGCCAGCCGGAGAAGTTACCATAAAGATGGACATGAGTTTGCTTAATTGCCGCGTCTGCTCCCGCCCCATCAAGCCCCCTGTCTTCCAGGTTATTTTTCATTCTATACAATGCTTGATCAATCTCTTGTTCCATTCACCCTGAGGTATGTCACTGTCAGTAACCGATACAATTTTTTGTGCAGTGCAATGCCGGGCATTTGGCATGCGGCAGATGCCTCGCCGAGCTCCCTGGCGAACAGTGCCAGACGTGCGAGCACGGCGGTGGCTTTAGCCGCTGCCCTGCGATGGACGCCGTCGTCTCCTCGACGGTCAAGTGTCGCCACGACGGCTGCGGGAGCGACGTCCCCTACAACGAGCTCGAGGACCACCAGAGCACGTGCCTGCATGCGCCCTGCTTCTGCATGGAGCCTGGCTGCGGCTTCGTCGGTGCACCGGTGGCGCTCCTCAGCCACCTGGGTGCCCTGCATACAATGCCAGTGCACAAGGTCCACTATGGGAAGGTTCACCGGTTCCGGGTGTCGGAGCCGCAGTGCCTGCTCCACGGGCAAGGGGACGACAGCGTGTGCCTCCTGGCCGTTGGCGCCCTAGACATGGCCACCGTCGTGTCTGCAGTGTGCATCAGAGCAGGAGCGTCCCCATGCCCACGGTACGCTGTCAAGGTTTGGGCAAATGGTCCACCACTACCGAGCAGCGCGGCGGGCAGCATTCTACTGGACATGAAGGCGGTGACGAGCAGCACTAGGCCCGGCGAGGTCGCTGTGGAGGAGCTGCCGTCTTTCTTGGTGGTGCCGCCTACGTATCTGGTTGGTTCTGGGGCGTCCAAGGAGGTGTCTCTGGACGTTCGCATTGACAGGATGTGATCGAAGATGGTGCTCTTAAGTTCAGATGGGAATTAGTTGGTACTGTTCCAGTACGTGGTTGCTACGGAATGCTGCCAATCTATGGCCATACGCAGCAATACTATTATAGTATTTTGTTGCAGCTAGCACTCCAAATATGTTGCTTGATTGATCCCGAATTTGGGAACCTTGTGCTCATCCTAAATGTGATGTCTAGCTGCATAAAAAACCCTTCATGCAAGGTAGTGCTATTAAGAGGCATGTATCCTATGATATTCATGCCATTATTATTACCAACATTTCATTATACTCCCACTATCGTAGTTGGTAGGCGTGCATGTTTTCTGGGATTTCAATTTGACCAATATTTTCTCCAATGGTGTGGTTTATGCTATACAAACAGTAATTATATCTTCTCAATCCCATGGCACAACATATATATCACGGGTTCTGTTCACCGATAGAATAAAAACACAAAGTACTCCAAAACATTTTTTAGGGGGTGATTGCGGCTTGTAAACAAATTTGATAGTTCCAACGAAAGAAAATTCAACTTCGCATCATCATCTGTGAACTAGAGGTGTGTGTGATCATCGTGTTGCCAACCCCTCCGATGCCCGGCCACCACCCCTCCTCTCTCTCCTCTCGGGCGCCACTTCGGCAAGCCCAATTGCCACTTCGCCGCCTTCATCTCCTCTTAAGCAAGAAAGTCCGATGTGTGTGCACCCGCAGCCACTGCCAATGGATCTGCCGAACCGAGTTGCCTCAGATCGAGCAGTCATGCCGCCAGGAGCATGAAGTACAGCTCAAACTGTGCAGCATGAAGAATGAATTTGTTTCTTTTT
>NC_041384.1:15550713-15560648 GCF_002162155.2 Triticum dicoccoides | reverse complement strand
ACCATCATCTTCCTCTCATTGATTCCTCCTACTCACGGGTGCCTAACCGACCCTGTTGCATCCCTCTCCATCCGAAATGAGTTATATCTACCTTTTTTAAGGCTAAACACGCTCAGCTTTATTCATTGACCAAAATGTTCTTGTGAATAGAATGAAAATCTAAAGACAGTAGAAGCCATAAATGACGGCCTTGAGACAGACCCAAAGCGTGTCCAACGAGACTGTGTGCCTCAATGTTGGACTCCCTACTTTCAAAGATGAAAGAACAAGATCCAAAAAGAGCAGTCGTAGCTATAATATCCTTAATGATGTTTCCATGCAAGCTGCCAGTATCATTCCCGATGTCTTCAACAACCTCTTTGCAGACTGAAGCAATGACCATATGGGAGATATTCAGATCAGAAAATAGAGCCAGTGTCTCGCGACATGCGATTACTTCCAGACATGCAGGGTAAATGACACCCAAGAATTTTTAGAGCACATGACCCAACATAATTCCCCGACAAATCCCTACAAATGGTACAAGAAGATCCTTCATTGTTCCCCTCGCAACAGCCCCATCGACCCATATTTTCTCAACACCAGGTGGAGGAGGTATCCAACATGTGCTAGGCCCAGATATCCCCCTAGCTGCTCGAGTTGGAGCTTTTGGGGTTTGCAACTATCAACTTCACTGATGTATTTCTTGATAAATTGGTGGGTCGCCCGCGGGCTTTGAAAGAACTGTTTCCGCAAAGCTTTCAATATCCATCATCTTGCATCAGGTTCCATATTTTCCATTAGAACATCAACCAAGTCCGGCTCCTCGAGCGCTCAAACACAACACAGAATGTTCTATTCCAAAAGCGAGTGTCTCTATGAATCGTTGCTCACACAAATACCGCAGTTGCGAAGGTATGACATATGACGGTGCTGAAGCACGTCGACCGTTGGTAAAGATTGTTGGCAAGGACGGTGATGGCAATAAGGAGGAGGAAGAGGATGGCTCCTTCGGCATCATAGCGGCTCCGACATGGACGATGTTGATCAATAGATTAGGTTTATGCACCGGTGTTATTTTGTCACTAGCTATGTTTAGGGGTTATGCCTGTAAAATTTATAAACTTTAAATAAAATTTGTGCTGTTCACATGTTTGAATGTCCAATATTTGCCCTTTTAGTTACTTATTGCACAACGTGACAAGTGGTGACCCGCATTTCATTACTTTTGTTAAAATAATTGGGTGTTTTCATTTAAACAATGCCAAAATTTCACCCAAACAGTCCAGAAGCGGCTTTATATTTTTTCCCACAAACTAGTGCAATAAGATGGCTCAACACAAAGGCTTTCTTCATTTTCTTTGATTTTTTTTTTCAAAATAGGGTCAAACTTGCAATGTTGACCATTTGTTCGACGCGTTTTTGTACCAAAGAAGTTAAATATGTTTTGTAGTATCTGATATCTTTTTTTTCTGCTTCTACATAACTAACCCATTTGACTGATTTATTATTTGTACAAGGTTTTTATTATTAGTGCAGGATACCCACGAAAGAGTGAATATGCACACATGGGCATGGACTAGAGCATGCATGCATGCATGCCTATCCTTGTACGTGATGCATGGCAAAAGTAAAAGGAGTGCCTACGTACTACAAGCATGCATTGAAGACCAGGTATATAGCAGCAACGTGCACCTCTTTGCCTGTATGCGGCGGCCGTCGCGACCGGCACGTACAGCTACGTACAAATGCCCATACGCTGGCCGGCAAGTGCGCGTACATACCCGAATACCCGCACAACCACTTGAAAATAAAATAGAAATTGATGAACTTTGGAGATAGGGTTAGTCACGCGTTTGGCAGATGGATCGACCCACTTGCCGGCGACTTAAAACTAAGATATGGGTAAGCTATACTTTATTTTGCAGGCGTGGGAGTCAAGAAGCCGAAGGAGAAGATAAGCGCAACCAGTACCAAGATCACGCGTAGCAAACCGGCCGGCTGGATAAGATCCGCCGTTGTAACTACTGCCGAAGATCACGAACGTCGTCGCCATCCATCTATCCTCCCGCTGCCTATATAAAGAGGCACAAAGCCATTTGCACGGGGCACGCACGCACGGAAAGAGAGACGCCGCAAGGCCGCCGCCATTCGCCAACGCACACATCCATCCATTAGGAGATCCATCCATTCACCAACGCACATATCCATCTATCAGGAGATCTATCCATTACGTAGCACACATCCATCCATCATCCATCTACGCACCCATAACTCACACCCGCACACCTCCAGCATCCAGCCATCGCATCTCATCCATCGTCCATCTACGCACCCAAGATACAGGTACAGTGCAGGCAGCCACGCAGACAAGTCCAGATCGCATTGACGGGCGAACGCAGCCGGGCGAGAACACCGGCGCCAGCGACATGGACACCAAGCTCACCTTCTCGAAAGGTGAAATTTAGATCTAATACATATATTTTCTTCTTTCTCCTTCACATCCAGCATGCATGCGCCACACGGAGAGTGTTGGGGAACGTAGCAGAAATTCAAAATTTTCCTACGTGTCACCAAGATCTATCTATGGAGAAACCAGCAACGAGGGGAAGGGGAGTGCATCTATATACCCTTGTAGATCGCTAAGCGGAAGCGTTCAAGTGAACGGGGTTGATGGAATCGTACTCGTCGTGATTCAAATCACCGATGATCCTAGTGCCGAACGGACGACACCTTCGCGTTCAACACACGTACAACCCGGTGACGTCTCCCATGCCTTGATCCAGCAAGGAGAGAGGGAGAGGTTGAGGAAGACTCCATCCAGCAGCAGCATAACAGCGTGGTGGTGGTGGAGGAGCGTGGTACTCCAGCAGGGCTTCGCCAAGCACCGCAAGAGACGAGGAGGGAGAGGGGTAGGGCTGCACCAACAGGGGAAGAATTCGTGTGTATGGGCAGCCCAAACCCCCCACCTAGGGTTCCCTCCCTAGGGGTGGCGGCAGCCCCCCAGATCCCATCTGGGTGGCGGCCACAAGGGGGAGAGGGGGAGGCGCACCTGGGGTGGGCCTTAGGGCCCATCTGCCCCAGGGTTTGCCCCCCTTCCCTCTTGGAGGCGCCTTGGGCCTTGGTGGGGGGGGGGGCGCACCAGCCCAGCTGGGGCTGGTCCCCTCCCACACTTGGCCCATGCAGCCCTCCGGGGCTGGTGGCCCCACTTGGTGGACCCCCGGACCCCTCCGGTGGTCTCGGTACACTACCGGTAAAACCCGAAACTTTTCCGGTGACCAAAACAAGACTTCCCATATATAAATCTTTACCTCTGGACCATTCCGGAACTCCTCGTGACGTCCGGGATCTCATCCGGGACTCCGAACAACATTCGGTAACCACATACAAACTTCCTTTATAACCCTAGCGTCATCGAACCTTAAGTGTGTAGACCCTACGGGTTCGGGAACCATGCAGACATGACCGAGACGTTCTCCGGTCAATAAGCAACAGCGGGATCTGGATACCCATGTTGGTTCCCACATGTTCCACGATGATCTCATCGGATGAACCATGATGTCGAGGATTCGATCAATCCCGTATTCAATTCCCTTTGTCCAGCGGTATTGTACTTGCCCGAGAATCGATCGTCGGTATCCCGATACCTTGTTCAATCTCGTTACTGGCAAGTCTCTTTACTCGTTCCGTAACACATCATCCCGTGATCAACTCCTTGGTCACTTTGTGCACATTATGATGATGTCCTACCGAGTGGGCCCAGAGATACCTCTCCGTTTACACGGAGTGACAAATCCCAGTCTTGATTCGTGCCAACCCAACAGACACTTTCGGAGATACCTGTAGTGTACCTTTATAGCCACCCAGTTACGTTGTGACGTTTGGCACACCCAAAGTATTCCTACGGTATCCGGGAGTTGCACAATCTCATGGTCTAAGGAAATGATACTTGACATTAGAAAAGCTTTAGCATACGAACTACACGATCTTTGTGCTAGGCTTAGGATTGGGTCTTGTCCATCACATCATTCTCCTAATGATGTGATCCCGTTATCAACAACATCCAATGTCCATGGTCAGAAAACCGTAACCATCTATTGATCAACGAGCTAGTCAACTAGAGGCTTACTAGGGACATGGTGTTGTCTATGTATCCACACATGTATCTGAGTTTCCTATCAATACAATTCTAGCATGGATAATAAACTATTATCATGAACAAGGAAATATAATAATAACTAATTTATTATTGCCTCTAGGGCATATTTCCAACAGTCTCCCACTTGCACTAGAGTCAATAATCTAGTTCACATCGTCATGTGATTAACACTCACAGGTCACATCGCCATGTGACCAACATCCAAAGAGTTTACTAGTGTCACTAAACTAGTTCACATCATCATGTGATTAAGACTCAATGAGTTCTGGGTTTGATCATGTTTTGCTTGTGAGAGAGGTTTTAGTCAACGGGTCTGCAACATTCAGATCCGTATGTACTTCGCAAATCTCTAAGTCATATTATAAATGCTGCTTCCACGCTCCACTTGGAGCTATTCCAAATGGTTGCTCCACTATACGTATCCAGTTTGCTACTCAGAGTCATTCGGATAGGTGTTAAAGCTTGCATCGATGTAACCCTTTACGCCGAACTCTTTATCACCTCCATAATCGAGAAACATGTCCTTATTACTCCAAGGACAATTTTTGATCGCTATCTAGTGATCCACTCCTGGATCACCTTTGTACCCTCTTGCCAGACATGTGGCAAGGCACACATCAGATGCGGTACTTAGCATGGCATACCGTATAGAGCCTATGACAAAAGCATAGGGGACGACCTTCGTCCTTCCTCTTTCTTCTGCCGTGGTAGAGCTTTAAGTCTTAACTTCATACCTTACAACTCAGGCAAGAACTCCTTCTTTGGCTGATCCATCTTGAACACCTTCAAGATCATGTCAAGGTATGTGCTCATTTGAGAGTACCATTAAACGTTTTTGATCTATCCTTATAGATCTTGATGCTTAATGTTCAAGTAGCTTAATCCAGGTTTTCCATTGAAAAACACCTTTCAAATGACCCTATATGCTTTCCAGAAATTCTACGTCATTTCTGATCCACAATATGTCAACAACATATATTCATCAGAAATTCTATAGTGCTCCCACTCACTTCTTTGGAAATACACGTTTCTCATAAACTTTGTATACAGCCAAAATCTTTGATCATTTCATCAAAGCATACATTCCAACTCCGAGATGCTTACTCCAGTCCTTAGAAGGATTACTGGAGCTTTGCATACTTATTAGCATCTTTCAGGATTGACAAAATCTTCTGGTTGTATTACATACAACCTTTCCTCAAGAAAATCGTCGAGGAAACAATGTTTTGACATCCTATCTGCAAGATTTCATAACTAATGCAGTAATCGCTAATATAATTCCAACAGACTCTTAGCATCGCTACGAGTGAGAAAGTCTCATCGTAGTCAACTCCTTGAACTTGTCGGAAAACATCTTAACGACAAGTCGAGCTTTCTTAATGGTGATACTTACCATCATTGTCCGTCTTCCTTTTAAAATCCATATGTACCTAATAGCCTTACGACCATCAAGTAGTTCTTCCAAAAGTCTACACTTTGTTTTCATACATGGATCCTTTCTCGGATTTGATGGCCTCGAGCCATTTATCGGAATTCAGGCCCACCATTGCTTCTCCATAGCTCGTAGGTTCATTGTTGTCTAGCAACATGACTTCCAAGACAGGATTACGTACCATTCTGAAGTAGTACGCATCCTTGTCATCCCACGAGGTTTGTTAGTGACTTGATCTGAAGTTTCATGATCACTATCATAAGCTTCCACTTCAATTGGTATAGGTGCCACAGGAACAACTTCCTGTGCCCTGCCACACACTAGTTGAAGAGACGGTTCAATAACCTCATCAAGTCTCCACCATCCTCCCACTCAATTCTTTCGAGAGAAACTTTTCCTCGAGAAAGGACCCGATTCTAGAAACAATCCCTTATTGCTTTCGGATCTGAGACAGGAGGTATACCCAACTGTTTTGGGTGTCCTATGAAGATGCATTTATCTGCTTTGGGTTCGAGCTTATCAGCCTGAAACTTTTTCACATAAGCGTCGCAGCCCCAAACTTTTAAGAAATGACAGCTTAGGTTTCTCTAAACCATAGTTCATACGGTGTCATCTCATCGGAATTACGTGGTGCCCTATTTAAAGTGAATGTGGTTGTCTCTAATGCCTAACCCATAAACTATCGTGGTAATTCGATAAGAGACATCATGGTATGCATCATATCCAATAGGGTGCAGTTATGATGTTCAGACACACCATCACACTATGGTGTTCCAGGCTGTATTAGTTGTGAAACAATTTCCACAATGTCTTAATTCTGTGCCAAACTCGTAATTCAGATATTCATCTCTATGATCATATCATAGATATTTTATCCTCTTATCACGACGATCTTTCAACTTCACCCTGAAATTACTTGAACCTTTCAATAATTCAGACTCGTGATTCATCAAGTAAATGTACTCAACATCTACTCAAATCATCTGTGAAGTAAGAACATAACGATATCCACTACACGCCCCAGCACTCATTGGACTACACACATCAAAATGTATTACTTCCAACAAGTTGCTTTCTAGTTCCATTTTACTGAAAACGAGGCTTTCAGTCATCTTGCCCATGTGGTATGATTTGCATGTCTCAAGTGATTCAAAATCAAGTGAGTCCAAACGGTCCATTTGCATGGAGTTTCTTCATGCATATACACCAATAGACATGGTTCGCATGTCTCAAACTTTTCAAAAAATGAGTGAGTCCAAAGATCCATCAACATGGAGCTTCTTCATGCGTTTTATACCGATATGACTTACGTGGCAGTGCCACAAGTAGGTGGTACTATCATTACTATCTTATATCTTTTGGCATGAACATGTGTATCACTACGATCGAGATTCAATAAACCATTCATTTTAGGTGCAAGACCGTTGAAGGTATTATTCAAATAAACAGAGTAACCATTATTCTCCTTAAATGAATAACCGTATTGCGATAGACATAATCCAATCATATCTATGCTCAACGCAAACACCAATCTTGATTGTAGAGGGAGCGTACGATATTTGATCAACCTTGGAAATACTTCCAACACATATCGTCATCTCACCTTTAGCTAGTCTCCGTTTATTCCGTAGCTTTTATTTCGAGTTCCTAACACTTAGCAACCGAACCGGTATCTAATACCCTGGTGCTACTAGGAGTACTAGTAAAGTACACATTAACATAATGTATATCCAATATACTTCTATCGACAACCTTCTCATCTACCAAGTATCTAGGGTAATTCTGCTCCAGTGGTTGTTCCCCTTATTACAGAGCACTTAGTCTCGGGTTTGGGTTCAACCTTGGGTTTCTTCACTAGAGTAGCAGCTGATTTGCCGTTTCATGAAGTATCCCTTCTTGCCCTTGCCCTTCTTGAAACTAGTGGTTTCACTAACCATCAACAATTGATGCTCCTTCTTGATTTCTACTTTCGCTGTGTCAAACATCGCGAGTATTTCAAGGATCATCATATCTATCCCTGATATGTTATAGTTCATCATGAAGCTCTAGCAGCTTGGTGGCAATGACTTTGGAGAAACATCACTATCTCTGGAAGATCAACTCCCACTCGATTCGAGTGATTGTGGCACTCAAACAATCTGAGCACAAGCTCAATGATTGAGCTTTTCTCCCTTAGTTTGCAGGCTAAGAAAAATCGTCGGAGGTCTCATACTTCCTGACGTGGGCACGAGCCTGAAATCCCAATTTCAGCCCTCGAAACATCTCATATGTTCCGCGACATTTTGAAAAACGTCTTTGGTGCCTCAACTCTAAACCGTTTAACTGAACTATCATGTAGTTATCTAAACGTGTATGTCCGATGTTCGTAACATCCACAAACGACGTTTGGGGTTCAGCACACTGAGCGGTGCATTAAGGACATAAGCTTTCTACTGTCCGCATAATTGCTACTGTCAACTTTCAACTATATTTTCTCTAGGAACATATCTAAACAGTAGAACTATAGCGCGAGCCATGACATAATTTGCGAAGACCTTTTGACTATGTTCAGAATAATTAAGTTCATCTTATGAAATCCCACTCAGATAGACATCCCTCTAGTCATCTAAGTGATTACATGATCCGAGTCAACTAGGCCGTGTCCGATCATCACGTGAGATGGACTAGTCATCATCGGTGAACATCTTCATGTTGATTGTATCTACCATACGACTCATGCTCGACCTTTCGGTCTCTTGTGTTCTGAGGCCATGTCTGTACATGCTAGGCTCGTCAAGTCAACCTAAGTGTTTCGCGTGTGTAAATCTGTCTTACACCCGTTGTATGTGAACGTTAGAATCTATCACACCCGATCATCACGTGGTGCTTCGAAACAACGAACTGTCGCAACGGTGCACAGTTAGGGGGAACACCTTCTTGAAATTATTATGAGGGATCATCTTATTTACTACCGTCGTTCTAAGTAAACAAGATGCAAAAACATGATAAACATCACATGCAATCAAATAATAGTGACATGATATGGCCAATATCATATAGCTCCTTTGATCTCCATCTTGGGGCTCCATGATCATCTTGTCACCGGCATGACACCATGATCTCCATCATCATGATCTCCATCATCGTGTCTCCATGAAGTTGCTCGCCAACTATTACTTCTACTACTATGGCTACCGGTTAGCAACAAAGTAAAGTAATTACATGGCGTTGTTCAATGACACGCAGGTCATACAATTAATAAAGACAACTCTTATGGCTCCTGCCGGTTGTCATACTCATCGACATGCAAGTCGTGATTCCTATTACAAGAACATGATCAATCTCATACATCACATATCATTCATCACATTCTTCTTGGCCATATCACATCACATAGCATACCCTGCAAAAACAAGTTAGACGTCCTCTAATTGTTGTTTGCATGTTTTACGTGGCTGCTATGGGTTTCTAGCAAGAACGTTTCTTACCTACGCAAAAACCACAATGTGATATGCCAATTGCTATTTACCCTTCATAAGGACCCTTTTCGTCGAACCCGATCCGACTAAAGTGGGAGAGACAGTCGGTGGAACCAGTCTCACGTAAGAGTACGTGTAAGGTCGGTCTGGGCCGCTTCATCCCACAATGCCGCCGAATCAAGATTGGACTAGTAACGGTAAGCAAATTGAACAAAATCAATGCCCACACCTACTTTGTGTTCTACTCGTGCATAGAATCTACGAAATAGACCTAGCTCATGATGCCACTGTTGGGGAACGTAGCAGAAATTCAAAATTTTTCTACGTGTCACCAAGATCTATCTATGGAGAAACCAACAACGAGGGGAAGGAGAGTGCATCTACATACCCATGTAGATCGCTAAGCGGAAGCGTTCAAGTGAACGGGGTTGATGGAGTCGTACTCGTCGTGATTCAAATCACCGATGATCCTAGTGCCGAACGGACGACACCTTCGCGTTCAACACACGTACAACCCGGTGACGTCTCCCATGCCTTGATCCAGCAAGGAGAGAGGGAGAGGTTGAGGAAGACTCCATCTAGCAGCAGCACAACAGCGTGGTGGTGGTGGAGGAGCGTGGTACTCCAGCAGGGCTTCGCCAAGCACCGCAAGAGACGAGGAGGGAGAGGGGTAGGGCTACACCAACAGGGGAAGAATTCGTGTGTATGGGCAGCCCAAACCTCAAGTATATATAGGGGGAGGGGAGGGGCTGCGCCCCCACCTAGGGTTCCCTCCCTAGGGGTGGCGGCAGCCCCCCAGATCCCATCTGGGTGGCGGCCACAAGGGGGAGAGGGGGAGGCGCACCTGGGGTGGGCCTTAGGGCCCAACTGCCCTAGGGTTTGCCTCCCTTCCCTCTTGGAGGCGCCT
>NC_041384.1:15457831-15550366 GCF_002162155.2 Triticum dicoccoides | reverse complement strand
GCACCAGCCCACCTGGGGCTGGTCCCCTCCCACACTTGGCCCATGCAGCCCTCCGGGGCTGGTGGCCCCACTTGGTGGACCCCCGGACCCCTCCGGTGGTCCCGGTACACTACCGGTAAAACCCGAAACTTTTTCGGTGACCAAAATAGGACTTCCCATATATAAATCTTTACCTCCGGACCATTCTGGAACTCCTC
Source organism: Triticum dicoccoides (assembly GCF_002162155.2). Taxonomy (NCBI): domain Eukaryota; kingdom Viridiplantae; phylum Streptophyta; class Magnoliopsida; order Poales; family Poaceae; genus Triticum; species Triticum dicoccoides. Next base: position 15,550,169 of record NC_041384.1, on the reverse strand, counting down.
GTGACGTCCGGGATCTCATCCGGGACTCCGAACAACATTCGGTAACCACCTACAAACTTCCTTTATAACCCTAGCGTCATCGAACCTTAAGTGTGTAGACCCTACGGGTTCGGGAACCATGCAGACATGACCGGGACATTCTCCGGTCAATAACCAACAGCGGGATCTGGATAACCATGTTGGTTCCCACATGTTCCACGATGATCTCATCGGATGAACCATGATGTCGAGGATTCGATCAATCCCGTATTCAATTCCCTTTGTCTAGCGGTATTGTACTTGCTCGAGATTCGATCGTCGGTATCCCGATACCTTGTTCAATCTCATTACTGGCAAGTCTCTTTACTCGTTCCGTAACACATCATCCCGTGATCAACTCCTTGGTCACTTTGTGCACATTATGATGATGTCCTACCGAGTGGGCCCAGAGATACCTCTCCGTTTACACGGAGTGACAAATCCCAGTCTTGATTCGTGCCAACCCAACAGACACTTTCGGAGATACCTGTAGTGTACCTTTATAGCCACCCAGTTACGTTGTGACGTTTGGCACACCCAAAGTATTCCTACGGTATCCGGGAGTTGCACAATCTCATGGTCTAAGGAAATGATACTTGACATTAGAAAAGCTTTAGCATACGAACTACACGATCTTTGTGCTAGGCTTAGGATTGGGTCTTGTCCATCACATCATTCTCCTAATGATGTGATCCCGTTATCAACGACATCCAATGTCCATGGTCAGGAAACCGTAACCATCTATTGATCAACAAGCTAGTCAACTAGAGGCTTACTAGGGACATGGTGTTGTCTATGTATCCACACATGTATCTGAGTTTCCTATCAATACAATTCTAGCATAGATAATAAACGATTATCATGAACAAGGAAATATAATAATAACTAATTTATTATTGCCTCTAGGGCATATTTCCAACAGAGAGTACGTGCCGGTCACCGGAGACAACACTCGCGTGATCCCGTCGCCACCGCCGGAGATGACCGTACCAGAACGGAAAACTGCACCGACATGTCAGAGTTTGTCTACGCCAAGCTTTTCATTTTCAGGTGTCATGTTCTTGGCCCGAGATGACTCGGGAGCTGCCGGAGCTCGCCAACGACATAGCCCAACCGCTAGCCCCGATGCTCTACCATGGCGTTCCGATCGCGGTGCACAGGTTTGGTGTCTTGCTTCACGGATGAGACGGCGAGACGGAACCGGAGCTCACGATGATGCAGCCCAAAACCGTTCCTTCCTCCGAGAGGCACACCCATCGCGACAGACAGGTCGCGGCGTACAGGTCTCCGGTGTCCAGGTCCATGGCGTCCCAATCGCGGTGAACGGATCTAGCATTTTGCTTCCCGGAGAAGACGACGCAGCCCGAGACTCGCCTTTCCCTTCATGGTGTACAGATTCTCGACGGAACCCGTGACTGGAACGACTCGGCCCACGACTGGCTCCTCCTTCATGAGGAGCACGTCCCCGACAGATAGGTCAATGACGAACAGATCACAAGCGTACAGGTTTTGCACCACGTTCTTGGAGGAGACGGCGGGGTGGAGCCAGAGCTCGGTGAAGACGCGGCCCCGGACTCGGTTCCCCCTTTATGGCGTAAAGATCTTTGGTCGAACCGAAGATTGCAGCGACGCTGTACAAGACCGGTCCCTGCTTCGAGAGGTGCACCTACCGTGGCGAACCGGTCCTTGGCGTACAGGTCCATGACGTCGCTGGCGTACAGGTCACCCTTTGGCGTAGCACCAGCCCAAGGCAACGCGGCCTCTATAACGCCACCTTCCACGGCCTCGTGAGGCGGCACTTTTGCCTTGGCGGACCGCCGAATACTTGGCGTCTAGCTGAGATGAGGTGCCAACCACCACGGCCACGCCAATGTGAGCGCGCGTCAGTTTTTACGTTGACGCCGGTCTCTGCAAACTATTACTCCTGCAAGGCGTAGCCCCTTGAACACCCTGATGAAGTAATTGGTCATCGAGAAGTCTAAGCCAAGCGCGGCCCATGCTACCCCAACACCAACTACTCCAACGCCGCCAAGACCGACGAGGCACGGTGGCGAGAGCGGGCGCGGCCACCGCTAAGGCCACGCTACATGCGGCGCGTGTACCGGTGAGGACACAGGCTCTGCCGTCGCCCATACACACACCATCATCATGCATGGAGAACGCGAAGCGAAGATGACGAAGACGACCACATGGCTTAATCGGAGGTATCCCGCGGAGCAACCCGCAGGAGTAATTAATCGGGAGCCTTCCGAGGCCCCGGGAACCAGGAGACCGCAATCGCCACAGTTAGGCTGGCCGCGCTAGTAGGCCACGGAGCGCACTTTTTGTTTACGGGATCTTGTACTGTTGTTTCTCCAATGAGATTAATGACATACTCCTTTCCCGCATCCTTTTCTTTGTGTACTACGGTACACTGGCACACCCGCATATTTACTTTTCCCTTTCCTGGCGCAAGAGAGAAATACGCTCCCCTTCCCTTCTCGCGGAGTCCAAGATGATTTTTCTCGTGTCAAACACCATTCATACCAAATGATTTGGAATTTCAACTTTAGTTATCCCAAGTGCATGCACCATCAACTTTAGAGCATAATTTTTTCCCTCAAATTTTAGGATCAAAGTACATCACACTTGTAGTTCAAATTTGAGCAAGTTCTGATAATTCATTATAAGTCAACTAAATGGATGGAATATAGCAATAATACTCTGAAATTATTGAAACTTGGTCAGTGGGCATCCAATGTGGCCTACTTTTGATGAACAATGAAAATGGCCAATTTTGAAACTTATTTGAGGCACTTCCTTCACAAAAAAAGTCATTTGTGGGACTTGAAAAGTGGAAAATTATTATTTTTATTAGAAAAATAACTCATAATTCCAATGGCAAGATTGTTCACAATGGTAATGGCATAGTTGTGCCAAATTTGGGCATGTTATCATGGACTATGCCATGGATGTGGCCATGGCCATGGGCATATGGCTTGAAATCGATGCAAGTACATACTAGATAGGTCATTTTGTGAATGTTTTTTTCAAACTTGTTGTATTGTAATTTTATGATTTTTCCCACAAACTAGTGCACATAAGATGACTCAATGCAAAGGCAATTTAATTTTTGAGGCATTTTTTGTTTTTTGTTTTCAAAATGGGGTCAAGCTTGCAATGTTGATCATTCATACCAAATGGTTTGAAATTTCAACTTTGGTTTGTGCCAAGTGCATGCACCACCAACATTTGAGCATAAAATGATTTTTTATTTATTTTCAGACCAAAGTACATCACGCTTGTAGTTCAAATTTGAGCAAGTTCTCATAATTCAGTATGAGTACACTAAATGGATGGAATATAGCAATACTACTCTAAAATTATTGAAACTTGGTAAATGGATATCCAATGTGGCCTACTTTTGATGAAAAATGAAAAGGCCCAATTTTTAAACTTATTTGAGACACTTCATTCACAAAAAAGTGATTTGTGGGACTTGGAAAATGGAAAACTATTTTTATGAGAAAATAATCATAATTTCTATGGCAACACCGCTGGAGACGGATCGAAGAAGACCACGCCGAACTAAGGATGAAAGACGAGAGCCACACAAGTGACCTTGTTATAGTATACGAAGGCTACTTAACTTTTTTTATCAACCAGAGTTTGTTTGATACTCGAACGGATTAATATGGAGGTGTGATAGTAATACAAACAAATAAATAAAGTTTGCAATAAAACTATCAAAGTGGGCTGCTATTTCCCTCTCTCCTTTCAGCCCAACACCCCACCTAAAGCCCCCCCTAAATTCTAGCCCAAATAGCCCAATAACCCCCTGTTCCTATATAAGGCAGGTCACCCCCTTCCATTTGGGGCAAACCCTAGAGAGGAGTGAGATATCCCCCTCAAATTCTGCGCCAGCCGCCACCTTCGCCGTCACCCATCCACACACCACCACTTGTTCGCTCGCGCTGCTGCTAACCTTCTCTTAACTGGTAAGGATGAAATCCCGCTTCTTTCGTTGTCAATCGCCGCCATACATCCTCACTACTCAAATTTTTGGTGTGTTGCAACTGATTAGTTGGGTTGTAATCTGCAGTAAGCAGTGGATCGCCATGGATGGTGATAACCTACCAAGAAGATCAGCTAGGAAGAGGAAGGTACAATACCATGCTGGAATCCCACCGTCGCAAGTGCTTCGATTCACTTTTTAAATCCCTCTTTGATTGATCCACGCATGCTATCTAGTATGTCTTCAAATCTCTCTAGTTTCCACATCCGCTTTAGATGTTACTACTTTTTCATATAGTGTGTGGGTCTATTCTACAAACACCCTTAAGACCTTATTCTATCTAACAAACCGCCTAAGAAAAAAATGCAGCTCACTCAAATCTATACAACGCGTGTTTCAGAATAAGTCAAACGCATCAGCACCTCCAGTGCGCTTGGTCGTTGAATGAAGTTCACATGGTGTCCGACCATGTGAACTGCATCCAAAATTGCAGCGAAAATGGTAAAAAAAATTAGTGTGCAGTTCTCTCTGTTGCAATTTAGTGTGGTTGCCTGTTTGATGCAGTTCACTTCATCGATGGATCCGCAAAAAGTAGTGTCCGCATTTCGGTAAATTCAAAACCACTTAAACCATGATTAATTAGATAAAGTGTTATACATGAAAAAGTTCCGCCTCGTCGATATCTTTCCAACATTATATCATTTGCAATGTTTTGACGAGGGGTTTGAAAAATTTCATGAAAATACGCTTGCTGCCACTCGTCGGGTGGCGCGCCGTTTTTGAAACTGCTCTTAGACTATAAGAAATCTCAAAAAGTGTTCTACATGAAAAAAAATCGCCTAATTCATAGCGTTCTAATGGTATATCGCACGCCTTGTTCTGTCAAACTGTTTAAAAATTGGATTGAAAACAATACCAAAATTGTGTGTAGTTTTTTTTTGGTGTTACAGTTCATTTGCTTTCTGCTGAATGTTTAGAAGTGCTTGCAGAATAATGTATATACCACTGTTTATTGGTTTTCCACGCTTGAGCATTGTCACCAAGGAACATAGCAAATGGGTAGCTTCACATCCCTTTGGTAGCTTGATGGTAACTACTTTTGCACTAAATTCTGCAAACTACTTGTGATACTCTTATTTGTTTGAAACACACTATTTGTTGTTTTATAGTTCATACACCTTGTTTAAGAATAATGTCATGCTGGACTTGTTGTTGGGGAACGTAGTAATTTTCAAAAAAATTCCTACGCACACGCAAGATCATAGACCGAAAACGGAAGCGTTAACACAACGCGGTTGATGTAGTCGTACGTCTTCACGTCCGACCGATCCAAGTGCCGAACGTACGACACCTCCGAGTTCAGCACACGTTCATCTCGATGATGTCCCGCGAACTCCGATCCAGCAGAGCTTCACGGGAGAGTTCCGTCAGCACGACGGCGTGGTGACGGTGATGATGTTGCTACCGACGCAGGGCTTCGCCTAAGCACCGCTACGGTATGACCAAGGTGGAATATGGTGGAGGGGGGCACCGCACACGGCTGGGAGAGATCAACTGATCAACTTGTGTCTTTGGGGTGCCCCCTGCCCCCGTATATAAAGGAGTGGAGGAGGGGGAGGGCCGGCCCTCTCTATGGCGCGACCTAGGGGAGTCCTACTCCCACCGGGAGTAGGATTCCCCCTTTCCTAGTAGAACTAGGAGCCCTTCCAAGTAGTAGGAGTAGGAGGGAAGGAAATGGAAGGGAAAAGGAGAAGGAAGGAAGGGGGCGCCCCCCCTCCCTAGTACAATTCGGACCAGCCCATGGGGAGGGGTGTAGCCACGCTTTGAGGCCTTTCTCTCCTTTCCCGTATGACCCATTAAGGCCCAATATGAATTCCCGTAACTCCTCGGTACTTCCGAAAATATCTGAATCACTCGGAACCTTTCCGATATCCGAATATAGTCGTCCAATATATCAATCTTTACGTCTCGACCATTTTGAGACTCCTCGTCATGTCCCCGATCTCATCCGGGACTCCGAACTCCTTTGGTACATCAAAACACATAAACTCATAATATAACTGTCATCGAACTTTAAGCGTGCGGACCCTATGGGTTCGAGAACTATGTAGACATGACCGAGACACGTCTCCGGTCAATAACCAATAGCGGAACCTGGATGCTCATATTGGCTCCTACATATTCTACGAAGATCTTTATCGGTCAAACCGCATAACAACATACGTTGTTCCCTTTGTCATCGGTATGTTACTTGCCCGAGATTCGATCGTCGGTATCTCAATACCTAGTTCAATCTCGTTACCAGCAAGTCTCTTTACTCGTTCCGTAACCCATCATCCCGCAACTAACTCATTAGTTGCAATGCTTGCAAGGCTTATAGTGATGTGCATTACCGAGTGGGCCCAGAGATACCTCTCCGACAATCGGAGTGACAAATCCTAATCTCGAAATACGCCAACCCAACAAGTACCTTCGGAGACACCTGTAGAGCATCTTTATAATCACCCAGTTACGTTGTGACGTTTGGTAGCACACAAAGTGTTTCTCCGGTAAATGGGAGTTGCATAATCTCATAGTCATAGGAACATGTATAAGTCATGAAGAAAGCAATAGCAATAAACTAAACGATCAAGTGCTATGCTAACGGAATGGGTCAAGTCAATCACATCATTCTCTAGTGATGTGATCACGTTAATCAAATGACAACTCATGTCTGTTAGCCAGTAAACCGTGATGCGTGCGTGTGCGGCCGAGTCGAGTCGTTGGCGAGGGTAGCGGGAGCCGTTGTGATCTGTTGGACGTTGGCCGCGTCATGCGCGTAGGAGCGCGCTGTGCGTGCGGCAGAGCGTGCAGATCGTGAGCGAGCTGGTGAGTGCATGCGTGCGTGGGAGAGTGGCCAAGTGGGCAGCGGAGCTGCGGCGGGAGCGGACGTGGGCGTTGTAGCGTACGCATATAAACCCCGTCCCCTGCGTGTTGTAATCAGAGGCTCGGAACGAGTTCGTGCTCGTGGTAGTGGCGTTCGAGCGTCGGAAACCTCCTGTGTCCACCTGTGTCTTCTTCCTTTCTTCTTCTACCTCAGTCCGCTGCAGAACAAGAGAGCTGCGAGAGGTAGGCGAGAGCTAGGGTAAGACGGCAACAACAATTGGTATCAGAGCCACAGGTTCGGGGGGCGGCCGTGGCGTGTGGCCGCATCCGCGGCGCGCGCGGCGAGCGCGCCAGAGATGGAGGCTGCGGCCGCGGCGAGCGCGGCGGACATGGACGCATCGGCTGCGATGCGCGGCCATGCACGGTGATGCCGTGCGCGCGATGAGCAGCGGCGGTCGCGGAGACGAGGAGGTCGCGGAGGACCTGCATGGTGTCGCAGAGGCCGCGGCGGCTCGGCGCGACGACCGTGGAGGCGCTGCGCTGCGGTTGACGGCGCAGCGGTGCAGGGCAATAAGTGCGGCGGCGAGCCGGGCGCGACCGGTGCGTGTTATGGGTGCGCATCGGACGCGTCGGGACCGCGGGAGTGGACCGCGTCGAGGTGCTGGACATGGTTGCGCAGATCGCGTACGTGCGCGGCGGGAGCGCGGGCCGGGAGCGCGGGGACGGGGGAAGTGCACGCGAAAGGCACGGCGGCACGGTGGCAGGCATGGCAGTAATGTCAGGGCGGTGGCGGCTACAACGACGACGTCGACGGCGCGGCAGATCGCGCGCCACTAGCGTGGCGAAGGCAGCGGAGGACTGACCGCGTCGGGGCGCTAGACTCGGGCCATGGCGACTGCGTGCGTGCGCGTCGTGTACACGAGCTTCGGAGCGCGGGACGTGCGGTGCTGCGCGGTGGAGGCTGTAGCGGCGGCTATGGCGCCAACGTCGACGACGAGCCGACTCTTCAGTAGGTCACTGTTTAGGGGGGAGAATGTTAGCCAGTAAACCGTGATGCGTGCGTGTGTGGCCGAGTCGAGTCGTTGGCGAGGGTAGCGGGAGCCGTTGTGATCTGTTGGACGTTGGCCGCGTCATGCGTGTAGGAGCACGCTGTGCGTGCGGCAGAGCGTGCAGATCGTGAGCGAGCTGGTGAGTGCATGCGTGCGTGGGAGAGTGGCCAAGTGGGCAGCGGAGCTGCGGCGGGAGCGGACGTGGGCGTTGTAGCGTACGCGTATAAACCCCGTCCCCTGCGTGTTGTAATCAGAGGCTCGGAACGAGTTCGTGCTCGTGGTAGTGGCGTTCGAGCGCCGGAAACCTCCTGTGTCCACCTGTGTCTTCTTCTTCCTTTCTTCTTCTACCTCAGTCCGCTGTAGAACAAGAGAGCTGCGAGAGGTAGGCGAGAGCTAGGGCTAGACGGCAACAACAATGTCTATGGCTAGGAAACTTAACCATCTTTGATTCAACGAGCTAGTCAAGTAGAGGCATAGTAGTGACATACTGTTTGTCTATGTATTCACACATGTATTATGTTTCCGGTTAATACAATTCTAGCATGAATAATAAACATTTATCATGATATAAAGAAATAAATAATAACTTTATTATTGCCTCTAGGGCATATTTCCTTCACTTGTAACACCCATTCATCCATTTTATTATTCTAGCATTTGTTTAAAAAAATCTAATGACCAATCAAGTTTATTACCTATGCTGAATTTTATTTTAGCAACCTTTTCAGAAGTAATTTTTTTGAAGTGGCATATTATATATGTTTCAAGAGTACAATTATATAATAACTTTATGCGTGTTCTGTTTAAAATAGGTACGTGGTGTAGATGAGTCTGTTTATGCTCCTGTGCTTAATAGCATGCCAAATGGCAACACTGTTGAAGGTGGAAGCCATGCTGATTCTGATACAAATGCTGATGGTCTGGCCGATCAGTTTGCTATCACCGACACCGATCATAATAACAAGCATCGTCCCGTATCAGCTGAGCATGGCAATGCGACAACAACCCCTAACACAGCAAGCTCGGCCATTGTGCTTGTACCTGTTGTGTTAGATACGTCAGATCAATCAGCAGGTACATAAGCATTTTCTATAGCCAGGTTATTAGAACTTGCATAAACATTTTTACCCCTTAATTGACATGACTTGTCCTGATCGACATTCATCTGAATTACTGTATGTATAAATGCTACAAAGTATAAACTCTGTATTGTATTCTCATGACTTTGTTATTCTTGTACAAATCTCTAACATTCAGACAAAATTCTACCGTGTATTCATGTAATTTTCACAGTTGCAGCGCCCAGTTCCTCGACAGAACGCACAATATCTCCAGCAAGTGGCGAGCAATTGAAGTATTCTGGGCCTTCTTCTATACCGTATACTACACAAGTTCGTCGATGCTTTTCACTTCACTCCCGCGTGACTGTATTCTTTGAATTATGCAGAAGAAATATCTCTACGTCGTTGCGGGTTCCAGCTCATGATCTGATGTGCTTGACTCCATGATTTCTTTGCAGATTACGGATGGGATGCAGGTTACTCCGAACGCCACCGTGGGAAGGAACAGTGGTTCCCTGTCGACGATGGAGAAGGACGATCCGGGTGCCAAGAAGTCTAAGGTGGAGCTGCCCAGCACTGGGCAAGTGAAGCGAGCCGGAGAAGTCACCTTGAAGATGGACATGAGTTTGCTTAATTGCCGCGTCTGCTCCCGCCCCATCAAGCCCCCTGTCTTCCAGGTTAATTTTCTTTCTACAATACTCGATCAATCTCTTGTTCCATTCACCCTGAGGTATGAGGATGTCATGCATTGTCAGCAATCGATACATTTTTGTGTAGTGCAATGCCGGGCATTTAGCTTGCGGCAGATGCCTCGCCGAGCTCCCCGGCGAACAGTGCCAGACGTGCGAGCACGGTGGTGGCTTTAGCCGCTCCCCCACGATAGACGCTGTCGTCTCGTCCTTGACGGTCATGTGCGGCCACGATGGCTGCGGGAGCGACGTCCCCTACAACGAGCTCGACGACCACGAGAGCAAATGCCAGCACGCGCCCTGCTTCTGCATGGAGCCTGGCTGTGGCTTCTTCGGTGCACCGCTGGCACTCCTAAGCCACATGGGTACCCTGCATGAAATGCTAGTGCACAAGGTCCATTATGGCAATGTTCACCAGCTCTTGCTGTCGGAGCGGCAGCCGCGGTGCCTGCTCCATGGGTAAGGGGACGGCAGCGTGTTCCTCCTGGTCATGGGCGCGCTCAGCGTGGCCACCGTCGTGTCTGTGGTGTGCATCAGAGCTGGAGCGTCATCATGGCCGCAGTACGCGGTCGAGCTTCGGGCAAATGGTCCGCTACCACCGAGCAGCATAGAAGGCAGCATTCTGTTGGACATGAAGCCAGTGACGAGCAGCACTAGGCCCGGCGAGGTCGCCGTGGTGCAGCTGCCGTCTTTCTTGGGGGTGCCGCCTACGTATCTGGCTGGTTCTGGGGCATCCAAGGAGGTGTCTCTCGACGTCCGTATTGACAGGATGTGATCCTGATCGTAACATACAGGTGGTCCTATGCTGTCTTCTTAAGCTCAGTTTGAACTGGACCAGTACGTTTTTTTTTGACGTGAGGAGAGGACTAGTACATTGCTGCTAAGGAATGATGGGTCTTGGTTGCAATGCCAATGGCCGTACGCAGCAATTTAAATATGTCGCAGCTAGCTAGCACTCCAAATATGTTTTCTAATTATATTGTGATGTCTAGCTGCTTACAAAAACGTTGTTTCATCTTTTTGTGGTGCTATTAAGAGACATGGATCTTATGATATTCATGCCATCTGCCCTAGTTTATAGGGTGCATGTTTTCTTGAGATATAAATGTGACCAAGATTTAGTCCATTGGTGTGGTTTATGTAATTACAAACTTAATACAAAGTTGAGTCACTTATTTTAGGACGGAGGGAGTACAGAGTTTATCTTCTCCATAGCATGCCATGGCCCATCATCCGCTTCAGTCCACCGATAGGATGAACGCAAGAAAACACAGGGTAGTGTGTGTGTTAACATGGACAGGATTTTGTAACAATCTTTGAGGCTGGTAAATGTGACCTCCCGTTGTACATCCTTGATCATTTGTCGGGTAATTTTGACTACACATCGTATTGTCTACCACCTTGTGGAAGGTCTAGAGGAATCTTATTTTGTATACAGATCACAACCATGGACTTGTTAGCTTTTTCAATTGACGAATTTCGTGTCAAATTTCACCTCCGAAATAGAGCTGACAATTTTACATGTAGCTGCCCAATACAAGGGTAAATCCGCCTTTCTCCCGGAATTGGTGGACCTTGCTAAGGAAAACTAGAAATCCCGTGAACACGACACAATATGCTGATCGACTTCTAGTAATACTTTGTGCAACCATTCCTCTACGTTATGTTTCTCTACATTTTGTCTAGCTTCCCCAACTGTTCCAAACCGGTGATTTTTTTCGTTCAGGTTGCTATTCATTGTATATGTTCAGCTTTCTTCCTTAGTCCATCCGCCGCGAGACTAAGCAGGTTCACTCGAGTCAAGCAACGGGATAATCATTTATAGGTTTGTCGTTGCAACTTCACAGCTCGAAGCGTGGTACCAGAGACAGCTAGTGCCACCGTTTGGTAGTCCTTGCTCTCCCCTCTCGCCGTAGACGAGAAAACCCCAATGGAGTCGAACACAACGCATGAGATCTAGGCAAATTTGCACTAATTATAATTGTTTATAATTTGTGTTATGTTATCGGAAGAGAATGTTGTTATTATTGTGTGACCATTTGTGTTGTTGCTATTCATTTCTAGAATAATTATTATTCTATACCGCTATATATTAATTCAATTATAGTTACATGCGAGCAGATTGCAATTTTTGAGTCATGTAGAACAAGGTAGTATAATCTTCATGGCAATGTAGCTATGCAATTCCAAATTTTGTCATCCAAATAAGATTAGGGTTGAAGCATCAGAGGCATTTTAAGGCCCAATTCAATTCACAACCAAACATGTGAATTCGTATTCATGTCATTTCAGTTTCTCATTGAATTTGAATCCCAATGCAATTCAATTACGGAACTCTATAATGCAGACATCCAAACAAAGTAAGGGTTCAAATCCTCGCGAAAAAAATCTTTTGAGCCAAAAAGAGGCTCTCTATAAAAATGCAGAGTTCTTGCCGGTTCCTTGAGAAGAAATTTTGACATGTGGACATGTGCCTACACCCTACAGTGGAGACAATAAAAGGATGACTCGTTTGAACCCAAAGCTAGTTTGACTTCGTGAAGAAGGAAGGAACCAGCGAGGCGAGGTGAGGCACGGGTGACGCAATGTTCCCCTGTAAGCGGTGCTTCTTCCCCAACGGTGGCAAGATCCATGATCCATTCGTGGCTGCAGCCATTCGCATCCCCCTAATGGCCTCGCTGGCCGGCAACACTGGCTCCGACAATGAGGTCGAGCTCTGCTACCTCTTGAGCACTGCGTTGGTTTCCCTTGAAGAGGAAAGGGTGATGCAGCACAGTAGCTTAAGTATTTCCCTCAGTTTTTAAGAACCAAGGTATCTATCCAGGAGGAGACTACACGCAAGTCCCTCGTACCTACATAAACAAATAAGAACCTCGTAACCAACACGAGAAAGGGGTTGTCAAGCCCTTCACGGTCACTTACAAGAGTGAGATCTGATAAAGAAAATAATAATAAGATAAATATTTTTGGTATTTTTATGATATAGATTGAAAGTAAAGATTGCGAAATAAAATAGATTGAAAACTTATATGATAAAAGATAGACCGGGGGGCCATAGGTTTCACTAGTGGCTTCTCTCAAGATAGCATACGTATTACGGTGGGTGAACAAATTACTGTCGAGCAATTGATAGAAAAGTGCATAATTATGAGAATATCTAGGCATGATCATGTATATAGGCATCACGTCCGCGACAAGTAGACCGAAACGATTCTGCATCTATTACTATTACTCCACACATCGATTGCTATCCAACATGCATCTAGAGTATTAAGTTCATAAGAACATAGTAATGCATTAGGCAAGATGACATGATGTAGAGGGATAAACTCAAGCAATATGATATAAACCCCATCTTTTTATCCTCGATGACAACAGTATAATACGTGCCTTGCTGCCCCTACTGTCACTGGGAAAGGCCACCGCAAGATTGAACCCAAAGCTAAGCACTTCTCTCATTGCAAGAAAGATCAACCTAGTAGGCCAAACCAAACTGATAATTCGAAGAGACTTGCAAAAATAACCAATCATACATAAAAGATTTCAAAGAAGAATCAAATATTGTTCATAGATAAACTTGATCATAAACCCACAATTCATCAGATCTCGACAAACAAACCGCAAAAAGAGTTACATCAAATAGATCTCCAAGAAGATCAAGGAGAACATTGTATTGAGATCCAAAGAGAGAGAATAAGCCATCTAGCTAATAACTATGGACCCGAAGGCCTGAGGTAAACTACTCACACATCATCGGAGGGGCCATGGAGTTGATGTAGAGGCCCTGCTAAAGGAAATATGCCCTAGAGGCAATAATAAAGTTATTATTTATTTCCTTATATCATCTTAATTTTTTATTATTCATGCTAGAATTGTATTAACCGGAAACATGGTACATGTGTGAATACATAGACAAACATAGTGTCACTAGTATGCCTCTACTTGACTAGCTCGTTGATCAAAGATGGTTATGTTTCCTAGCCATAGACAAAGAGTTGAAATTTGATTAACGGGATCACATCATTAGGAGAATGATGTGATTGACTTGACCCATTCTGTTAGCTTAGCACTTGATCGTTTAGTTTGTTGCTATTGCTTTCTTCATGACTTATACATGTTCCTATGACTATGAGATTATGCAACTCCCGTTTACCGGAGGAACACTTTGTGTGCTACCAAACGTCACAATGTAACTGGATGATTATAAAGGTGCTCTACAGGTGTCTCCGAAGGTACTTGTTGGGTTGGCGTATTTCGAGATTAGGATTTGTCACTCCGATTGTCGGAGAGGTATCTCTGGGCCCACTCGGTAATACACATCACTTAAGCCTTGCAAGCATTGCAACTAATGAGTTAGTTGTGGGATGATGTATTACGGAACGAGTAAAGAGACTTGCCGGTAACGAGATTGAACTAGGTATTGAGATACCGACGATCGAATCTCGGGCAAGTAACATACCGATGACAAAGGGAACAATGTATGTTGTTATGCGGTTTGACCGTTAAAGATCTCCGTAGAATATGTAGGAGCAAATATGAGCATCCAGGTTCCGCTATTGGTTATTGACCGGAAACGTGTCTCGGTCGTGTCTATATAGTTCTCGAACCCGTAGGGTCCGTACGCTTAAAGTTCGATGACGGTTATATTATGAGTTTATGTGTTTTGATGTACCGAAGGTAGTTCGGAGTCCCGGATGTCATCTCGGACATGACAAGGAGTATCGAAATGGTCGAGACATGAAGATTGATATATTGGACGACTATATTCGGACCCGGAATGGTTCCGGGGGTTATCGGATATATACCGGAGTACCGGGGGTTACCGGAACCCTCCCCCCGAAGGTGATTGGGCCTCATGGGCCCAATTGGTGGAAGAGGAGAGGCGGCCAAGGGGCAGCCGCACGCCCCTCCCCTCCCAAGTCCGAATTGGACAAGGAAGGGGGGCGGCGCCCCCCCTTTCCTTTCTTCCTCTTTCTCCTTCCCTCTCCTCTCCTACTCCAACATGGAAGGGGGGAAGTCCTACTCCGGGTGGGAGTAAGACTCCTCATGGGGCACGCCAAGGGTGGCCGGCCCCCTTCCCCTCCTCCACTCCTTTATATACGGGGAGTGAGGCACCCCGTAGAGACACAACAATTGATCTCTTGGATCTCTTAGCCGTGTGCGGTGCCCCCCTCCACCATAATCCACCTCGATAATATCATAGCGGTGCTTAGGCGAAGCCCTGTGTCGGTAGAATATCATCATCGTCACCACGCCGTCGTGCTGACGGAACTCTCCCTCAAAACTCGGCTGGATCGGAGTTCGAGGGACGTCATCGAGTTGAACATGTGCAGAACTCGGAGGTGGCGTGCGTTCGGTACTTCATCGGTCGGATCTTGAAGACGTACGACTACATCAACCGCGTTGTGCTAACGCTTCCGCTTTCGGTCTACGAGGGTATGTGGACACACTCTCCCCTCTCGTTGCTATGCATCACCATGATCTTCCATGTGCGTAGGATTTTTTTTGAAATTACTACGTTCCCCAACAGTGGCATTCGAGCTAGGTTTTATGCGTAGATGTTACATGGACGAGTAGAACACAAGTGAGTTGTGGGCGATACAAGTCATACTGCTTACTAGTATGTCATACTTTGGTTTGGCGGTATTGTTGGATGAAGCGGCCTGGACCGACATTACGCGTACGCTTATGCAAGTCTGGTTCTACCAACGTGCTTTGCACACAGGTGGCTGGCGGGTGTCAGTTTCTCCAACTTTAGTTGAACCGAGTGTCGCTACGCCCGGTCCTTGTGAAGGTTAAAACAACACTAACTTGACGAACCATCGTTGTGGTTTTGATGCGTAGGTAAGAACGGTTCTTGCTCAGCCCGTAGCAGCCATATAAATCTTGCAACAACAAAGTAGAGGACGTCTAAATTGTTTTTGCAGGGCATGTTGTGATGTGATATGGTCAAGACATGATGCTATATTTATTGTATGATATGATCATATTTTGTAACGGAGTTATTGCAACTGGCAGGAGCCATATGGTTGTCGCTTTATTGTATGAAATGCAATCGCCCTGTAATTGCTTTACTTTATCACTAAGCGGTAGCGATAGTCACAGAAGAAATAGATGGCGAGACGACAACGATGCTATGATGGAGATCAAGGTGTCGCGCCGGTAACGATGGTGATCATGACGGTGCTTCGGAGATGGAGATCATAAGCATAAGGTGATGATGGCCATATCATATCACTTATATTGATTGCATGTGATGTTTATCTTTTATGCATCTTATTTTGCTTAGATTGACGATAGCATTATAAGATGATCTCTCACTAAATTTCAAGATAATAGTGTTCTCCCTGAGTATGCACCGTTGCCAAAGTTAGTTGTGCCGAGACACCACATGATGATCGTGTGTGATAAGCTCTACGTTCATCTACAATGGGTGCAAGCCAGTTTTTGCACATGCAGAATACTTGGGTTAAACTTGACGAGCCTAGCATATGCAGATATGGCCTAGGAACACTGAGACTGAAAGGTCGAGCGTGAATCATATAGAAGATATGATCAACATAGTGATGTTCACCATTGCAAACTACTCCATCTCACGTGATGATCGGACATGGTTTAGTTGATTTCGATCGTGTGATCACTTAGATGATTAGAGGGATGTCTATCTAAGTGGGAGTTCTTAAGTAATATGATTAATTGAGCTTTAATTTTATCATGAACTTAGTCCTGGTAGTATTAGCATATCTATGTTGTAGATCAATAGCTCGCGTTTAGCTCCCCTGTATATTTTGATATGTTCCTAGAGAAAACTAAGTTGAAAGATGTTTGTACCAATGATGCGGATTGGATCCATGATCTGAGGATTATCCTCATTGCTGCACAGAAGAATTATGTCCTTGATGCACCGCTAGGTGACAGACCAATTGCAGGAGCAGATGTAGACATTATGAATGTTTGGCAAGCTCGATATGATGACTACTTGATAGTTTACTGCACCATGCTTTATGGCTTAGAATTGGGACTTCAAAAATGTTTTGAACACCACGGAGCATATAAGACGTTCCAAGAGTTGAAATTGGTATTTCATACTCATGTCCGTGTCGAGAGGTATGATACCTCTGACAGTACTTTGCCTATAAGATGGAGGAGAATAGCTCAACCAGTGAGCATGTGCTCAGATTATCTGAGTACTACAATCAAGGTTGTTAGAATCGCGATTCTGTTATATGATTCTACGACTTTACGATCCAAACTTACCCATCTGATTCTACGATTTTAGTTCATAAAATCTACGTTTCTACGATCCTGGTAGTGAAGATTCTACAATTTACGATTCTACCATCAGAGCTCCGATCCGATTCAAAATCGCGATTCTGACAACCTTGACTACAATTGCTTGAATCAAGTGGGAGTTCATCTTCTAGAGAAGATAGTAATTGAAAAGGTTCTCTAGTCACTATCACCAAGTTACTAGAACTTCGTGATGAACTATAATATGCAAGGGATGACGAAAGTAATTCCTGAGCTCTTCATGATGCTGAAATCGATGAAGGTAGAAATCAAGAAAGAGCATCAAGTGTTGATGGTTGACAAGACCACCAGTTTCAAGAAAGGGGCAAAGGGAAGAAGGGGAACTTCAAGAAGAATGGCAAGCAAGTTGCTGCTCAAGTGAAGAAACCCAAAGTATGGACCTAAGCCTGAGACTGAGTGCTTCTACTGCAAAGGGACTTGTCACTGGAAGCGGAACTGCCCCAAGTATTTGGCGGATAAGAAGGATGGCAAAGTGAACAATGCTATATTTGATATACATGCTATTTATGTGTAATTTACTAGTGTTTATAGCAACCCCTCGGTATTTGATACTAGTTCGGTTTCTAAGAGTAGTAACTCGAAACGGGAGTTGCAAAATGAACAGAGACTAGTTAAGGGTGAAGTGATGATGTGTGTTGGAAGTGGTTACAAGATTGATGATCATTGATATGATCATCATCGCACACTCCCTATACTTTCGGGATTAGTGTTAAACCTAAATAAATGTTATTTGGTGTTTGCGTTGAGCATGAATATGATTTGATCATGTTTATTGCAATACGGTTATTCATTTAAGTTAGAGAATAATTGTTGTTCTGTTTACATGAATAAAACCTTCTATGGTTATACACCCAATGAAAATGATTCATTGGATCTCGATCGTAGTGATACACATATTCATAATATTGAAGCCAAAAGATGCAAAGTTAATAATGATAGTGCAACTTATTTGTGGCACTGCCATTTAGGTCATATTGGTGTAAAGCGCATGAAGAAACTCCATGTTGATGGGCTTTTGGAATCACTTGATTATGAATCATTTTGATGCTTGCGAACCATGCCTCATGGGAAAGATGTCTAAGACTCCATTCTCCGGAACAATGGAGCGAGCAACTGGCTTATTGGAAATAATACATACTGATGTATGCAGTCCGATGAGTGTTGAGGCTCGCGGCGGGTATCGTTATTTTCTGACCTTCACAGATGATTTGAGCAGATATGGGTATATCTACTTGATGAAACATAAGTCTGAAATATTTGAAAAGTTCAAAGAACTTCAGAGTGAAGTGGAAAATCATCGTGACAAGAAAATAAAGTTTCTACGATCTGATCGCAGAGACAAATATTTGAGTTACGAGTTTGGTCTTCAATTAAAACAATGTGGAATAGTTTCACAAAATCATGCCACCTGGAACACCACAGCATAATGGTGTGTCCGAACGTCATAACCGTACTATTATTGGATATAGTGCAATCTATGTTGTTTCTTACCGATTAACCACTATAGTTTTGGGGTTATGAATTAGAGACAGCTGCATTCACGTTAAAAAGGGCACCATTTAAATCCGTTGAGACGACACCGTATGAACTGTGGTTTGGCAAGAAACCAAAGTTGTCATTTCTTAAAGTTTGGGGTTGCGATGCTTATCAGAAAAAGTTTCATCCTAATAAGTTCAAACCCAAATCGGAGAAATGTGTCTTCATAGGATACCCAAAGGAGACAGTTGGGTACACCTTTATCACAGATCCGAAGGCGAGACATTCATTGCTGAGAATGGACCCTTTCTAGAGAAGGAGTTTCTCTCGAAAGAAGTGAGTGGGAGGAAAGTAGAACTTGATGAGGTAACTGTACATGCTCCCTTATTGGAAAGTAGATCATCACAGAAATCTGTTTCTGTGACTCCTACACCAATTAGTGAGGAAGCTAATGATGATGATCATGTAACTTCAGATCAAGTTACTACCGAACCTCATAGGTCAACCAGAGTGAGATCCGCACCAGAGTGGTACGTTAATCATGTTCTGGAGGTCATGTTAATTGACCATGAAAAACCTATGAACTATGAGGAAGCGATGATGAGCCCAGATTCCGCAAAATGGCTTGAGGCCATGAAATCTGAGATTGGATCCATGTACGAGAACAAAGTATGGAATTTTATTGACTTGCCTGATGATCGTTGAGTCATTAAGAACAAATGGATCTTCAAGAGGAAGACGGACACTGATAGTAGTGTTACTTGTTGGGGAACGTAGTAGAATTTTAAAATTTTCTACGCATCACCAAGATCAATCTATGGAGTCATCTAGGAATGAGGGAGAGGGGAGTGCATCTACATACCCTTGTAGATCGCGAGCGGAAGCGTTCAAGAGAACGAGGTTGATGGAGTCGTACTCGTCGTGATCCAAATTGCCAATGACCTAGCGCCGAACGGATGGCACCTCCGCGTTCAACACACGTACGGTTGGGAAGACGTCTCCTCCAACTTGATCCAGCAAGGGGGAAGGAGAGGTTGATGGAGATCCAGCAGCACGACGGCGTGGTGGTGGAAGCAACAGCGATCTCGGCAGGGCTTTGCCAAGCTTAGCGAGAGGGAGAGGTGTCACGGGAGGGAGAGGGAGGCGCCAGGGGCTAGGGTGCGGCTGCCCTCCCTCCCCCCACTATATATAGGATCCCTAGGGGGGCGCCAGCCCTAGGAGATGGGATCGCCAAGGGGGGCGGCGGCCAAAGGGGGTGGCTTGCCCCCCAAGCCACGTGGGGCGCCCCCCACCCCTAGGGTTTCCAGCCCTAGGCGCAGGGGAAGGCCTAAGGGGGCGCACCAGCCCACCAGGGGCTGGTTCCCTACCCCACTTCAGCCCATGGGGCCCTCCGGGATAGGTGGCCCCACCCGGTGGACCCCCGGGACCCTTCCGGTGGTCCCAGTACAATACCGGTGACCCCCGAAACTTTCCCGATGGCCGAAACCGGACTTCCTATATATAATTCTTCACCTCCGGACCATTCCGGAACTCCTCGTGACGTCCGGGATCTCATCCGGGACTCCGAACAACTTTCGGGTTACCGTATACTAATATCTCAACAACCCTACCATCACCGAACCTTAAGTGTGTAGACCCTACGGGTTCGGGAGACACGCTGACATGACCGAGACAACTCTCCGGTCAATAACCAACAGCGGGATCTAGATACCCATGTTGGCTCCCACATGCTCCTCGATGATCTCATTGGATGAACCACGATGTCGAGGATTCAATCAATCCCGTATACAATTCACTTTGTCAATCGGTACGTTACTTGCCCGCGACTCGATCGTCGGTATCCCAATACCTCGTTCAATCTCATTACCGGCAAATCACTTTACTCGTACCGTAATGCATGATCCCGTGATCAACCACTTGGTCACATTGAGCTCATTATGATGATGCATTACCGAGTGGGCCCAGAGATAGCTCTCCGTCATACGGAGTGACAAATCCCAGTCTCGATTCATGCCAACCCAACAGACACTTTCGGAGATACCCGTAGTTCACCTTTATAGTCACCCAGTTACGTTGTGATGTTTGGCACACCCAAAGCACTCCTACGGTATCCGGGAGTTGCACAATCTCATGGTCTAAGGAAATGATACTTGACATTCAGAAAAGCTCTAGCAAACGAACTACACGATCTTTGAGCTATGCTTAGGATTGGGTCTTGTCCATCACATCATTCTCCTAATGATGTGATCCCGTTATCAATGACATCCAATGTCCATAGTCAGGAAACCATGACTATCTTTTGATCAACGAGCTAGTCAACTAGAGGCTCACTAGGGACATGTTGTGGTCTATGTATTCACACATGTATTACGATTTCCGGATAACACAATTATAGCATGAACAATAGACAATTATCATGAACAAGGAAATATAATAATAACCATTTTATTATTGCCTCTAGGGCACATTTCCAGCAGTCTCCCACTTGCACTAGAGTCAATAGTCTAATTACATTGTGATGAATCGAACACCGATAGAGTTCTTGTGTTGATCATGTTCTGCTCTAGGGAGAGGTTTAGTCAAAGGATCTGCCACATTCAGGTCCGTATATACTTTACAAATATCTATGTCTCCATTTTGAACACTTTCACGAATGGAGATGAAGCGACGCTTGATATGCCTGGTCTTCCTGTGAAACCTGGGCTCCTTGGCAAGGGCAATAGCTCCAGTGTTGTCACAGAAGAGAATCATCGGGCCCGACACATTGGGAATGACCCCTAGGTCGGTAATGAACTCCTTCACCCAGATTGCTTTTTGTGCTGCCTCCGAGGCTGCCATGTACTCCGCTTCACATGTAGATCCCACCACAACGCTTTGCTTGCAACTGCACCAGCTTACTGCCCCACCATTCAAAATATACACGTATCCGGTTTGTGACTTAGAGTCATCCAGATCTGTGTCGAAGCTAGCATCGACGTAACCCTTTACGACGAGCTCTTCGTCACCTCCATAAACGAGAAACATATCCCTAGTCCTCTTCAGGTACTTCAGGATATTCTTGACCGCTGTCCAGTGTTCCATGCCGGGATTACTTTGGTACCTTCCTACCAAACTTACGGCAAGGTTTACATCAGGTCTGGTACACAGCATAGCATACATGATAGACCCTATGGGCGAGGCATAGGCGACGACACTCATCTTTTCTCTATCTTCTGCCGTGGTCGGGCATTGAGCCGTGCTCAATCTCATACCTTGCAATACAGGCAAGAACCCCTTCTTTGACTAATCCATATTGAACTTCTTCAATATCTTGTCAAGGTACGTACTCTATGAAAGACCAATGAGGCGTCTCTATCTCTATAAATCTTGATGCCTAATATGTAAGCAGCTTCACCAAGATCCTTCATTGAAAAACACTTGTTCAAGTAGGCCTTTATGCTTTCCAAGAATTCTATATCATTTCCCATCAACAGTATGTCATCCACATACAATATGAGAAATGCTACAGAGCTCCCACTCACTTTCTTGTAAATGCAGGCTTCTCCATAAGTCTGCGTAAACCCAAACGCTTTGATCATCTCATCAAAACGAATGTTCCAACTCCGAGATGCTTGCACCAGCCCATATATCGAGTGTTGGAGCTTGCACACCTTGTCAGCATTCTTAGGATCGACAAAACCTTCCGGCTGCATCATATACAATTCTTCCTTAAGGAAACCATTAAGGAATGCCGTTTTGACGTCCATTTGCCATATCTCATAATCATAGAATGCGGCAATTGCTAACATGATTCAGACGGACTCCAGCTTCGCTACGGGTGAGAAAGTCTCATCGCAGTCAACCCCTTGAACTTTTCGATAACCCTTAGCGACAAGCCGAGCTTTATAGATGGTTACATTACCATCCGCGTCTGTCTTCTTATTAAAGATGCATTTATTTTCTATAGCTCGCCGATCATCGGGCAAGTCAGTCAAAGTCCATACTTCGTTTTCATACATGGATCCTATCTCGGATTTCATGGCTTCCAGCCATTTGTCGGAATCTGGGCCCGCCATCGCTTCTTCATAGTTTGAAGGTTCACCGTTGTCTAACAACATGATCTCGAAGACAGGGTTGCCGTACCACTCTGGTGCGGAACGTGTCCTTGTGGACCTACGAAGTTCAGTAGCAACTTGATCTGAAGTTTCATGATCATCACCATTAACTTCCTCTCTAGTCGATGCAGGCACCTCAGGAACAATTTCCTGAGCTGCGCCACTCTCCGGTTCAAGAGGCAATACTTCATCAAGTTCTACTTTCCTCCCACTTACTTCTTTCGAGAGAAACTCTTTCTCTAGAAAGGATCCATTCTTGGCAACAAAGATCTTGCCTTCGGATCTGAGGTAGAAGGCATACCCAATAGTTTCTTTAGGGTATCCTATGAAGACGCATTTTTCCGATTTGGGTTCGAGCTTTTCAGGTTGAAGTTTCTTGACATAAGCACGCATCCCCAAACTTTTAGAAACGACAACTTAGGTTTCTTCCCAAACCATAATTCATACGGTGTCGTCTCAACGGATTTCGACGGAGCCCTATTTAAAGTGAATGCGGCAGTCTCTAAAGCATAGCCCCAAAATGACAGCGGTAGATCGGTAAGAGACATCATAGATCGCACCATATCCAATAGAGTGCGATTACGACGTTCAGACACACCATTACGCTGAGGTGTTCCAGGCGGCGTGAGTTGTGAAATTATTCCACATTTCCTTAAGTGCGTGCCAAATTCGTGACTCAAGTATTCTCCCCCACGATCTGATCACAAGAACTTGATTTTCTTGTCACGTTGATTCTCAACCTCACTCTGAAATTCCTTGAACTTTTCAAAGGTCTCAGACTTGTGTTTCATTAAGTAGACACACCCATATCTACTCAAGTCATCAGTGAGGGTGAGAACATAACGATAGCCACTGCGAGCCTCAACACTCATTGGACCGCACACATCAGTATGTATGATTTCCAATAAGTTTGTTGCTCGCTCCGTTGTTCCTGAGAACGGAGTCTTGGTCATTTTACCCATGAGGCATGGTTCGCACGTGTCAAATGATTCATAATCAAGAGACTCCAAAAGTCCATCTGCATGGAGCTTCTTCATGCGTTTGACACCTATGTGACCAAGGCGGCAGTGCCACAAGTATGTGGGACTATCATTATCAACATTACATCTTTTGGTATTAACACTATGAATATGTGTAACATTACGCTCGAGATTCATTAAGAATAAACCATTCACCAGCGGGGCATGACCATAAAACATATCTCTCATATAAATAGAACAACCATTATTCTCGGATTTAAATGAGTAGCCATCTCGAATTAAACGAGATCCTGATACAATGTTCATGCTCAAAGCTGGCACTAAATAACAATTATTGAGGTTTAAAACTAATCCCGTAGGTAAATGTAGAGGCAGCGTGCCGACGGCGATCAAATTGACCTTGGAACCATTCCCGACGTGCATCGTCACCTCGTCCTTCGCCAGTCTCCGCTTATTCCGCAGCTCCTTCTTTGAGTTACAAATGTGAGCAACCGCACCGATACCAAATACCCAGGAGCTACTACGAGTACTCGTAAGGTACACATCAATTACATGTATATCACATATACCTTTAGTGTTTCCGGCCTTCTTGTCCTCTAAGTATTGGGGGAAGTTCCGCTTCCAGTGACCACTTCCCTTGCAATAAAAACACTCAGTATCAGGCTTGGGTCCATTCTTTGACTTCTTCCCGGCAGCTTGCTTACTGGGCGCGGCAACTCCCTTCCTGTCCTTATTGAAGTTCTTTTTACCCTTGCCTTTCTTGAACTTAGTGGTTTTATTCACCATCAACACTTGATGTTCCTTTTTGATTTCCACCTTCGCTAATTTCAGCATTGAATATACCTCAGGAATGGTCTTTTCCATCCCCTGCATATTGAAGTTCATCACAAAGCTCTTGTAGGTCGATGGAAGCGACTGAAGGATTCTGTCAATGACCGCGTCATTCGGGAGATTAACTCCCATCTGAGTCAAGTGGTTATGCAACCCAGACATTTTGAGTATGTGCTCACTGACAGAACTATTTTCCTCCATCTTACAACTGAAGAACTTGTCGGAGACTTCATATCTCTCGACCCGGGCATGAGCTTGGAAAACCATTTTTAGCTCTTCGAACATCTCATATGCTCCGTGTTGCTCAAAACACTTTTGGAGCCCCGGTTCTAGGCTGTAAAGCATGCCGCACTGAACGAGGGAGTAATCATCAGCACATGACTGCCAAGCATTCATAACGTCTTGGTTCTCTCGATGGGTGCATCACCTAGCGGTGCTTCTAGGACATAATCTTTCTTGGAAGCTATGAGGATGATCCTCAGTTTTTGGACCCAGTCCGTATAGTTGCTGCCATCATCTTTCAGCTTGGTTTTCTCTAGGAACACGTTGAAGTTGAGGGCAACATTAGCGTGGGCCATTTGATCTACAAGACACATTGTAAAGATTTTAGACTAAGTTCGTGATAATTAAGTTCATCTAATCAAATTATTCAATGAACTCTCACTCAGATAGACATCCCTCTAGTCATCTAAGTGAAACATGATCCGAGTCAACTAGGCCGTGTCCGATCATCACGTGAGATGGACTAGTCAACATCGGTGAACATCTTCATGTTGATCGTATGTTCTATACGACTCATGCTCGACTTTTCGGTCTTCCGTGTTCCGAGGCCATGTCTGTACATGCTAGGCTCGTCAAGTCAACCTAAGTGTATTGCGTGTGTAAATCTGGCTTACACCCGTTGTATTCGAACGTTAGAATCTATCACACCCGATCATCACGTGGTGCTTCGAAACAACGAACCTTCGCAACGATGCACAGTTAGGGGGAACACTTTCTTTAAATTAGTATGAGTGATCATCTTATTTAAGCTACCGTCGTTCTAAGCAAATAAGATGTAAAACATGATAAACATCACATGCAATCAAATAGTGACATGATATGGCCAATATCATTTGCTCCTTTTGATCTCCATCTTCGGGGCTCCATGATCATCATTGTCACCGGCATGACACCATGATCTCCATCATCATGATCTCCATCATCGTGTCTTCTTGAAATTGTCTCATCATCTATTACTTCTACTACTATGACATTTATGTTGACACGCAGGTCATAAATAAATTAAGACAACTCCTATGGCTCCTGCCGGTTGTCATACTCATCGACATGCAAGTCGTGATTCCTATTACAAGAACATGATCAATCTCATACATCACATATATCATTCATCACATCCTTTTGGCCATATCACATCACACGGCACATGCTGCAAAAACAAGTTAGACGTCCTCTAATTGTTGTTGCAAGTTTTTACATGGCTGCCATATGTTTCTAGCAAGAATGTTTCTTACCTACGCCAAAACCACAATGTGATCAATCTATGGAGTCATCTAGCAACGAGGGAGAGGGCACTGCATCTACATACCCTTGTAGATCGTGAGCGGAAGCGTTCAAGAGAACGGGGTTGATGGAGTCGTACTCGTCGTGATCCAAATCACCGATGACCTAGCGCCGAACGGACGGCACCTGCGCGTTTAACACACGTACGGTTGAGAAGACGTCTCCTACAACTTGATCCAGCAAGGGGGAAGGAGAGGTTGATGGAGATCCACCAGCACGACGGCGTGGTGGTGGAAGCAACGGCGATCTCGGCAGGGCTTCGCCAAGCTTAGCGAGAGGGAGAGGTGTCACGGGAGGGAGAGGGAGGCGCCAGGGGCTAGGGTGCGGCTGCCCTACCTCCCCCCACTATATATAGGATCCCTAGGGGGGTGCCGGCCCTAGGAGATGGGATCTCCAAGGGGGGCGGCGGCCAAAGGGGGTGGCTTCCACCCCAAGCCACGTGGGGCGCCCCCACCCCTAGGGTTTCCAACCCTAGGCGCAGGGGGAGGCCTAAGGGGGGCGCACCAGCCCACCAGGGGCTGGTTCCCTACCCCACTTCAGCCCATGGGGCCCTTCGGGATAGGTGGCCCCACCCGGTGGACCCCCGGGACCCTTTCGGTGGTCCCCGTACAATACCGGTGACCCCCGAAACTTTCCCGATGGCCGAAACTGGACTTCCTATATATAATTCTTCACCTCCGGACCATTCTGGAACTCCTCGTGACGTCCGGGATCTCATCCGGGACTCCGAACAACTTTCAGGTTACCGTATACTAATATCTCAACAACCCTAGCATCACCAAACCTTAAGTGTGTAGACCCTACGGGTTCGGGAGACACGCAGACATGACCGAGACAACTCTCCGGTCAATAAACAACAACGGTATCTGGATACCCATGTTGGCTCCCACATGCTCCTCGATGATCTCATCAGATGAACCACGATGTCGAGGATTCAATCAATCCCGTATACAATTCCCTTTGTCAATCGGTACGTTACTTGCCCGAGACTTGATCGTCGGTATCCCAATACCTCGTTCAATCTCGTTACCGGCAAGTCACTTTACTCGTACCGTAATGCATGATCCCGTGATCAACCACTTGGTCACATTGAGCTCATTATGATGATGCATTACCGAGTGGGCCCAGAGATACCTCTCCATCATACGGAGTGACAAATCCCAGTCTCGATTCGTGCCAACCCAACAGACACTTTCGGAGATACCCGTAGTGCACCTTTATAGTCACCCAGTTACGTTGTGACGTTTGGCACACCCAAAGCACTCCTACGGTATCCGGGAGTTGCACAATCTCATGGTCTATGGAAATGATACTTGACATTCGGAAAAGCTCTAGCAAATGAACTACACGATCTTTCTATGCTTAGGATTGGGTCTTGTCCATCACATCATTCTCCTAATGATGTGATCCCGTTATCAATGACATCCAATGTCCATAGTCAGGAAACCATGACTATCTTTTGATCAACGAGCTAGTCAACTAGAGGCTCACTAGGGACATGTTGTGGTATATGTATTCACACATGTATTACGATTTCCGGATAACACAATTATAGCATGAACAGTAGAAAATTATCATGAACAAGCAAATATAATAATAACCATTTTATTATTGCCTCTAGGGCACATTTCCAACATTACTATCTACAAAGCTCGAATTGTCGCAAAGTGTTTTCAACAAGTTCAAGGTGTTGACTACGATGAGATTTTCTCACTCATATCGATGCTTAAAAGTCTATCCGAATCATGTTAGCAGTTGCCACATTTTATGAAATCTGGCAAATGGATGTTAAAACTGTATTCCTTCATGGATTTCTTAAAAAGAAGAGTTGTATATGATGCAACCAGAAGGTTTTGTCGACCCTAAAGGTGCTAACAAAGTGAGAAATCTCCAGCGATCCATCTATGGACTGGTGCAAGCATCTCAGAGTTGTAATATATGCTTTGATAAAGTGATCAAAGTATATGGTTTTATACAGACTTCCGGTGAATCCTGTATTTACAGGGAAGTGAGTGGGAGCACTACAACATTTCTGATAAGTATATGTGAATGACATATTGTTGATCGGAAAGAATGTAGAATTTTCTGGAAAGCATAAAGGAGTATTTGAAAGGAGTTTTTCAAAGAAAGACCTCGATGAAGCTGCTTACACATTAAGCATCAAGATCTATAGAGATAGATCAAGATGCTTGATCAGTTATTTCAATGAGTACATACCTTGACAAGATTTTGAAGTAGTTCAAAATGGAATAGTCAAAGGAGTTCTTTCCTGTGTTGCAAGGTGTGAAGTTGAGTAAAGACTCAAAACCCGACCACAGAAGAAAATAGAAAGAGAATGATAAGTCATTCCCTATGCCTTAGTCATAGGTTCTATAAAGTATGCTATGTTGTTTACCAGTCCTATTGTATACTTTAGCATCTTTCTGGCAAGGGAGTACAGTAATGATCTAGGAGTAGGTCACTGGACAACGGTCAAAATTATCCTAAGAGGACTAAGGAAATATTTCTCGGTTATGGAGGTGATAAAAGAGTTCGTCGTAAAGAGTTACGTCGATGCAAGCTTTTTACATCGATCTAGATGACTCTAAGTCTCAATCTGGATACATATTGAAAGTGGAAGCAATTAGCTAGAGTAGCTCCGCGCAGAGCATTGTAGACATAGAAATGTGCGAAATACATACGGATATGAATGTTGCAGACCCGTAGACTAAACTTCTCTCACAAGCAAAACATGATCACTCTTTGGGTGTTAATCACATAGCGATGTGAACTAGATTATAGAACTAATCACATAAAGATGTGAACTAGATTATTGACTCTAGTGCAAGTGGGAGACTGAAGAAAATATGCCCTAGAGGCAATAATAAAGTTATTATTTATTTCCTTATATCATGATAAATGTTTATTATTCATGCTAGAATTGTATTAACCAGAAACATGATACATGTGTGAATACATAGATAAACAGAGTGTCACTAGTATGCCTCTACTTGACTAGCTCGTTGATCAAAGATGGTTATGTTTCCTAGCCATAGACAAAGAGTTGTCATTTGATTAATGGGATCACATCATTAGGAGAATGATGCGATTGACTTGACCCATTCCATTAGCTTAGCACTTGATCATTTAATTTGTTGCTATTGCTTTCTTCATGACTTATACATGTTCCTATGACTATGAGATTATGCAACTCCCGTTTACCGGAGGAACACTTTGTGTGCCACCAAACGTCACAACGTAACTGGGTGATTATAAGGATGCTCTACAGGTGTCTCCGAAGGTACTTGTTGGGTTGGCGTATTTTGAGATTAGGATTTGTCACTCCGACTGTCGGAGAGGTATCTTTGGGACCACTCGGTAATACACATCACTTAAACCTTGCAAGCATTGCAACTAATGAGTTAGTTGCGGGATGATTTATTACGAAACGAGTAAAGATACTTGCCGGTAACGAGATTGAACTAGGTATTGAGATACCGACGATCGAATCTCGGGCAAGTAACATACCGATGACAAAGGGAACAACATATGTTGTTATGTGGTTTGACCGACAAAGATCTTCGTAGAATATGTAGGAGCCAATATGAGCATCCAGGTTCCTCTATTGGTTATTGACCGAAGACGTGTCTCGGTCATGTCTACATAGTTCTCGAACCCGTAGGGTCCGCACGCTTAAAGTTTGATGACGGTTATATTATGAGTTTATGTGTTTTGATGTACCGAAGGTAGTTCGGAGTCCCGGATGTGATCACGGACATGACGAGGAGTCTCGAAATGGTCGATACATGAAGATTGATATATTGGACGACTATATTCGGACACCGGAATGGTTCCGGGGGTTATCGGATATATACTGGAGTACTGATACGTCTCCGTCGTATCTACTTTTTCAAACACTTTTGCCCTTGTTTTGGACTCTAACTTGCATGATTTGAATGGAACTAACCCGGACTAACGCTGTTTTTAGCAAAATTACCATGGTGTTATTTATGTGCACAAACAAAAGTTCTCGGAATGACCTGAAACTTTACGGAGCAACTTTTTGGAAAATATAAAAATACCTTCAAAAGATGAAGGCCAGGGGCCCCACCACCTGTCCACGAGTGTGGGGGGCGCGCCCCCTACCTCGTGCCCCCCTGGAGCTCCTCCGACTCCAACTCCAACTCTATATATTGTGTTTCGGGGAGAAAAATCAAAGAGAAGAATTCATCGCGTTTTACGGTACGGAGCTGCCGCCAAGCCCTAAAACCTCTCGGGAGGGCCGATCTGGAGTCCGTTCGGGGCTCCGGAGAGGGGAATCCGTCGCCATCGTCATCATCAACCAGCCTCCATCACCAATTTCATGATGCTCATCGCCGTGCGTGAGTAATTCCATCGTAGTCTTGCTGGACGGTGATGGGTTGGATGGGATCTATCATGTAATCGAGTTAATTTTGTTAGGGTTTGATCCCTAGTATCCACTATGTTCTGAGATTGATGTTGCTATGACTTTGCTATGCTTAATGCTTGTCACTAGGGCCCGAGTGCCATGATTTTAGATATGAACGTATTATGTTTTCATCAATATATGAGAGTTCTGGATCCTATCTTGCAAGTCTATAGTCACCTATTATGTGTTATGATCCATTAACCCCGAAGTGACAATAATCGGTATACTTACCGGTGATGACCGTAGTTTGAGGAGTTCATGTATTCACTATATTAATGCTTTGTTCCGGTACTCTATTAAAAGGAGGCCTTAACATCCCTTAGTTTCTGTAAGGACCCCGCTGCCATGGGATGGTAGGACAAAAGATGTCATGCAAGTTCTTTTCCATAAGCACGTATGACTATATTCGCAATACATGCCTACATTATATCAATGAACTGGAGCTAGTTCTGTGTCACCCTAGGTTATGATTGTTACATGATGAACCGCATCCGGCATAATTCTCCATCACCGATCGATTGCCTACGAGCTTTCCATATATTGTTCTTCGCTTATTTACTTTTCCATTGCTATTGCTATCATCACTACAAAATACCAAAAACATTAATTTTACAATCACTTCCTTTTGCTACTGTTACCACTACTATCATATTACACTATAAGAAATCTGTTAATACGTGACGGATCTAGTCCGTCACAGATTAGTGAAAAACTGTCATGGGTGCCCATCCTTGACGGATTTGAAATCCGTCATGGATATCGCGTCATAATGTAATATCGTACCAGTCATGATGGTTCTTGGCCGTCATGGATCTGCCCCAGGCCCGCCCGGGCCCAAGCCTTTCTGACGGAATAATCCGTCATGGACTAACGCCACGTAGGATTTTCAATTGACTATTTTGAATGATGTGGCTGCCTACGTGGATACTATTTTTCGTCATGAAATCCGTCATGGATTTAGGCAAAATTTAAAAGGCAGTTTAAATTTGCTTGAGCCCATTAGCCCATTTCTTTTGGCCAAAGTTTGACCCAGTATGTTTTTAACATAATGCGATACACAAATCCTAATGCCAATTTTGGCCCAACAAAAATTATTTGCATGGTGTGAAACATTACAAAGTTTATCACATCCATCTGTACGTATCTACAACATAGCAGTTTAAAAAATCCTCTACAAAATGATAACATACAACATAGGTTGAGAAAATATATCACACAACAGAGTTATATATGAAGCAATATGATCCATTTTACATCAACAGAACACATAAACTATTGAGTATGTTGTTATTCAGGCTCTTGCCGTCGACGCTCTTGATGGCAACTATCATGCTGTGGATGATTGTGATGGGCAGCACCAAGTAGCACTCTATCCAATATTACCTAGCATATTTACACAAATATTAGATATTTGGAGATATGAATGGATGTTAGAAATAAGAGAATTGCAACAAAAATAAAAAATGAATTACATGATGTCCAGAATTCCTAAATCTTATAGTGCCTATAGATGGAGTATAAAACAAGAGTAAACATGTGGTTTCTTAAAATTAAGACAAAGAAAAGTGTGTCAAATGAAATTCAAATGACAAAGTGAAAAAATACACATCACAGAGCTCCAAGTACTATAGCAGCAGTAGTTGAGGCCATATAAACCCGCCAACGAAATGGCATATCACTAACAAACAATATCCCCCCATGATGTGTAAACTTGTTGACACATGAACATTTGAAGTTTATGTCATCCGGGTCGACGAGCAGCGGCAATGTTTATGTTGCAACTACATTTCAGAGGGCTAAGAAATAGTAAAGAATACTTTCATGCCAAGTGAACTTCAAATGGCATGGAAAATTTCACCAAAGAATATGATACAGCTTGAGAGATCTCCCACACTTAGTTTTATTCATGGAACATTAAGCTATGTATTTGTTATTAGATGAAAAATCAAAATTTGTAATGTAATGGACTATGAAACTTGAAAATACTTGATAAACAATGAAATAATAGATAGGAAAGTGCAGCTTGACATGATCATGCATCGTTTATATTCATTCAGGATATACAAAAAAGCTTTTCTATCATAAACCCATTGATTTTATTATCCTGTTACTTCGGTGCATAACAATTTTATGTGCTGCCCACTTGACCAACATAGTACTATTATTTATAAGGAAAAACAATAATGAAACGAAATGAACCAGTATATATTTATACAAGGTGGCAGCAGTAGGACGCATTGCTCCTACTTCACGAATTAGACTACAAATTTAGTCTGATGCACGGATATATAGGTACGTTCAGACTACAAATTTGAAGTAGGAGCAAGGCTTGCACGAACCAGTATATATTTATACAAAGTGGCAGCAGTAGGAACAAGGCTTGCAAGAATCAGACTACAAATTTAGTCTATATATATCTTAAAAATTACTTCACATTAATGAAGGTACAAGCTGAATCAGAACACATGTAAAAGCAATCACTGATATAGGTACAGATGCTAAAACCTTCCAGGACACAAGCAAGAAGATAAACTGGATTTTTTATGTAACTTCAAGGTCTAGAAATGCACAAAGATATTCATTGGTGGACATTGTGAAGACAATACTATTTTTTGTCTAAATTTACGAAATGAATAATTTGACTGTGTTAGGTAGTTATCAAGCATGTCTTACCATCAACATTGTGTGCATTTAGGCATTCTAGTTGTCCTGTATTTATGCCAGATACTGGATTGTAACTTCGACCAATTTTTCCAACATAACCGGTGTGCTCTCTGCTCTCTGCCCTATCCTTACTCCCTTTCACTTCCAAAAATATTAGAATAAGTGAGGATGGATATACAGTTGTTTGCCAACATTCAATTCGTTCACAACCATGTTTGTAAGGCAACAAAAACAAAGATATATTTTGTATGCCCATAGTTTTACCCAAGTTTCAGCCATGAGATGAAGTTCCTCCCTGAAAACCAGCTAAGGCCTTGTACAACTTACTACAACTGGATCAAAGAAGCACACGATCTCACTTTAAGGAAGAGACATAATAACTTATCTCAGATGACACAGACATGCAGAGCCGAGTAGTGTGCGCCTGTCCAATGCTTCAGTCCATGCATGTTAGGCCGCGGTCGGGGTTAGCGGAACCCACTGTTGTTCCACGCCGCCATCAGGGAGGAAGAAGCAAAGGCCAGAGGTTGGCCGCACCGCTGCGATCCAGTATGTGTGCTTGAGATGTATGACAATCAATCAAAGAAACTTGTTAAATACACACAAAAAGTCTGATCATGTTTCAGTGGTTTGTCATGTCATGTTCAGATTCAGAATAAGCTAATAGAACCCAGCACAGCGAGAAACTAAACTTGCTTATGGAAATATCTCCTTAAGTTAAAGTGTTAACCATCAAGATTTTTTAACATTTGTGTAGCACATCTGTACATTGAGAAAGTAAGATTAATAGCAAATCGAATGGGAAGAAATGAAAACAAGTACAGCTCTAGCAGTCTACCGATATGGCGCTCTCGTTGCATTGAAATTTTATTTAGATGTTTCAAAATACCATTTTGTTTTTGACCTGTGTGCAGATATTTCTTTTGGGGGCGTTCAATTTTGCTCCAAAGACACCGACTAACCTAGACTGAAATGTTTGCCTACTTAGTTTCAGATCGATCCTCTCAACCTATTCTATTGTATTCTAGTTGTAGAATTAGGTAGCCATAGACCAAAATCAATGAAGATACTGATTCGTGTAAATTATCTTGGGGTAAAAAACGAACTGACCAAGAAGCTATGAGATTAGTCCAAAGAAAAAAGAAAAAAAAACAAAAACAAGTGGATCTTGAGTTTCGGTGTATGGGGCGGGGGGGAGATCAGACCTCATGGACGGGGAAGGAAACGGTGATGCCGCTGCGCGGCTCCCTCTACTGAGCCGTGCCATAGGCCACCGCATGGCCACTCCGCTCCGACAAGCCGTCGTCGGGTTTGACCTCCATGCCGGATCAGCACAAAACTTCGCAAAGATAAGAGGTCTGCCTGAACTGAATTGGATTTAGTTCGATTCTTCGCTGTAAAAGATAGTAGATGTGCTAGTGCGTCCTTACCGGTAGAGGGAGGAAGAATCATGGGAGCCAATCCAGATACAGTACAGAGAGGGACGGGAATTTCCTCCACTTCTAGGCGTGCTCCGGTTGGTTCCGGTGGAGGAGCAGGAGCTGGACGACGGGCAGGAGCAGCATAGCGGCCGTGGAAAGGAGGAGGATATGGTGACGCGGTGCGGGCAGGGCAGGAAGTTGCTAACTGGAAAGGGCCAAGATGGGGGCGGCGGCGGCGGAGGAGAAAGATTGGGAGTATCTCTAGGGTTAGGTTTTATATATGGGGAATGATTTAGGGCTTCAGGCGGGCTTAGGTGGGCTTGCGGGCTGTACCAGTCTGTCCATGACGGTTTCCGAATCTGTCACCGCAAATCCGTCATGTATTAACACATTTCTTGTAGTGTTACTTTGCTACTAAACACTTTGCTGTAGATATTAAGTTTCCAGGTGTGGTTGAATTGACAACTCAGCTGCTAATACTTGAGAATATTCTTTGGCTCCCCTTGTGTCGAATCAATAAATTTGGGTTGAATACTCTACCCTCGAAAACTGTTGCGATCCCCTATACTTGTGGGTTATCAAGTATCGAGGGTTACCGGAACCCCCCAGAGGTTATTGGGCCTCATGGGCCCAATTGGGTGAAGATGAGAGGCGGCCAAGGGGTAGCTGCGCGTCCCTCCCCTCCCAAGTCCGAATTGGACAAGGAAGGGGGGCGGCCCCCTTTCCTTTCTTCCTCTTTCTCCTTCCCTCTCCTCTCCTACTCCAACATGGAAGGGGGGAAGTCCTACTCCTGATGGGAGTAGGACTCCTCATGGGGTGCGCCAAGGGTGGCCGGCCCCCTCCCCCTCCTCCACTCCTTTATATACGGGGAGGGAGGCACCCCCTAGAGACACAACAATTGATCTCTTGGATCTCTTAGCCGTGTGCGGTATCCCCCTCCACCATAATCCACCTCAATAATATCATAGCGGTGCTTAGGCGAAGCCCTGCATCGGTAGAATATCATCATCGTCACCACACCATCGTGATGATGGAACTCTCCCTCAAAGCTCGGCTGGATCGGAGTTTGAGGGACGTCATCGAGTTGAACGTGTGCAGAACTCGGAGGTGTCATGCTTTTGGTACTTGATCGGTCGGATCATGAAGACGTACGACTACATCAACTGCGTTGTGCTAACGCTTCCGCTTTCGGTCTACGAGGGTACGTGGACACACTCTCCCCTCTCGTTGCTATGCATCACCATGATCTTGCGTGTGCGTAGGTATTTTTTTGAAATTACTACGTTCCCCAACACCGCCGTGATCGATTCCCCCTCCGGTGGAGCTCCGGAAAAGGCCCCAAGATGGGATCTCTTGGGTACACAAGGTTGCGGTGGTGGAAATAGTGTTTCGTGGTGCTCCTGGATGTTTTCGGGGTATATGAATATATATAGGAGGAAGAAGTAGGTCGGTGGATCCATGAGGGGCCCACGAGGGGGGAGGGCGCGACCAGGGGGTAGGCGCGCCCCCCTGCCTCGTGGCCTCCTTGTTGGTTGCTTGACGTCCACTCCATGTCCCCTGGATCATGTTTGTTCCAAAAATAACTCTCCCAAAGGTTTTATTCCGTTTGGATTCCATTTGATATTCCTTTTCTGCGAAACACTGAAATAGGCAAAAAAACTGCAATTTGCACTGGGCCTTGGGTTAGTTGGTTAGTCCCAAAAATAATATAAAAGTGTATTAATAAGCCCATTAACATGCAAAATAGATAATATAATAGCATGGAACAATAAAAATTATAGATAAGTTGGAGACATATCAAGCATCCCCAAGCTTAATTCCCGCTCGTCCTCGAGTAGGTAAATGATAAAAACAGAATTTTTGATGTGGAATGCTACCTAGCATAATTCTCAATGTAATTTTCTTTATTGTGGCATGAATGTTTAGATCCGAGAGATTCAAGACAAAAGTTTAATATTGGCATAAAAATAATAATACTTCAAGCATACTAACTAAGCAATCATGTCTTCTCAAAATAACATGGAAAAAGAAAGTTCATCCCTACAAAATCATATAGTTTGGTCATGCTCCACTTTCGTCACACAAGAATGGTCTCATCTTGCACAACCCCGATGACAAGCCAAGCAGTTGTTTCATACTTCAGTAATCTCAAACTTTTTCAACTTTCACGCAATACATGAGCGTGAGCCATGGATATAGCACTATGGGTGGAACAGAATAATGATAGGGGGTTATGTGGAGAAGACAAAAAGGGAGAAAGTCTCCCATCGACAAGACTAATCAACAGGCTAGGGAGATGCCCATCAATTGATGTCAATGCAAAGAGTAGGCATTGCCATGCAACGGATGCACTAGAGCTATAAATGTATGAAAGCTCAACAAAAGAAATTAAGTCGGTGTGCATCCAACTTGCTTGCTCACGAAGACCTAGGGCATTTGAGGAAGCCCGTTGTTGGAATGTACAAGCCAAGTTCTATAATGAAAAATTCCTACTAGTATATGAAAGTGACAAAACAAGAACATGGTGCTATTTTGAAGCACAAGTGTGGAAAAAAGGATAGTAGCATTGTCCCTTTTTATTTATTTTCTTTTTTTGGGCCTTTTTTATTTGGCCTTTCTTCTTCTTTTTTCTTTCCTTTTTTTATTTGGGACAATGCTCTCTTAATGATGATCATCACACTTCTATTTATTTACAACTCAGTGATTACATCTCGATACTAGAACAAAGTATGACTCTATATGAATGCCTCCGGCGGTGTACCGGGAAGGGTAATGAATCAAGAGTGACATGTATGATAAATTATGCATGGTGGCTTTGCGACAAATACGATGTCAACTACATGGTCATGCAAAGCAATATGACAACGATGAAGCGTGTCATAAATGAAACAGTGGAAAGTTGCATGGCAATATATCTCGGAATGGCTATGGAAATGCCATAATAGGTAGGTATGGTGGCTGTTTTGAGGAAGATATAAGGAGGTTTATGTGTGATAGAGCGTATCATATCACGGGGTTTGGATGCACCGGCGAAGTTTGCACCAACTCTCAAGGTGAGAAAGGGCAATGCACGGTACTGAAGAGGCTAGCAATGATGGAAGGGTGAGAGTGCGTATAATCCATGGACTCAACATTAGTCATAAAGAATTCACATACTTATTGCAAAAATCTACAAGTCATCAAAAACCAAGCACTACACGCATACTCCTAGGGGGATAGATTGGTAGGAAAAGACCATCGCTCGTCCCCGACCGGCACTCATAAGGAAGACAATCTAAGAACACCTCATGTTTCAAATTTGTTACACAACGGTTACCATACGTGCATGCTACTGGACTTGCAAACTTCAACACAAGTATTTCTCAAATTCACAACTACTCAACTAGCACAACTCTAATATCACCACCTTTATATCTCAAAACAATTATCAAGTATCAAACTTCTCATAGTATTCAATGCACTTTCTATGATAATTTTTATTATACCCATCTTGGATGCCTATCATATTAGGACTAGTTTCATAACCAAAGAAAATTACCATGATGTTCTAAGGGACTCTCAAAATGATATAAGTGAAGCATGAGAGATCAATAATTTCTATAAAAAACCACCACCGTGCTCTAAAAGATATAAGTGAAGCACTAGAGCAAAATTATCTAGCTCAAAAGATATAAGTGAAGCACATAGAGTATTCTAATAAATTCTAATTCATGTGTGTATCTCCAAAAAGGTGTGTACAGCAAGGATGATTGTGCTAAACCAAAAAGCAAAGACTCAAATCGTACAAGACGCTCCAAGCAAAACACATATCATGTGGTGAATAAAAATATAGCCTCAACTAAAGTTACCGATAGAAGAAGACGAAAGAGGGGATGCCTTCCGGGGCATCCCCAAGCTTAGGCTTTTGGTTGTACTTGAATTTTACCTTGGGGTACCATGGGCATCCCCAATCTTAGGCTCTTGCCACTCCTTGTTCCTTTAAACATCAAATCTTTACCCAAAACTTGAAAACTTCACAACACAAAACTTAAACAGAAAATCTCATGAGCTCCGTTAGTAAAAGAAAACAAACCACCAGTTAAGGTACTGTAATGAAATCATTCTTTATTTATTTTGGTGTTAAACATACTGTATTCCAACTTCTCTATGGTACATAACCTCCGATACTAGCCATAGATTCATCAAAATAAGCAAACAACACGCAAAAAACAGAATCTGTCAAAAACAGAACAACCTGTAGTAATCTGTAGGTTTTGAATACTTGTGTAACCCCAAAAATTCTAAAATAAATTTCTGGACGTGAGGAATTTATATGTTAAACCTCTGCAAACAGAATCAACTTAATCGCAGTCCCCAGTAAAAGATGGCACCAAATATCGTGAGCGCTAAAGTTTCTGTTTTTTACAGCAAGATCGCAAAGACTTTCCCCAAGTCTTCCCAAAGGTTCTACTTGGAACAAACACTAATTAAAAGCATAAAACCACATATAAACATACGCTAGACTAATTATTTATTACTAAACAGAACCAAAAAGCAAGGAACAAAAATAAAGTTGGGTTGCCTCCCAACAAGCGCTATCGTTTAACGCCCCTAGCTAGGCATAAAATAAAGAATAGATCTAGGTATTATCATCTTTGGTATGCAATCCATAAGTGGATCTCATAATAGATTCATAAGGTAATTTAATTTTATTTCTAGGAAAGTGTTCCATGCCTTTCCTTAACAGAATTTGGAATATAATATTCCCTTGCTTCATATCAATAATTGCACCAATCGTTCTAAGGAAAGGCCTACCAAGAATAATAGGACATGTAGGATTGCAATCAGTATCAAGAACAATGAAATCTACAGGGACATAATTCCTATTTGCAACAATAAGAACATCATTAATCCTTCCCATAGTGCCGGGGGTCTAATCCACGAGCACCTATGGGACCGGCGGACCGAGTCCCTTTCGGTTCGGCGGGGGTGAGGGTCGCACGAAGAGCGGATCGAGGCGAAGCACATGAGCAGTTTACCCAGGTTCGGGCCGCAAGGATGCGTAAAACCCTACTCCTGCTTTGTGGTTTGTATTGAGTTCTTGCTCGGGAGCGCGGAGTGCTACTGTCACGACCGGTTTTCCAATAAAATTATTTATTGATAAACCAGTCTTTTGAGTCCAGTATGAGAGAAATCCTCCTCACTGGTAGACAATTTCTTGATACAATAAGCCAGTAGCATAAAATATATTACAGGGTTGAACTGCGGTCGCTCAACCAAATTATTACAAGCACGCCAATAATCATACATAATGGCGGACAGGACACAGTGGTGTGGAGACATACTACTGACTCATGGATAGATTGGTGGTGGAAAAACACAGCGGGAAGGGAAATACCAGACTCTAAGAATATCATTTCATCGAACGTCGAGGTGAGGCTCAATAAATTTATTTGGTAGCGGAAGCGGATATAAAACAGTGACCAAATCCAGGGTCGCACGAGACTGACTGGGACTCCTCTAAGTGTCGGACTCGCTATCGAACTCTTCATCCATGAGATCGCCTTCGTCAGCATCTTGCCAAATCAACAAGCCAGTGAGTACTTTGAAAGTACTCGCAAGACAGTTCGGACGTAAGATATAACAAATGCGTGCATGGATGCAACATGATTAATTCCTTAATGCACAATAAATAAAATTGGCATAACGGGGTAAGTAAAAAGGGAAACGGCGGTAGTCCGCCTGAAATCCCACAGAGCATAAATAAGGACCGATCGGGTGTCTGAAGCGACGCCTCGAAAGGTGAACAAATAAAAATAAGGAAATGATGCCACAGTCGGGCATCTTAGCGACACCACATAAAGGGCTTTAAAAGAAATGCCACGGTCGGACGTCTGAGCGACATCGCAGAAAGGGCTTTAAAAGAAATGCCACGGTCGGACGTCTGAGCGACATCGCAGAAAGGGCTTTAAAAGAAATGCCATAGTTGGACGTCTGAGCGACATCGCAAAAAGGGCTTTAAAAGAAATGCCACAGTCGGACGTCTGAGCGACATCGCAGAAAGGGCTTTAAAAGAAATGCCACAGTCGGACGTCTGAGCGACATCGCAGAAAGGGCTTTAAATTCACCAGTAAATAATACTCATAATAAACATTCAATCCATGAGAATAAACGGGTTAGTCCATCCACAGGGATAATCATTCAACCGGACTTAGCACTCATGCGATTCACCCGAGTCTCTGTCATCAAAGCTGACAATTGATTAGGATAAGATGGAACGAAACTTGACATGGAATAGATGATTTGGAGGAATATATGACTCTGCAGAGTTTGTATAAAAATTTTCCCACAGCCAACGGGTTTCCGTAGTCATGAAGGACTAGTTCCGTTTACGGTATTTCGGAAGAAAACACAGCTAACCGGTACACACCCATCCTACCTCTCGATGCTAGGAATCACCCTAGTCATCGTCCAAGAAAAACTTTTGAGACGGGGAGATCACAATCTTGAATAGCATGGGATCAAATTTATATACGCGCGCTCTAAGGGGTGCCCCCCTCTCGGTCCCAACCGGAAACACCCATGCCCCCTGAC
The DNA here is from genome assembly GCF_002162155.2 of Triticum dicoccoides. Taxonomy (NCBI): domain Eukaryota; kingdom Viridiplantae; phylum Streptophyta; class Magnoliopsida; order Poales; family Poaceae; genus Triticum; species Triticum dicoccoides. The sequence continues at coordinate 15,509,151 of NC_041384.1, read as the reverse complement.
CGGATGACTGGCTTTAATCCAGGGCCATGGAACCATCATCACGGCCTCTCCTCTTTGGTGTGTACCATGAAAGCGGTTTGCAACTTACTAAACCATATTCCTTGCGGAAAACATGTGGTAGTACAAGGAAGGAAATGATAGGTACTGGACCGATATGGTTTGACACTGAAGTCACATAGTCCGGCATAAGACTGGCATGCTACAACACTGCCATCGTACCCATCCTCATGCCAACACATGGCCATTCATATTCACATTCATCCACGTATGGATCATCGAACTCACTCACCTTATTATCACATAAAATAACGTTCATCGGTATGCTCACCAACATGCCATGAAACTAACTAAATGCAAAACATGCCAAGACACTCATCATATCAAAAGTTCAAACATGCTTGCCTGGTTCAGAGTAGTCGGAGCCTAGCTCGGTGAAGTTCGCGGCTCCGTCACCTCCTTCGGTATCTACGGTTTAAAGAAAATATATGCGCTAAGTAAATACCAAGGAGTGCACAGAAGGTAAACCAAATATTTTTCAAATAAATCTGCTAAAAAACTAGACAAAATTTTAAAGAGAACAGAAAAAGAATCAATCAAAAATACTTTTCTGATTAAAAGTTATAAGGGTTTTTGTCCAGGGACTTATCTGTAATGAAACAGAAGATTTCCAGGGGCTAGTTTATAAAAACAGAAAACGCTTCGGTAGCGACTACGCCAGCCCAAAGAGAAAACGCATTCTGCCCGAAGGCGCTTCCAGAAAACAATTCGAAAGAGAGAGCAGAGAGGCTGACGGTGGGGTCCCACCCGTCAGGTTCAAATGTTCAAACGGGGCGGCAGAGTTCGCCGGCGCCCGAGAGCAGCGGTGGTCGCCGGCGGCGATCCACGGCGAGGCAGAGAGATCGGAGAGTACCTCCGTGCTCAGGGCACCCTTCCGCGTCAGTTGATGGTGGTGGAGTTGGTCGGCGAGCACCACGTCGACGGCGAGCTTTGTTCCGGCGGACGGCGGCTCGGGTGGTCGAGGGGCTCGTCGGAGAGGGCTGCAAAGGTTAAATTGAAGAGGGGGTTATGCTCCTGGCAGCTAGAGAGGGTAACGAACGGGGTTTGAGCGCCGGAGATGGCCTCACCAGAACGAATCGGGCTGGAGGCCGAGGCGGGGCGAGGCGGCCGGAGCTGGGGGAGGAGACCTCCTCGAGGTCCCCCTAGTGGCCTCGCGGGGTGTTGGTGAGTAGTGGAGGTGCTGCGTGCACGAGAGTGAGCTCGGGACCCCTTTATATAGGCGGTCCGAGGCGTTGCCGTGAACGAGGATCACCGGCGAGCGATTACGGTGGCGCAGTGCTCGGTCGGGGTGGTTAGGGGGTCGAGCGTCATCATGGAGGTTCAATGGGTCTGTTTTGGTGTTAAACTGGCCGGGGTTTGGGTGTTAAGGGCGAGCTCGACGGAACGGGGATGGCGCGGGCCCGTCGGCAGCGGAGAGCGCGTTCCGTGCTTGCCGGCCACGGTGGCTGTGCTACGGGCGTGCGCTGGCGTGCATGAGGCCACGCGGAGAGCCAGGGAGCGATGGGCAGCGCGGAACGGCGTTCTGCCGTGGTGTGCCTCCTGTCGGCCGCCACGGGAGGTCCCGACGCCGCAGAAGACGCCGGCGAGGGCGAGCCAGCGTGCTACCGACGCCAGGAAGGCTCCACGCACGCGTGTGCAGCTTCGGACAAGAGGAAGAGGCGGCGAGGAACGTGCCAAGGGCACTGTGGCCGCGTGACTGAAACTGACGGACGGAAGATGACACTGAAACTGAATTTTCTGAACTTTGAACAGTAACAGTGCCCACAAGGTGTTCGACCGAATGAAATTGGCCTCTGGTGATTTTTCCTTGAGCTGATTTTTGGTGGAGTGGCTTCTCCTTGCTCAAGTAGGCTGCATGATTTTTGGTGGAATTTTTGGAGCAGTGTGGATATGAATTTCACCAAATTTGGCAAATCTGGTCCAAACTTGCAGAGACTGTATTTTGAAAAATTTGAAAAGAGGAGGAGTGGATCAAGATGGTTCTGGGTTGTGGGTTCAAAGGACAATCCAGGAGAATAGGTTTGAGGTCAAAACTCAAATGAAAAAGTGTACTTGCTTTGAAAATCCCTCAGGCTCCAAATAATTTTCAGAATTGAATTGAGGGGGGAAAAATAATTAGAATAAAAATCCAAAACCAGTTTGGATTAGTTGGGACAGAGAACTTAGGTTGATCACAAGGGGGAGGGGAGGTTTTGGAGGGGTTTTATCTCATGGGCAAAAATACAAAGCCAAGGGTGGCTTCAAAGATAAGAAAAAAACCCAAATTTTCATAGAGCTTCACTTAAAAATAAAACAAATTAAAACTCCCAAAAAAAATTTTTTTAGAGGGAACTAACAGAGAAGATGTTTGCAAAAGATCAACCACCAAAGTTTGAAAGAAATAAAATCCTTGCCAAGGCAAAAGGAGGTTTTCAAGAGGAAGGTTTTTCTGAAAAAGAAAATTTTTAAAAAGGTCTCTCCTCAAAACCACAAAGTTTTTGGTAAAAACCAAATAAAAATTTTGGAGTGTCACAACACCTACCCCCTTAGGAAAAATCTCGTCCCCGAGATTTCAGCTGATCCTTAAATAAGTGTGGATGCTCTGTCCGAAGAAAATCTTCGCTTTCCCAAGTTGCTTCACTGTCAGTGTGATTGCTCCACTGGACTTTGAAAAACTTGATGGTTTTCTGTCGGGTCCTCCTTTCATACTCCTCTAATATTCTTATGGGATGTTCTCGATAGGTGAGGTCTGGCTGTACGTCAATGCTCTCATGAGATACTTGTTTCTCTGGGTTGCTTACGCACTTCCTTAATTGAGAGACGTGGAACACGTCGTGAATGTCGGACAAGTCTTCGGGTAAGTATAGCTGGTAGGCTACAGTGCCTCTTCGTGCCACTATGCAAAATGGTCCAATGAATCTTGGTGCTAATTTTCCTTTAATCTTAAAGCGTTGCAATCCTCTCATCGGGGATACTCTCAAGTATACGAATTCACCGGGTTCGAAGCTGACCCTACGATGTTTCTGATCATAATAACTTTTCTGTCGACTTTGAGCGGTCTTAAGTCGGTCCCTGATTAGCTTGACTTTTTCCTCGGCTTCTCTGAGCATATCTGGTCCGAAGATGCGGCTGTCTCCGGTCTCTGACCAATTTAACGGGGTACGACATCTCCTTCCGTATAGGGCTTCGAAAGGAGCCATTTGCAGGCTGGCCTGGTAACTGTTGTTGTATGCGAACTCGGCATATGGCAGGCTGTCCTCCCAACTGATTCCATAGGTGAGGACGCATGCTCTCAGCATGTCTTCTAAAACCTGGTTTACGCGTTCTGTTTGTCCATCAGTCTGTGGATGGTATGCGGTACTGAAGGCTAGTTGGGTTCCCAGAGCCTGTTGTAAATGCTCCCAAAATCTTGAGACGAACTGAGTGCCCCTGTCGGAAATTATAGTCTTCGGGACACCGTGCAGACAAACTATGCGGGAAAGATAAATCCTGGCAGGCCTCTGAGTGGTGTAGGTTGTCTTCACTGGAATAAAGTGTGCCACTTTGGTCAACCTGTCAGTGATGACCCATATGGCATCATTCCCGTGTCGTGACCGAGGTAATCCGACAATAAAATCCATCCCTATTTCATCCCATTTCCACTCAGGTATTTTGTTAGGTTGCAGTAGTCCGGCTGGTCTCTGATGTTCAACTTTTATGCGTTGACATGAGTCGCAACATGCAATGAAGGCGGCTATGTCCCTCTTCATACCGTGCCACCAAAATCTTTCCTGAATATCCTTATACATTTTGGTTCCTCCAGGGTGGATCGAATATGGAGTGGTGTGTGCTTCAGTTAAAACTTGCTGTTTAAGGTCTTCTATGTTTGGCACGCATAGCCTTTCTCCGTACCATAATATTCCTTCATTGTCTATGACGAATTCCGAGGCCTTGCCCATACTCAACTTCCTTTTAATTCCTTCAATGCTGGGGTGACCGGACTGAGCCTCTTTAATTTTCTCCACAAGGTGTGGTTGTATTTCCAAGTTTGATATGGTGCCTTCTGCTACCATTATCAAGTTGAGCTTGACAAATTCTTGATGGAATTCGGGCCTCAAGCTGTGTAGATAGTTCCCGTCGGAGCTGGGGTTCCGACTCAGGGCATCGGCCACTACGTTTGCTTTCCCTGGATGGTAATGGATACCAACATCATAATCCTTTACCAATTCCAACCAGCGGCGTTGCCGTAAATTTAGTTCTGGCTGCGTAAAAATGTATTTGAGGCTTTTGTGATCCGTATATATCTCACATCGATTCCCAAGTAGGAAATGCCTCCATTCCTTGAGTGCATGAATAACTGCTGCCATTTCTAAATCATGAGTGGGATAATTTTCCTCGTGTTTGCGAAGTTGCCTTGAAGCGTAGGCGACAACCTTGCCTTCTTGCATCAACACGCATCCGAGACCCTTTCTGGATGCGTCACAAAATACTTCAAAATTCTTGTGTATATCAGGTACAATTAATACCGGTGCTGTTGTTAATTTCCGCTTTAGCTCTTGGAAACTTTTCTCGCAGGCTTCTGTCCATTCAAACTTCTTATCTTTCTTGAGTAACTGTGTCATAGGCTTGGATATGGTGGAAAATCCTTCAATAAATCTGCGGTAATAACCTGCCAGTCCCAAGAAACTTCGTATGTCTGTTACGCTGGTTGGTGACTTCCAGTCAAGTACGGCCTTGACTTTCTCTGGGTCCACTGCTATACCGTCTTGAGTCAGCACGTGGCCTAGGAAACCTACTTGTCTTAGCCAAAATTCGCACTTGCTGAACTTGGCATACAATTGGTGTTTCCTTAGCTCTCCTAGTACAATCCTGAGATGTTCTGCGTGCTCTTCTGGTGTTTTGGAGTATACCAGAATATCGTCGATGAATACTACGACGAATTTGTCCATAAACTTCATAAATACTTTGTTCATGAGGTGAACAAAATATGCCGGGGCGTTAGTTAATCCAAATGGCATCACTGTGAACTCGTACAGTCCATATCTGGAGGTGAAGGCTGTTTTGGGGATATCTTCCGTTGGTACCTTCAATTGATGGTATCCTGACCTTAAGTCAATTTTTGAGAATACCTTGGCCTGAGCAAGTTGATCAAACAAATCGTTTATCCTTGGCATCGGGTATTTGTTTTTGACTGTGACCATGTTAAGTGCTCGATAGTCGATACACAATCTCAGCGTTCCATCCTTCTTCTTGGCAAATAAAATTGGTGATCCCCAAGGTGAGGAGCTGGCTCGAATGTATCCTTTTTCCAGTAATTCCTTTATTTGCTTCTTCAATTCGATCAACTCAGATGGTGCCATTCTGTATGGTTTCTTGTATATTGGGGTGGTTCCTGGTGCTAACTCAATGCGGAATTCTATTTCTCGGTCTGGTGGCATGCCTGGCAGTTCTTCAGGGAATACATCTGGAAATTCACACACTACTGGAACCTTGTTTAGCTTAGAAACGTCCACCTTATTTAATCTCGGTTGCCGGGGTCTTTTTCCTTCCTTGGCTGATACTCTTATTGTCTTCCCTTGGTGGTGTGTGAGAATCACGGTCCTGTTGAAACAGTCGATAAAACCTTTATTGGTGGTTAGCCAATCCATCCCTAGGATGACATCTAGTCCTTTATTTTCCAATACAATAAGATTTGCGTAAAACTCCAATCCTTCAAACTCAATGACCACATTCTGACAGTAATTCTGAGAAACTTGCTGAATCCCGGGGGACTTGATTATTATGGATTTCTCCAAAGGAAGCATCGAAAAATTATTTTGCAAAGCAAAACTTTTCGAGATGAAAGAGTGAGAAGCTCCAGAATCAAACAAAACCATTGCAGGTATTGTGTTGACAGGAAACGTACCGAGTACGATATCCGGAGCATTTTGTGCCTCCTCTTTGGTTACGTGGTTCAGATGACCCTTCCTGTGGTTATTGTTGGGATTGAAATTGTTTCGCTTGGGCGCTGAATTATTGCCGCCGTTGTTCGGCTTTGGGGTTGAGTTCCTTGGCTTGGGGCACTGTTTGGCATAATGCCCTTCTTCTCCACAAGCGTAACAAGTAACGCCGGGGCGATAGGTGAATTCCTTGTCCCTTGCATGGAAATTCTTGATTGGGCGTGAGACATTGGATGAGAATTTGGGTGTCCCACCCTTTTTAAAATCTATCTTGCTTCGGTGATTGCGAGTGTGATTAGTCTGGTCCCTTTTTCGCTTGCGGATATCTTCCAGACTGCGTCTCTTATTTTCCAGAGTAATGGCCTTGTCCACCAGCGTTTTAAAATCAGGAAAAGTGTGCACGACCAGTTGGCATTTAAGCGCGGGCGCCAGACCGTCAAGGAATTTCTCCATCTTCTTGATTTCAGTCATACGCTCCTCATTGGCGTAGCGGGATAATAGGGTAAATTGACTGTTGTAATCTGACACTGTCATGTTCCTTTGTTTGAGGTCATCGAATTCTCTCTTCTTGATTTTCATAATACTCTTAGGAATATGTGCACCACGGAAACCTTCCTTGAAATCATCCCAGGTTATGTCATTTTCGTTGGGATGCATGTGCAGAAAATTCTCCCACCACGATGCGGCTGCTCCTGTGAGATAGTGTGGAGCATATAGTACTTTCTTGAGATCTGAACACTTTGCAATAATTAATTTCCTTTCCATATCTCGAAGCCAATCCTCGGCTTCAAGAGGCTTGTCAGTGTGAGAAAATGTTTGAGGACGTGTCTTCTGTAGCTCAGACAACTTGGAATGTTGCTGATACTGTCCATGATGATTCCCCATGTTGATGACTTGGTTCATCATCTCGCGATGTTGTTGCTGACTCTGTTCATAAAGGCGACACATTTGTGAAAGTGCCGATTCACTGCCTTGTTGGCTTGACTGTCCCTGAGTGAACTCATTGTTGGGTTGAGTATCAAAAATTTCCTCTGGTGGAGTTCGCATGGAACGTGTCCAAGGACGAGACATTTTTCACCCTGGAAATTTTTTTTTTGTAAAACTCTTAAGAAAAGCGGAAAGAGTCGCATAAATAAAACCATAAATGCATAAAGCTGGCAGATATAATTAAATACCCAAGGTTACTTAAAAGCAAATCGACTTGCGCACAGAGAAGGACTGCTCATTACATATCTTACACGCGGGCGGTAATTATACAGTACATCACTCAGGATATGCGTACATAATCCTGTCATGTTATTAAGGCTAGTGCACTTCTCCAGATCCTACATGATGCGCAAACAGGCTACTTCTCACAACCTATGCACATATCTTACAAAGTGGTACAATACATGGCAGCTAAGCGTACTCAGGCAGAGATGTTGACGACCTCCTTTGCCCTGTCGAGGGCGAGGCGTAGCGAGGTTGGGGACTCGACTTCCTCCTCGCTAATGGGCTCCATACGTGTAGTGTTGTGCAGAGCGGACGGAGCGGTTGCCAGGGGCGGAGCAACACGTACAGGAGTGGGCGCGAAGGTTGGTGTAGTGCGCGCTGGAGTGGGTGCAATGACTTGGTTAAATTCTTCGGTAGAAGGCAGGCGACGAGTAGGCGTAAAAGATGCTGATGACGAGACAAAAGTCGGCGGCGGAGCGATGGGTAGGAGCTCCCTCTTGTTGGCAGCACAGCCATGGACTGAGTCCATGCGGGTAGCTACGAAGTCGTCCACCAGGTTGTCAAAGGCTGCCTCCAGGGCCCGGAGATACTCAATGAGCATCTCAAAAGCCTCGTCTCGTTCTCCTCTGGGGCAGGAGTATGCGTAGTGACAGGTGTAAGGCACATGGCACGGAAGATAACGGTAACGACGAGTCTTCATCACGGGAAGGACATCCCTGAGACGAGCTATCGCCTCGCGGGCTGCCATCTGCATAGCATGCCTCTCGTAGGCATGGCTCTTCCCACGAACCGGAAGCGGCGTAACTCACCACGCCCTCCCCTGAACTGCACCGCGGCCTGGTGCATGGTCAGACTGTCGTTGACTCGGTGCTGGTAGAGTGTGAAGACTGGGCGCACGGATGGCCCCATCGCGACCTGAACGATGGAAGAAAGAAGCTTGACGAACCCATCGGGCACGTTGGCGAAGGTCTGAGACTCGCAGCTGATGTCGGCCATCTACAAAAGTAGGCAAAATTCTGCAGGGTCAGATCATAAATTTATGCTGACTAACAGAAAATAACTACATTTGCAAAAACATAAAATAGCTCTGTCATGCTAATAACTAATTAGCGATCGCACCTAGTGGCTTCCTACAGTCAGCCTGGCTCTGGTACCAAGCTTGTCACGACCGGTTTTCCAATAAAATTATTTATTGATAAACCAGTCTTTTGAGTCCAGTATGAGAGAAATCCTCCTCACTGGTAGAAATTTCTTGATACAATAAGCCAGTAGCATAAAATATATTACAGGGTTGAACTGCGGTCGCTCAACCAAATTATTACAAGCACGCCAATAATCATACATAATGGCGGACAGGACACAGTGGTGTGGAGACATTCTACTGACTCATGGATAGATTGGTGGTGGAAAAACACAGCGGGAAGGGAAATACCAGACTCTAAGAATATCATTTCATCGAACGTCGAGGTGAGGCTCGATAAATTTATTTGGTAGCGGAAGCGGATATAAAACAGTGACCAAATCCAGGGTCGCACGAGACTGACTGGGACTCCTCTAAGTGTCGGACTCGCTATCGAACTCTTCATCCATGAGATCGCCTTCGTCAGCATCTGGCCAAATCAACAAGCCAGTGAGTACTTTGAAAGTACTCGCAAGACAGTTCGGACGTAAGATATAACAAATGCGTGCATGGATGCAACATGATTAATTCCTTAATGCACAATAAATAAAATTGGCATAACGGGGTAAGTAAAAAGGGAAACGGCGGTAGTCCGCCTGAAATACCACAGAGCATAAATAAGGACCGATCGGGTGTCTGAAGCGACGCCTCGAAAGGTGAACAAATAAAAATAAGGAAATGATGCCACAGTCGGGCATCTTAGCGACACCACATAAAGGGCTTTAAAAGAAATGCCACGGTCGGACGTCTGAGCGACATCGCAGAAAGGGCTTTAAAAGAAATGCCACGGTCGGACGTCTGAGCGACATCGCAGAAAGGGCTTTAAAAGAAATGCCATAGTTGGACGTCTGAGCGACATCGCAAAAAGGGCTTTAAAAGAAATGCCACAGTCGGACGTCTGAGCGACATCGCAGAAAGGGCTTTAAAAGAAATGCCACAGTCGGACGTCTGAGCGACATCGCAGAAAGGGCTTTAAATTCACCAGTAAATAATACTCATAATAAACATTCAATCCATGAGAATAAACGGGTTAGTCCATCCACAGGGATAATCATTCAACCGGACTTAGCACTCATGCGATTCACCCGAGTCTCTGTCATCAAAGCTGACAATTGATTAGGATAAGATGGAACGAAACTTGACATGGAATAGATGATTTGGAGGAATATATGACTCTGCAGAGTTTGTATAAAATTTTTCCCACAGCCAACGGGTTTCCGTAGTCATGAAGGACTAGTTCCGTTTACGGTATTTCGGAAGAAAACACAGCTAACCGGTACACACCCATCCTACCTCTCGATGCTAGGAATCACCCTAGTCATCGTCCAAGAAAAACTTTTGAGACGGGGAGATCACAATCTTGAATAGCATGGGATCAAATTTATATACGCGCGCTCTAAGGGGTGCCCCCCTCTCGGTCCCAACCGGAAACACCCATGCCCCCTGACCGGATGACTGGCTTTAATCCAGGGCCATGGAACCATCATCACGGCCTCTCCTCTTTGGTGTGTACCATGAAAGCGGTTTGCAACTTACTAAACCATATTCCTTGCGGAAAACATGTGGTAGTACAAGGAAGGAAATGATAGGTACTGGACCGATATGGTTTGACACTGAAGTCACATAGTCCGGCATAAGACTGGCATGCTACAACACTGCCATCGTACCCATCCTCATGCCAACACATGGCCATTCATATTCACATTCATCCACGTATGGATCATCGAACTCACTCACCTTATTATCACATAAAATAACGTTCATCGGTATGCTCACCAACATGCCATGAAACTAACTAAATGCAAAACATGCCAAGACACTCATCATATCAAAAGTTCAAACATGCTTGCCTGGTTCAGAGTAGTCGGAGCCTAGCTCGGTGAAGTTCGCGGCTCCGTCACCTCCTTCGGTATCTACGGTTTAAAGAAAATATATGCGCTAAGTAAATACCAAGGAGTGCACAGAAGGTAAACCAAATATTTTTCAAATAAATCTGCTAAAAAACTAGACAAAATTTTAAAGAGAACAGAAAAAGAATCAATCAAAAATACTTTTCTGATTAAAAGTTATAAGGGTTTTTGTCCAGGGACTTATCTGTAATGAAACAGAAGATTTCCAGGGGCTAGTTTATAAAAACAGAAAACGCTTCGGTAGCGACTACGCCAGCCCAAAGAGAAAACACATTCTGCCCGAAGGCGCTTCCAGAAAACGATTCGAAAGAGAGAGCAGAGAGGCTGACGGTGGGGTCCCACCCGTCAGGTTCAAATGTTCAAACGGGGCGGCAGAGTTCGCCGGCGCCCGAGAGCCGCGGTGGTCGCCGGCGGCGATCCACGGCGAGGCAGAGAGATCGGAGAGTACCTCCGTGCTCAGGGCACCCTTCCGCGTCAGTTGATGGTGGTGGAGTTGGTCGGCGAGCACCACGTCGACGACGAGCTTTGTTCCGGCGGACGGCAGCTCGGGTGGTCGAGAGGCTCGTCGGAGAGGGCTGCAAAGGTTAAATTGAAGAGGGGGTTATGCTCCTGGCAGCTAGAGAGGGTAACGAACGGGGTTTGAGCGCCGGAGATGGCCTCACCAGAACGAATCGGGCTGGAGGCCGAGGCGGGGCGAGGCGGCCGGAGCTGGGGGAGGAGACCTCCTCGAGGTCCCCCTAGTGGCCTGGCGGGGTGTTGGTGAGTAGTGGAGGTGCTGCGTGCACGAGAGTGAGCTCGGGACCCCTTTATATAGGCGGTCCGAGGCGGTTGCCGTGAACGAGGATCACCGGCGAGCGATTACGGTGGCGCAGTGCTCGGTCGGGGTGGTTAGGGGGTCGAGCGTCATCATGGAGGTTCAATGGGTCCGTTTTGGTGTTAAACTGGCCGGGGTTTGGGTGTTAAGGGCGAGCTCGACGGAACGGGGATGGCGCGGGCCCGTCGGCGGCGGAGAGCGCGTTCCGTGCTTGCCGGCCACGGTGGCTGTGCTACGGGCGTGCGCTGGCGTGCATGAGGCCACGCGGAGAGCCAGGGAGCGATGGGCGGCGCGGAACGGCGTTCTGCCGTGGTGTGCCTCCTGTCGGCCGCCACGGGAGGTCCCGACGCCGCAGAAGACGCCGGCGAGGGCGAGCCAGCGCGCTACCGACGCCAGGAAGGCTCCACACACGCGTGTGCAGCTTCGGACAAGAGGAAGAGGCGGCGAGGAACGTGCCAAGGGCACTGTGGCCGCGTGACTGAAACTGACGGACGGAAGATGACACTGAAACTGAATTTTCTGAACTTTGAACAGTAACAGTGCCCACAAGGTGTTCGACCGAATGAAATTGGCCTCTAGTGATTTTTCCTTGAGCTGATTTTTGGTGGAGTGGCTTCTCCTTGCTCAAGTAGGCTGCATGATTTTTGGTGGAATTTTTGGAGCAGTGTGGATATGAATTTCACCAAATTTGGCAAATCTGGTCCAAATTTGCAGAGACTGTATTTTGAAAAATTTGAAAAGAGGAGGAGTGGATCAAGATGGTTCTGTGTTGTGGGTTCAAAGGACAATCCAGGAGAATAGGTTTGAGGTCAAAACTCAAATGAAAAAGTGTACTTGCTTTGAAAATCCCTCAGGCTCCAAATAATTTTCAGAATTGAATTGAGGGGGGAAAATAATTAGAATAAAAATCCAAAACCAGTTTGGATTAGTTGGGACAGAGAACTTAGGTTGATCACAAGGGGGAGGGGAGGTTTTGGAGGGGTTTTATCTCATGGGCAAAAATACAAAGCCAAGGGTGGCTTCAAAGATAAGAAAAAAACCCAAATTTTCATAGAGCGTCACTTAAAAATAAAACAAATTAAAACTCCCAAAAAAAAAAAATTTTTAGAGGGAACTAACAGAGAAGAAGTTTGCAAAAGATCAACCACCAAAGTTTGAAAGAAATAAAATCCTTGCCAAGGCAAAAGGAGGTTTTCAAGAGGAAGGTTTTTCTGAAAAAGAAAATTTTTAAAAAGGTCTCTCCTCAAAACCACAAAGTTTTTGGTAAAAACCAAATAAAAATTTTGGAGTGTCACAACACCTACCCCCTTAGGAAAAATCTCGTCCCCGAGATTTCAGCTGATCCTTAAATAAGTGTGGATGCTCTGTCCGAAGAAAATCTTCGCTTTCCCAAGTTGCTTCACTGTCAGTGTGATTGCTCCACTGGACTTTGAAAAACTTGATGGTTTTCTGTCGGGTCCTCCTTTCAGACTCCTCTAATATTCTTATGGGATGTTCTCGATACGTGAGGTCTGGCTGTACGTCAATGCTCTCATGAGATACTTGTTTCTCTGGGTTGCTTACGCACTTCCTTAATTGAGAGACGTGGAACACGTCGTGAATGTCGGACAAGTCTTCGGGTAAGTATAGCTGGTAGGCTACAGTGCCTCTTCGTGCCACTATGCAAAATGGTCCAATGAATCTTGGTGCTAATTTTCCTTTAATCTTAAAGCGTTGCAATCCTCTCATCGGGGATACTCTCAAGTATACGAATTCACCGGGTTCGAAGCTGACCCTATGATGTTTCTGATCATAATAACTTTTCTGTCGACTTTGAGCGGTCTTAAGTCGGTCCCTGATTAGCTTGACTTTTTCCTCGGCTTCTCTGAGCATATCTGGTCCGAAGATGCGGCTGTCTCCGGTCTCTGACCTGGGTACGACATCTCCTTTCGTATAGGGCTTCGAAAGGAGCCATTTGCAGGCTGGCCTGGTAACTGTTGTTGTATGCGAACTCGGCATATGGCAGGCTGTCCTCCAACCTGATTCCATAGGTGAGGACGCATGCTCTCAGCATGTCTTCTAAAACCTGGTTTACGCGTTCTGTTTGTCCATCAGTCTGTGGATGGTATGCGGTACTGAAGGCTAGTTGGGTTCCCAGAGCCTGTTGTAAATGCTCCCAAAATCTTGAGACGAACTGAGTGCCCCTGTCGGAAATTATAGTCTTCGGGACACCGTGCAGACAAACTATGCGGGAAAGATAAATCCTGGCAGGCCTCTGAGTGGTGTAGGTTGTCTTCACTGGAATAAAGTGTGCCACTTTGGTCAACCTGTCAGTGATGACCCATATGGCATCATTCCCGTGTCGTGACCGAGGTAATCCGACAATAAAATCCATCCCTATTTCATCCCATTTCCACTCAGGTATTTTGTTAGGTTGCAGTAGTCCGGCTGGTCTCTGATGTTCAACTTTTATGCGTTGACATGAGTCGCAACATGCAATGAAGGCGGCTATGTCCCTCTTCATACCGTGCCACCAAAATCTTTCCTGAATATCCTTATACATTTTGGTTCCTCCAGGGTGGATCGAATATGGAGTGGTGTGTGCTTCAGTTAAAACTTGCTGTTTAAGGTCTTCTATGTTTGGCACGCATAGCCTTTCTCCGTACCATAATATTCCTTCATTGTCTATGACGAATTCCGAGGCCTTGCCCATACTCAACTTCCTTTTAATTCCTTCAATGCTGGGGTGACCGGACTGAGCCTCTTTAATTTTCTCCACAAGGTGTGGTTGTATTTCCAAGTTTGATATGGTGCCTTCTGCTACCATTATCAAGTTGAGCTTGACAAATTCTTGATGGAATTCGGGCCTCAAGCTGTGCAGATAGTTCCCGTCGGCGCTGGGGTTCCGACTCAGTGCATCGGCCACTACGTTTGCTTTCCCTGGATGGTAATGGATACCAACATCATAATCCTTTACCAATTCCAACCAGCGGCGTTGCCGTAAATTTAGTTCTGGCTGCGTAAAAATGTATTTGAGGCTTTTGTGATCCGTATATATCTCACATCGATTCCCAAGTAGGAAATGCCTCCATTCCTTGAGTGCATGAATAACTGCTGCCATTTCTAAATCATGAGTGGGATAATTTTCCTCGTGTTTGCGAAGTTGCCTTGAAGCGTAGGCGACAACCTTGCCTTCTTGCATCAACACGCATCCGAGACCCTTTCTGGATGCGTCACAAAATACTTCAAAATTCTTGTGTATATCGGGTACAATTAATACCGGTGCTGTTGTTAATTTCCGCTTTAGCTCTTGGAAACTTTTCTCGCAGGCTTCTGTCCATTCAAACTTCTTATCTTTCTTGAGTAACTGTGTCATAGGCTTGGATATGGTGGAAAATCCTTCAATAAATCTGCGGTAATAACCTGCCATTCCCAAGAAACTTTGTATGTCTGTTACGCTGGTTGGTGACTTCCAGTCAAGTACGACCTTGACTTTCTCTGGGTCCACTGCTATACCGTCTTGAGTCAGCACGTGGCCTAGGAAACCTACTTGTCTTAGCCAAAATTCGCACTTGCTGAACTTGGCATACAATTGGTGTTTCCTTAGCTCTCCTAGTACAATCCTGAGATGTTCTGCGTGCTCTTCTGGTGTTTTGGAGTATACCAGAATATCGTCGATGAATACTACGACGAATTTGTCCATAAACTTCATAAATACTTTGTTCATGAGGTGAACAAAATATGCCGGGGCGTTAGTTAATCCAAATGGCATCACTGTGAACTCGTACAGTCCATATCTGGAGGTGAAGGCTGTTTTGGGGATATCTTCCGTTCGTACCTTCAATTGATGGTATCCTGACCTTAAGTCAATTTTTGAGAATACCTTGGCCTGAGCAAGTTGATCAAACAAATCGTTTATCCTTGGCATCGGGTATTTGTTTTTGACTGTGACCATGTTAAGTGCTCGATAGTCGATACACAATCTCAGCGTTCCATCCTTCTTCTTGGCAAATAAAATTGGTGATCCCCAAGGTGAGGAGCTGGCTCGAATGTATCCTTTTTCCAGTAATTCCTTTATTTGCTTCTTCAATTCGATCAACTCAGATGGTGCCATTCTGTATGGTTTCTTGTATATGGGGGTGGTTCCTGGTGCTAACTCAATGCGGAATTCTATTTCTCGGTCTGGTGGCATGCCTGGCAGTTCTTCAGGGAATACATCTGGAAATTCACACACTACTGGAACCTTGTTTAGCTCAGAAACGTCCACCTTATTTAATCTCGGTTGCCGGGGTCTTTTTCCTTCCTTGGCTGATACTCTTATTGTCTTCCCTTGGTGGTGTGTGAGAATCACGGTCCTGTTGAAACAGTCGATAAAACCTTTATTGGTGGTTAGCCAATCCATCCCTAGGATGACATCCAGTCCTTTATTTTCCAATACAATAAGATTTGCGTAAAACTCCAATCCTTCAAACTCAATGACCACATTCTGACAGTAATTCTGAGAAACTTGCTGAATCCCGGGGGACTTGATTATTATGGATTTCTCCAAAGGAAGCATCGAAAAATTATTTTGCAAAGCAAAACTTTTCGAGATGAAAGAGTGAGAAGCTCCAGAATCAAACAAAACCATTGCAGGTATTGTGTTGACAGGAAACGTACCGAGTACGATATCCGGAGCATTTTGTGCCTCCTCTTTGGTTACGTGGTTCAGATGACCCTTCCTGTGGTTATTGTTGGGATTGAAATTGTTTCGCTTGGGCGCTGAATTATTGCCACCGTTGTTCGGCTTTGGGGTTGAGTTCCTTGGCTTGGGGCACTGTTTGGCATAATGCCCTTCTTCTCCACAAGCGTAACAAGTAACGCCGGGGCGATAGGTGAATTCCTTGTCCCTTGCATGAAAATTCTTGATTGGGCGTGAGACATTGGATGATAATTTGGGTGTCCCACCCTTTTTAAAATCTATCTTGCTTCGGTGATTGCGAGTGTGATTAGTCTGGTCCCTTTTTCGCTTGCGGATATCTTCCAGACTGCGTCTCTTATTTTCCAGAGTAATGGCCTTGTCCACCAGCGTTTTAAAATCAGGAAAAGTGTGCACGACCAGTTGGCATTTAAGCGCGGGCGCCAGACCGTCAAGGATTTTCTCCATCTTCTTGATTTCAGTCATACGCTCCTCATTGGCGTAGCGGGATAATAGGGTAAATTGACTGTTGTAATCTGACACTGTCATGTTCCTTTGTTTGAGGTCATCGAATTCTCTCTTCTTGATTTTCATAATACTCTTAGGAATATGTGCACCACGGAAACCTTCCTTGAAATCATCCCAGGTTATGTCATTTTCGTTGGGATGCATGTGCAGAAAATTCTCCCACCACGATGCGGCTGCTCCTGTGAGATAGTGTGGAGCATATAGTACTTTCTCGAGATCTGAACACTTTGCAATAATTAATTTCCTTTCCATATCTCGAAGCCAGTCCTCGGCTTCAAGAGGCTTGTCAGTGTGAGAAAATGTTTGAGGACGTGTCTTCTGTAGCTCAGACAACTTGGAATGTTGCTGATACTGTCCATGATGATTCCCCATGTTGATGACTTGGTTCATCATCTCGCGATGTTGTTGCTGACTCTGTTCATAAAGGCGACACATTTGTGAAAGTGCCGATTCACTGCCTTGTTGGCTTGACTGTCCCTGAGTGAACTCATTGTTGGGTTGAGTATCAAAAATTTCCTCTGGTGGAGTTGGCATGGAACGTGTCCAAGGACGAGACATTTTTCACCCTGGAATTTTTTTTTGTAAAACTCTTAAGAAAAGCGGAAAGAGTCGCAAAAATAAAACCATAAATGCATAAAGCTGGCAGATATAATTAAATACCCAACGTTACTTAAAAGCAAATCGACTTGCGCACGGAGAAGGACTGCTCATTACATATCTTACACGCGGGCGGTAATTATACAGTACATCACTCAGGATATGCGTACATAATCCTATCATGTTATTAAGGCTAGTGCACTTCTCCAGATCCTACATGATGCGCAAACAGGCTACTTCTCACAACCTATGCACATATCTTACAAAGTGGTACAATACATGGCAGCTAAGCGTACTCAGGCAGAGATATTGACGACCTCCTTTGCCCTGCCGAGGGCGAGGCGTAGCGAGGTTGGGGACTCGACTTCCTCCTCGCTAATGGGCTCCATACGTGTAGTGTTGCGAAGAGCGGACGGAGCGGTTGCCAGGGGCGGAGCAACATGTACAGGAGTGGGCGCGAAGGTTGGTGTAGTGCGCGCTGGAGTGGTTGCAATGACTTGGTTAAATTCTTCGGTAGAAGGCAGGCGACGAGTAGGCGTAAAAGATGCTGATGACGAGACAAAAGTCGGCGGCGGATCGATGGGTAGGAGCTCCCTCCTGTTGGCAGCACAGCCATGGACTGAGTCCATGCGGGTAGCTACGAAGTCGTCCACCAGGTTGTCAAAGGCTGCCTCCAGGGCCCGGAGATACTCAATGAGCATCTCAAAAGCCTCGTCTCGTTCTCCTCTGGGGCAGGAGTATGCGTAGTGACAGGTGTAAGGCACATGGCACGGAAGATAACGATAACGACGAGTCTTCATCACGGGAAGGACATCCCTGAGACGAGCTATCGCCTCGCGGGCTGCCATCTGCATAGCATGCCTCTCCGTAGGCATGGCTCTTCCCACGAACCGGAAGCGGCGTAACTCACCACGCCCTCCCCTGAATTGCACCGCGGCCTGGTGCATGGTCAGACTGTCGTTGACTCGGTGCTGGTAGAGTGTGAAGACTGGGCGCACGGATGGCCCCATCGCGACCTGAACGATGGAAGAAAGAAGCTTGACGAACCCATCGGGCACGTTGGCGAAGGTCTGAGACTCGCAGCTGATGTCGGCCATCTACAAAAGTAGGCAAAATTCTGCAGGGTTAGATCATAAATTTATGCTGACTAACAGAAAATGACTACATTTGCAAAAACATAAAATAGCTCTGTCATGCTAATAACTAATTAGCGATCGCACCTAGTGGCTTCCTACAGTCAGCCTGGCTCTGGTACCAAGCTTGTCACGACCGGTTTTCCAATAAAATTATTTATTGATAAACCAGTCTTTTGAGTCCAGTATGAGAGAAATCCTCCTCATTGGTAGACAATTTCTTGATACAATAAGCCAGTAGCATAAAATATATTACAGGGTTGAACTGCGGTCGCTCAACCAAATTATTACAAGCACGCCAATAATCATACATAATGGCGGACAGGACACAGTGGTGTGGAGACATTCTACTGACTCATGGATAGATTGGTGGTGGAAAAACACAGCGGGAAGGGAAATACCAGACTCTAAGAATATCATTTCATCGAACGTCGAGGTGAGGCTCGATAAATTTATTTGGTAGCAGAAGCGGATATAAAACAGTGACCAAATCCAGGGTCGCACGAGACTGACTGGGACTCCTCTAAGTGTCGGACTCGCTATCGAACTCTTCATCCATGAGATCGCCTTCGTCAGCATCTGGCCAAATCAACAAGCCAGTGAGTACTTTGAAAGTACTCGCAAGACAGTTCGGACGTAAGATATAACAAATGCGTGCATGGATGCAACATGATTAATTCCTTAATGCACAATAAATAAAATTGGCATAACGGGGTAAGTAAAAAGGGAAACGACGGTAGTCCGCCTGAAATCCCACAGAGCATAAATAAGGACCGATCGGGTGTCTGAAGCGACGCCTCGAAAGGTGAACAAATAAAAATAAGGAAATGATGCCACAGTCGGGCATCTTAGCGACACCACATAAAGGGCTTTAAAAGAAATGCCACGGTCGGACGTCTGAGCGACATCGCAGAAAGGGCTTTAAAAGAAATGCCACGGTCGGACGTCTGAGCGACATCGCAGAAAGGGCTTTAAAAGAAATGCCACAGTTGGACGTCTGAGCGACATCGCAAAAAGGGCTTTAAAAGAAATGCCACAGTCGGACGTCTGAGCGACATCGCAGAAAGGGCTTTAAAAGAAATGCCACAGTCGGACGTCTGAGCGACATCGCAGAAAGGGCTTTAAATTCACCAATAAATAATACTCATAATAAACATTCAATCCATGAGAATAAACAGGTTAGTCCATCCACAGGGATAATCATTCAACCGGACTTAGCACTCATGCGATTCACCGGAGTCTCTGTCATCAAAGCTGACAATTGATTAGGATAAGATGGAACGAAACTTGACATGGAATAGATGATTTGGAGGAATATATGACTCTGCAGAGTTTGTACAAAATTTTTCCCACGGCCAACGGGTTTCCGTAGTCACGAAGGACTAGTTCCGTTTACGGTATTTCGGAAGAAAACACAGCTAACCGGTACACACCCATCCTACCTCTCGATGCTAGGAATCACCCTAGTCATCGTCCAAGAAAAACTTTTGAGACGGGGAGATCACAATCTCGAATAGCATGGGATCAAATTTATATACGCGCGCTCTAAGGGGTGCCCCCTCTCGGTCCCAACCGGAAACACCCATGCCCCCTGACCGGATGACTGGCTTTAATCCAGGGCCATGGAACCATCATCACGGCCTCTCCTCTTTGGTGTGTACCATGAAAGCGGTTTGCAACTTACTAAACCATATTCCTTGCGGAAAACATGTGGTAGTACAAGGAAGGAAATGATAGGTACTGGACTGATATGGTTTGACACTGAAGTCACATAGTCCGGCATAAGACTGGCATGCTACAACACTGCCATCGTACCCATCCTCATGCCAACACATGGCCATTCATATTCACATTCATCCACGTATGGATCATCGAACTCACTCACCTTATTATCACATAAAATAACGTTCATCGGTATGCTCACCAACATGCCATGAAACTAACTAAATGCAAAACATGCCAAGACACTCATCATATCAAAAGTTCAAACATGCTTGCTTGGTTCAGAGTAGTCGGAGCCTAGCTCGGTGAAGTTCGCGGCTCCGTCACCTCCTTCGGTATCTACGGTTTAAAGAAAATATATGCGCTAACGTAAATACCAAGGAGTGCACAGAAGGTAAACCAAATATTTTTCAAATAAATCTGCTAAAAAACTAGACAAAATTTTAAAGAGAACAGAAAAAGAATCAATCAAAAATACTTTTCTGATTAAAAGTTATAAGGGTTTTTGTCCAGGGACTTATCTGTAATGAAACAGAAGATTTCCAGGGGCTAGTTTATAAAAACAGAAAACGCTTCGGTAGCGACTACGCCAGCCCAAAGAGAAAACGCATTCTGCCCGAAGGCGCTTCCAGAAAACGATTCGAAAGAGAGAGCAGAGAGGCTGACGGTGGGGTCCCACCCGTCAGGTTCAAATGTTCAAACGGGGCGGCAGAGTTCGCCGGCGCCCGAGAGCCGCGGTGGTCGCCGGCGGCGATCCACGGCGAGGCAGAGAGATCAGAGGGTACCTCCGTTATCAGGGCACCCTTCCGCGTCAGTTGATGGTGGTGGAGTTGGTCGGCGAGCACCACGTCGATGGCGAGCTTTGTTCCTGCGGACGGCGGCTCGGGTGGTCGAGGGGCTCGTCGGAGAGGGCTGCAAAGGTTAAATTGAAGAGGGGGTTATGCTCCTGGCAGCTAGAGAGGGTAACGAACGGGGTTTGAGCGCCGGAGATGGCCTCACCAGAACGAATCGGGCTGGAGGCCGAGGCGGGGCGAGGCGGCCGGAGCTGGGGGAGGAGACCTCCTCGAGGTCCCCCTAGTGGCCTGGCGGGGTGTTGGTGAGTAGTGGAGGTGCTGCGTGCATGAGAGTGAGCTCGGGACCCCTTTATATAGGCGGTCCGAGGCGATTGCCGTGAACGAGGATCACCGGCGAGCGATTACGGTGGCGCAGTGCTCGGTCGGGGTGGTTAGGGGGTCGAGCGTCATCACGGAGGTTCAATGGGTCCGTTTTGGTGTTAAACTGGCCGGGGTTTGGGTGTTAAGGGCGAGCTCGACGGAACGGGGATGGCGCGGGCCCGTCGGCGGCGGAGAGCGCGTTCCGTGCTTGCCGGCCACGGTGGCTGTGCTACGGGTGTGCGCTGGCGTGCATGAGGCCACGCGGAGAGCCAGGGAGCGATGGTCGGCCCGGAACAGCGTTCTGCCGTGGTGTGCCTCCTGTCGGCCGCCACGGGAGGTCCCGACGCCGCAGAAGACGCCTGCGAGGGCGAGCCAGCGCGCTACCGCCGCCAGGAAGGCTCCACGCACGCGTGTGCAGCTTCGGACAAGAGGAAGAGGCGGCGAGGAACGTGCCAAGGGCACTGTGGCCGCGTGACTGAAACTGACGGACGGAAGATGACACTGAAACTGAATTTTCTGAACTTTGAACAGTAACAGTGCCTACAAGGTGTTCGACCGAATGAAATTGGCCTCTGGTGATTTTTCCTTGAGCTGATTTTTGGTGGAGTGGCTTCTCCTTGCTCAAGTAGGCTGCATGATTTTTGGTGGAATTTTTGGAGCAGTGTGGATATGAATTTCACCAAATTTGGCAAATCTGGTCCAAACTTGCAGAGACTGTATTTTGAAAAATTTGAAAAGAGGAGGAGTAGATCAAGATGGTTGTGGGTTGTGGGTTCAAAGGACAATCCAGGAGAATAGGTTTGAGGTCAAAACTCAAATGAAAAAGTGTACTTGCTTTGAAAATCCCTCAGGCTCCAAATAATTTTCAGAATTGAATTGAGGGGGAAAAATAATTAGAATAAAATCCAAAACCAGTTTGGATTAGTTGGGACAGAGAACTTAGGTTGATCACAAGGGGGAGGGGAGGTTTTGGAGGGGTTTTATCTCATGGGCAAAAATACAAAGCCAAGGGTGGCTTCAAAGATAAGAAAAAAACCCAAATTTTCATAGAGCTTCACTTAAAAATAAAACAAATTAAAACTCCGAAAAAAAAATTTAGAGGGAATTAACAGAGAAGAAGTTTGCAAAAGATCAACCACCAAAGTTTGAAAGAAATAAAATCCTTGCCAAGGCAAAAGGAGGTTTTCAAGAGGAAGGTTTTTCTGAAAAAGAAATTTTTTAAAAAGGTCTCTCCTCAAAACCACAAAGTTTTTGGTAAAAACCAAATAAAAATTTTGGAGTGTCACAGCTACAGTACACCCCAGCAGCTAACGAGACGGAGCCTGAGTGTTCTCTTCCTCCTCCCTCTATGTTGCGCATGGGCCTCCTTTTATATGCTCAAGGGGTCACCGGCAGGTGGCAACGTAGACAGGGGTAAAAATGGAAAGGTGTTGCGGTTTGTACAACTACCTGCTACAGTGTATCATACCTAACCCTGACGGCAGGGGACAAGGGCATTAAATGCCCGTCTACGTCGCCTAAATAGTGCAAAAGGGACTGTCAGGGATGCCACCGCTCGCCACGATGGCTATCTTGTCAGCGCCGCTTGCCACCGCTCACCGCTGGCTGCACAGCCTCCCGCCACGTACACCTGGAAGGGTCCCAGAGCGACACGTTGGTGGATATGCTGGAGCACGGGCACAGAGTGGTGGCTTGCCGCGGCAAGCGCCTTGTCGCGGTCGTTGTCTTGTCGCGCCCGGGAGCTTGTCGCTCACCGGGCCTTGCCGGGACGCGTGGCGCGTCGCGGCAAGTTCCTTGAGATGCCTTGGTTGGCCTTCCCGGCAAGCTCCTCTTGCCGGGGTCTTGTCTCCTTAAGCGCCTTGCCTTGGTTGGCCTTCCCGGCAAGCTCCTCTTGCCGGGGTCTTGTCTCCTTGGCTTGGATACTTTGTCCTTGAATGGCTTCAAAGGAACCACGGAGGACCTTGGAGGTCACCCGGCAAGCCTTGCCGCGGGATGCTGCGACTGCCCGTGCACAAGTTCGGGATACTAGGGTACCCCTACTCTAGTACACCGACAGGAGCCCCCGGGCCTGGGCCATACATGGTGCCGAGCGCTGTTGGGCCAGGCCCAAAACAGGGCACGGGCACGCGCGGCCTGGGTTACGCCATATCTCTCCCCGCATCCACCACGCCCTCCCCGAATGGCACGCGTTGAATGCCGCGTCGTGGGAGAGATCGTGGGTGGTTTCTTTATTCGGAAAGGGGGAACGTCCGCCCCTTCCCTCTTTATAAGCAGGGGAAACAGGGGTAGTTCGCCCATTCGCCGGTTGCTACTCCAATCTCGGAAATCTCCGCCGCTCCCTCGTCTTCCCAAAGCTGAAAGAGAGCAGCGCCCCGCCCCCCATCGCCACCAGCACCACCAACACCGTCGACCTCCTCCACCACTTCCGCCATGGCTCCGAGAGCCGACAAGGGGAAGGTTGTGAAGTCGACCGAGGCGCAGCGGCTTGCGGCGCTGCGAAAGGAGTGGGCAATCTTCCCCCCCAAGCTCGCCGCGAAGGAGCTGAGGGAGAATTACTACCTCTTCTGGTCGACGGAGACGCGAGCGCACCCGCGCACGAAGGTACTTCTAGCCGCTGCTTGGAAAACAGCTCCAAATGGATATCCATTCTTCGCCTTGTTCTTCTACTGCGGACTCTGCCCGCCTTTCTCTGAGTTTTTCTGCGATATTATGAACACCTACGGGTTCCACCTCCTTGATTTCACCCCCAATGTCGTTCTGACCATGGCAGTTTTCGCACATCTCTGCGAAAACTTTGTCGGAGTCCATCCCAATGTAGCCCTTTTTCGCCACTTCTTTATGCCCCGAGTAGAGAGAGGAGAGCCTTTATCTGGCGGAATCGCCTGGATCTCAAGGGCAGGCAAGAAGGACACTTATCTGGAGGGAGAGTTCTGCGGCAAGTGGGAGGAATGGAGAGCAGACTGGTGCTGGATTGTCGAGGAGAACCCGCAGCTGTTTACCGGCCGGCGCCAAGCCCCAGTAGCACGCGACAGCGATTGGAGTGACGTGGCCCCGGAAGACGATAGGCTGAAGATTGCCGTCACCCGGATCCTACGCCTCAGGCTTGCCGGGCTCACTATAGGCGCTGTTGGCGCAGATTTTCTTCGTCGCCGCATCGCCCCCCTGCAGGAACGGGGGAGACCCGCCTGGGAATTCAAGAATGCGGCGGATATCATGAGGCTGCGTCCGGGCCTCAACTTCAACTTTACTGTTCTGGAGCTCAACGCGATGCTCCAGGAGCTGTTCAAGTACGACCCTCAACATCCCAAAGTGTTCAGGTTGCCGGCGGGTGTCGTTCCGCTATGCAACAACTCCTCGCTCGACCGCATCCGTGCAATGATGCCGCTGTGCGATTCGCATGGAATTGTCCCAACTTGGCAAGAGCCTGCAGACGACGTCATGCAGGAGTTCTTTGACAGCTTGGTAGAAGTGTCGGTCCCCTCCAACAAAAAGGATAGCCTCATCCGCGACACCACCTATGCGGAGATGACACGCATCGCCACTAGGCTGGAAGAGGCGGCGGCAGCCGCAGCCGTGGGAGAATTTGGATTCACCGTGGAGGAGGCAGATGCAGCAGAGGCGGCAAGCCGTGCCGAGCGAGAGGAGCGCGTCGGAGAGAAAGAGCTTGCCGGGCATGGCGTCGAGTCGAACGAGCCCGCCGAGGATACGAGCGGCTCGCTGGAGATCAACTCCTCTTCCTCCTCACCTTTAGGCAGCTCGCCGCAAGCAGAGCCTCCATCCCCACCAAGAAGGCGTCTCCGCAAGGCCGGGGACGTAGCGGGGCAGCGGGCAAGTGAACAGCCGCCGCGCCGCGCGACACGCTCCACCGCGGCAAGCACTGTTGCCGCGGGAGCATCTCACGCTGCTGCGACAACTGGAGCGGGGTCCACCCGGACCACCGCTTCTGCTCCTGCCGCCTCTCACGCCGCGGCGGCAGCCGGAGCGGGGTCGTCTCAGACCACCGCCACTGTTCCCGCCAAGCGGCCAAGGGAAACTTCTCCTCCGCCTCCCCGCGCCGGACGTGAGCCGGATTTCGACTTCTCCACGTTCAGCTCCGACGAGGAAGAAGAAGAGTAAGATTCTCTTGTTGTACTTGTAGTCCTTCAACTCTTGCTGTTTTGTCTTGTATCTCATTTGCTTTACTCTGAACTTATTCCTTTTTAGGACTCTGGCCCAGAGAGCAGCAAAGAGAGCCAAGGTCCCGGTGATTATCATCAAGGACGAACCCACCGTGACAGCAGGGGGTGCGTCCGAGACAACCTTGCCGGACCCGGCAACTGTTCTCCAAAGCAGCCCCCAACGTAAGTATATGGTTTACTTTCCGCTGTTAGGCGCGCACGGATACTCTTTCTTTGCTGACATCTGACTGTTGGTTTGTGTAGGAGTAGAGCAGCCCCACCGGGAGCGCCCGGAGGCCGCCCCCAAAATGCCAACGGAGAGTCCTCCGGCAAGGGAGAGTTCTCCGGCAAGGGACAGCACCAGCGGCCCCCCGGCGGCGGAGACCACGACTGCAGAACCCGGTACAGGTAATCCTCTCGCTTCGAAACTTCCCTTGGGTTCTTCTTCTTTTGATCTTCTTTTTGGGTATTTGCTTGACTCTTCTCCCTTTTCCGGCCGTCAGACCCATCTGCTGCGGAGCCGATGGAGACCGAGGTTGCCGCTGCCGACGCCGCTGCCACCGGAGAAGCAGCCGGTGCTGACGATCCCGCCGGCGCAGAGGCCACCAAAGCTGCCGCCGCAGAAGCAGGCGGGGGGTCTGGCAATCGCACTGACGGCCCTGAGGTCGCAGGAGCGCTAGGCGCTACGCCGACCGCTGATCCCTCCGCCGCTACCGCAGCGTCAGGCTCTGAAGAGCCCCAGCCAGGCGTCTACTTGAAGGTCGGCGATGGCGTCTTCATCAACCTCCCCTGGGCGTCGAGCTCCAGGGCGCCGGCCGAAGGAGAGAGCTTCGACGGAGAGGTGCTCGCCTCCGCTGGGCTGACGCTGGTTGATGCACCAAGTAGCAGCAGCAGCGAGCCTGAGGAGGAGCGGCTGGTGCAGAAGCTGTTGTCGCTCTACCGCGCGCGGTAAGCCAAGCTGGAATCCCACGAGCCGCTTGTCGCGAAAGCGGGAGCGGACATCGAGAAGCGCGCGGAGGAGCTTTGGGGTCTCAACCAGGAAGCTCTCCGGTCCCTGGCAGAGGAGCGGGAGCAACTCGCCGAGGAGCAGAAGGCCTTCCTCCTCGAGCAGGCTGAAGTCGAAGAGCAACGGCGGCTTGCCACTGAAAAGCTGTCTGCGCAGGAGGGCGAGCTGGCGCAGCGGAAAGTTAACCTCGACAGCCATGAGGAGGAGCTTGCCGCGTGTGAGCAACAATTCGGCGGAGCCCTTAAGCAAGCAGAGGATGCTGCTGCTGTTGCCGAGGCCGCCAAGAAGGAGCTGGAGATGAAGGTGGTGCAGCTGGAGGCCGATCCCAAGGCGAGTGGCGAAGAGCTTAGTGCCGCCAAGGACTCCAACGCAGATCTTGAGTTGAAGCTGACCACTTTGACCAAGACGCTGGACGGCGCCAGGGAGCAGGAGGTGGCCTTGAAGGAGGAGATCAAGGTCGACAAGGCGCTGCTGGCGAGTGCTGCCGCCGCCCAGAATGCTTTTAGGGAGAATGTGGAGCACTGGACGGAGAGTCTCGTGAGTGCTGCCGCAGATATTGACAGGGAGCTGGCGCAGCTGGGGGTGGAGGATCTTGGGTATCCCTCCAACGAGAACCTCCAACCCAGCGCCAAGCTCATCTTGTTCTTCAAAGGCGTGGCGACGGCTCTCCAGCAACTCCGGGAGAGGATCCCAAAGCAGCTGGCCGACGAGTCGCGCAAGATCTGCGCGGGAGCTCTTCAAAAGGTGTTGGTGAACGTGGCCTTCCGCAACCCGGGCCTCAACCTTGCTGCCGGATGCTGATCTGGAGGCGCTCAAGACCCTTGTCGCACCCATTGTGGACAAGGTGAGCGGGATCAAGAGGATTGAGGGCGATCGTGTAGACTAGGCCGCCCGTTTTCTTCTTTTCTTGTCGCTGCTGGTCATGTTATGAGAACAATCTGTTAGAGCCGCGACAAGCTACCTTGTAATATAACTCTATTCCAGGTAATGATTGCAATGTTATTCCCTTTACTTGATTCCTCCCTTTGTATGTTTTTGCCCTGCGCTTTTTAGGGAACTTGCCGGTGCAGGCACCTTAGCCGCGAGCGCTGAGTGCGGGACGTCAGCAGCCTGCTGGCGGTACTGCTACCGACAAGAAACCTTGTCGCAACTAGTCGCAGCTCGCTTAAATTGTTGAGCGGACTCGAAACAAAGTAAGGGCGCAACTAGCTACGGGTTGGTTCCTCCGCGCACAGGTTTTCCATACAAAGTGCGGTCGTTCAAGGGAGATAACTTAAAAATTTTAAAAATCTGATTGCTCAAACTTTGGCAACTTAGCTTTTCTGTTGTTTGCTTCCCGGTAAGGCGAAACTTTCTTGAATGACGCCTCGTCCATACCATTATCTTCTCCTTTCCCTCCCGGCAAACTTGTGGGCGAGGGAACCTTCCTTTCCTTAAGAAAAAAAAGAAAGAAGAGAAAATAAAGATATGGAGCCTTACGGCTCGTTATTGCTTACAGGGGAGTAGGTGCTGCACAAAGTGTCAGATCACATATGCAAAAAATAGAAAGCATGAAACTGACAAGATGTGTGGAGCATATGAGCTTTACTTATGCACGAGGTCTGCGCCCGGCTTTGTACAAAGGATTACATGCAACAGCGGCAAGACTTGTACAAAAGGTGGTTGCCGGAACAGGTTCCGGCAACCGCGCCTTACGGGTAAAACTTACGAAGATGCTCAATGTTCCAGGAATTGCTCACCGGAATGCTATCTTCGGTCTCAAGGCGGACAGCGCCAGGCCTAGTGACTCATTTCACCCGGTAAGGGCCTTCCCACTTCGGCGTCAACTTGTTGGAATTCTTGGCGGACTGAACATGCCGAAGAACAAGGTCGCCTTCCTTGAGACTTCTGGCGTTAACTTTGCGGCTATGGTAGCGGCGCAAAGCTTGCTGGTAGCGAGCAGCTCGTACAGCAGCCTAAAGATGGTCTTCCTTAAGGAGCAGCGCGTCATCTTGTCGCAGCTGCTCTTGCTCAAGCTCATCATAAGCGAGCACTCGAGGTGACCCGTATACGAGTTCCATGGGGAGAACTGCCTCTGCTCCATAGACTAGAGCGAAAGGTGTCTGGCCAGTGGCTCGATTTGGCATCGTCCTGATCGACCAAAGAACCACCGGCAGCTCCTCGATCCAGTTTCTTCCGCACTTGTGCAGCCTGTCGAAAGTTCTGGTCTTGAGCCCGCGCAGCACTTCAGCATTTGCCCTCTCCGCTTGACCGTTGCTTCTCGGGTGAGCAACAGAAGCGAAGCAGACCTTGGCGCCAAGACCTTGGGCGTACTGCATGAAGGTGCGGCTCGTGAATTGCGTACCGTTGTTGGTGATTATCCTGTTAGGGATCCCGAAGCGGCAAACAATCGACCTGAAGAACTTGACTGCTGACTGTGCTGTCACCTTTCTCACCGCTTCCACTTCCGGCCACTTTGTGAACTTGTCGATTGCAACGTACAAGTACTCAAAGCCCCCGACTCCTCGGGGAAAGGGGCCGAGGATGTCGAGCCCCCAGACCGAAAATGGCCAGGATAAAGGGATCGTCTGGAGAGCTTGAGCTGGTTGGTGTATCTGCTTGGAATGGAACTGGCACGCTTCACACTTGGTTACCTGTGCAGTTGCATCCTGGAGGGCTGTCGGCCAAAAGAAACCTTGCCGGAATGCTTTGCCGGCAAGTGCTCTTGCGCTAATGTGGTGACCACATATGCCTCCATGTATCTCTACCGACAGCTTTTGTCCGTCTTCCCGGTGAATACACTTCAATTTCACACCGTTGAGTCTTCTTCTGTATAGTGTCTTGTCGACAAACTGTTACATACTTGACTGCCGGGCTACTCTTTCCGCTTCTTCTTGCTCTTCGGGAAGTTCTCCTGTCTGAAGGAAACGGACAATCCGCTGTGCCCATGCTGGAGCTTGTGGCTCGACAACAAGGACTAAAGGCAAATCTGCTGCTGCGGGAACATCCGCTTCTACGGCGAGAACCCGCGGCTCTGCCGGAGCTTGACGTTCCCTGGCAAGCTTGCCGGAGCAAAACTTGTCGGGAGCTTCTGCTTCAACGGAACAAACCCTAGGGCTTGTCGGAGCAGATTGCTCCTCAGCGCAAGGCAAATCTGCTGCTGCGCGAACGTCAGCTTCTACGGCGAGAACCCGCGGCTCTGCCGGAGCTTGACATTCCCCGGCAAGCTCGCCGGAGCAAAACTTGTCGGGAGCTTCTGCTTCAACAGAACAAACCCTAGGGCTTGCCGGAGCAGACTACTCCTCAGCGCTCTTGGCATTGATCTTGGGGACCTTCTTGGCGGCGGCTTCGGGAAGCTCTGCCGGAAAATAGTCACCAGAAATCAACTTCCTCTTCTTGCTCTGTCCAGTTGATGGCGTTACAGATGGTTGAGTCAGCTTGAGCACAAAGATCCCTGGTTCCATAGGTAACTTAAGTGCGGCGCACTTTGATAGGCCATCGGCAATGGCGTTCTGAGCTCTTGGAACATGCTCCATCTGTAGGTCATCAAAGTGCTCTTCTAGCTTTCTCACTTCGTCGACGTAGGCTTCCATCAACGGACTCTGATAGCTCTTGTTCACTTGGCGGACGACAAGCTGCGAGTCACCCCTGACAATGAGCTTCTTGATCCCAAGGTCTGCTGCAATCCTGAGACCGGCAAGCAAGCCTTCATACTCTGCAGTATTGTTTGTTGCTTGCTCCTTGGGAAAGTGCATCTGGACTACGTACTTGAGGTGCTCTCCGGTGGGTGCGACAAGCAGCACGCCAGCGCCGGCGCCTTGCAGCGAAAAGGCACCATCAAAGTACATCAACCACTCTTTGCTTGCTTCCTCGACGGGGATGCTCGTTTCTGGAATTTCTTCATCTGGTGTTGGCGTCCATTCTGCTATGAATTCTGCCAATGCTCTGCTTTGGATAGTTGAAGTACTCTCAAACTTGAGGCCAAAGCTTGACAGTTCCAGTGCCCACTCAACAATCCTGTCTGTCGCTTCTGGATTCTGTAGTATCCTCTTCAGCGGAAAAGGAGTGACAACTGTGATCTCATGTGCTTGGAAGTAATGGCGCAGCTTTCTCGAGGCCATGAGAAGGCCGAAAAGCAATTTCTGCACGCCAGAGTACCTTGACCTAGCCCCCTGCAAAAGGGAACCGACAAAGTAAACTGGGCGCTGTACCATTCTCTTCTGTATCTCCTCGCGCGTCTGCGCAGATCCATCCTTGTCGGGACCAAAGCTTGTCGGGGAAGCCCCTTGCTTGTCGCTGGATGCGCCTGCCGTGGTTGCTGGCTCGTCATCTGCCTCCCTCTCTGCTACTAACGCAGCACTAACCACTTGATTGGTTGCCGCTATATACAGCAGCAACTTCTCTTGTGGCTTAGGCGCGACAAGTGTTGGAGTGGAGGACAGGTATCTCTTCAAGTCTTGCAGCGCAGCCTCCGCTTCCGGAGTCCATTTCATTGGACCTGCCTTTTTCAATATTTTGAAAAACGGCAAGGTGCGCTCAGCAGACCTAGAGATAAACCTGCTGAGAGCAGCCATGCAACCGGCAAGTCTTTGTACATCCTTGACGCGCTTTGGTGCTTCAATCTGCTCAATGGCCTTGATCTTGTTGGGATTGGCTTCGATTCCCCGCTGAGACACGAAGAACCCGAGAAGCTTGCCGGAGGGGACTCCAAACACACACTTCTCGGGGTTGAGCTTGAGGCTGATCTTGCGCAGATTTGCAAATGTCTCATCTAAATCTTGAATCAGAGTTGCCTTGTCCTTGCTCTTGACCACTATGTCATCCATGTAGGCTTCCATATTTCTGTGCATTTGTGGCTCAAGAGCGACATGGACTACCCTTGCAAATGTTGAACCAGCATTTTTTAAACCGAAAGGCATCCATATGAAACAGTACGTGCCACATGGAGTGATGAATGCGGTCTTCTCCTCATCCTCTTCTGCCATGAAGATCTGATGGTATCCTGAGTATGTGTCAAGAAATGAAAGCAAGTCACATCCGGCCGTGGAGTCAACAATCTGGTCAATGCGCGGCAAAGGAAATGGGTCTTTGGGACAAGCTTTGTTAACATCGGTAAAGTCGATACAAAGTCTCCATTTCCCATTCGCCTTCCGCACGACTACAGGATTGGCCAACCATGTAGGATGGAGCACTCCTCTGACAAGGCCTGCTGCTTCCAACTTCTTGATCTCTTCTGCGATGAATTCTTGGCGCTCCACTGCTTGCTTCCTGACCTTCTGCTTGACGGGCCGCGCATGAGGGCAAACGGCAAGGTGGTGCTCAATTACTTTCCTGGGAACACCGGGGATGTCAGACGGTTGCCACGCAAATGCGTCGACGTTCGCTCGCAGGAAAGCAATGAGCGCGCTTTCCTATTTAGGGTCGAGAGTGGCACTGATGGTGAAGGTACCACCAGTGCCGTCCTCCTTGGCGGACACCTTCTTGGTCTCTGGCGGAGCTGCCATTGTCTTCTTACACTTGCCGGTGGAGCTCGATGGTGCGTCCTCAATGGCAGCGCAGCGCTCCGAAGAGGTGCGCTTGCCGGAGTGGGCATCAGAACTCTTGCCGGACTTGGTCTTCTTCTTCCTCCCGGGAGCTTCAACGGCAGGTGACTTGCAATCTGTTGCGGCTGCCGCCTCCCGGTAGATCTTGTCGGCGCAGATAAGAGCATCCTTCTTGTCGCCAGGGACAGAAATGACGCTTATCGGGCCTGGCATCTTCAGCATGTTGTATGCGTAGTGAGAGGCCGCCATGAACTTGGCGAGTGCTGGACGGCCGAGTATCCCATTGTAAGGCAATGGAAAATCGGCAACGTCAAAAGTGACCCTCTCAGTCCTAAAGTTCACCTCGCTGCCAAATGTTACTGGCAACGTGACCTTTCCCTTCGGCTTGCTCCTCCCCGGGTTGATTCCTTGGAATGTGCCGGTCTCTTCAAGCTCGCTGTCAGGGATCTGGAGTTTTTGGAGTACAGCGGAGGAGATCAGGTTCAAGCCGGCCCCGCCGTCAACTAGCATCTTAGTGACCTTGAGGTTGCGGATAGTTGGTGAAACCAACATCGGCAAGCACCCGACCGCAGTTGTGCGATCAGGGTGGTCCTCAATATCAAAGATGATAGGCGTGCTGGACCATTTCAGAAGATTTTGTGACTCGACAGGTGGTTCCGCCGCATTGACTTCGCGCACCCACTGCTTGAGTTGGCGGTGCGAAGTATACAGAGAAGCACCGCCGTCAACGCACAAGACCTTTGTGGCTTTCTGGAACTCCTGCTCACTGGTCTCGACATCATCCATGTCTTCGTCGTCGTCGTCATCTTCATCCTTGTCGCGGCCGCGGGGAGGTCTGTCTCCTTGCCGCTGCTTGGCCTTGCCGCGGCGGCCTCCCCGGCCGGCGCGCTTCTTGCCGGATTCTCCAGCGCCTCCTTGGGCCCTCTCCTTGTCGCGTCGCTCGTATTCAGCCTATTGCTGCTGGACAAGCTGCTCGACCTTCTTGTAGCTTTGGAGGTCATGGCCCTTGGTGCGGTGGATCTTGCAGTACTGCTTGTTGGTGCCGTCCTGCTTGTCGGCGACCGCCACAGCCTGGCAGTTGGTGCATGCGGCAATCTCCTTGCCGGAGCTACCATCTTTGGCTTTCTTGGCGCGACCTTCGTTGCCGGACTGCTCAATGACTAGCACATCTTTGCCTTTCTTCTTCCTGTTGTTCCGCCGCCGGTTTTTCTTTGCCGGGGCAGCATCCTCGCTGTCAGATCCTCCTGCTCCTATATTCTCTCTAGGGAGTTTCCTCCCTTCCTTAGCACGTGCACACTTGTCGGCCAGGGAATACAGCTCACTGACGTCTCTGATCTTGCACATCGCCATCTCCTCCCGCATCCTGCGGTTACGCACGTTCTGATGGAACGCGCTGATGACCGCGGCAGGGTGGACATCTGGGATGTTCTGCTGTACATGGCTGAATCTCTGAATGTACTTGCGCAGGGGTTCCCCTTCCTTCTAGGCGAGCAGATGAAGGTCACTCTCTTGGCCATGGGGTTTATGGCCGCATATAAAGGCGCCGACAAACTGATGGCATAGGTCTGCCCAGGAGGATATGGAGTCGTCCGGCAAGTGCATGAGCCAGGACCTGATGTTGGGCTTGAGCACCAGCGGGAAGTAGTTGGCAAGGATCTTGTCGTCCCGCCCCCCGGCAGCCTGCACCGCTATGGTGTAGATGATGAGGTACT
Organism: Triticum dicoccoides; assembly: GCF_002162155.2. Classification (NCBI taxonomy): domain Eukaryota; kingdom Viridiplantae; phylum Streptophyta; class Magnoliopsida; order Poales; family Poaceae; genus Triticum; species Triticum dicoccoides. The sequence goes on along the minus strand of NC_041384.1, from coordinate 15,475,893 downwards.
CCGACGGATGCGACTTGCCGTCGTACTTCTCTGGTACGTCTGGCTTGAAATTCTTCGTGCTGGGCCACTGGACTTGCCGCAGCTCACGAGTAACCGCAGGGCAACCTACCGCGTACGGCAAGCCGCCTGGTTCCCCGGGCGCATGCATGTCGACAGAGGGACCAGCGCGCTGGTCTGATTGCCGTCGCGCTTCTCTTCGGCGCTCGATGCGAGTACGAGCGTCTTCTTGCTGTCGTTCGTGAAGAACTTGGTGCTGATTGCGACGAGCTCGTGGATCTGATGACGCGGTGGAGTCGCTGTCGAGGTGGATCCGGCGAGACGGCGATCTTGGCCTTCGGGGCGGAGAGTGCACAGTGGTTGCACCCCCACCGGTCTTGTCGTCACCGGCTCGTGCCTGGCTGACTTGCCGCGGCTGCGACGTGCCCGGCTGCTGCTGAGTATCACCGTTGGCGAAGCCGATGAGACTCTGAATGGTGGCCCTCCAGTCGTTGATCTTGTCTGCCATTGGAGGGTAGTCCAGGAGCAGTTGAGCTCGCGCCAAAGCTTCTGCTGCAGTGGCGGGTGGCGGTGGCGAACGGTGCGAGGAGCGGGATATGCTCGGACTTCGAACTATGTTAGAAGGAGCAGTATCCCGTCCAGGCGACCGTGCCTCGCTCGTGCCAGCATGTTGGCGTGCATGCTGGTCTTGAGCACTCCGAGATCCACCAGCTCGATCTTGGTCCAGCAAACGCATGGTACTGTGTGCACCATGACGCTGCCGGTCCCGCGCCTCCTGAGATGGGCGCGGTGCATGTATGGACGCCGAGGTCTTGGAGTGCGCCCGATCTTTGTGGGAGTCGGCTACGCCGCCGATGGGCAGCGCAGCCTTGTCCTTGGACCTGGCAGGACCGTGAGCTCCCTCGTCGACGCCCGTTCTTCCGCCGGCATCTGCCCCATCAGCCGTTTGCTCCGGCGGTGGTGGGTTCGGCGTCGACGGAGCAGCCGCCTTCGAAGCCTTCTTCTTCGGCGGCATGTCGATGAAGATGATGAAGATCTAGCTCGTGTGAGCACCGGATCTGGTTCACACAACCTCCGCCCCCTACCTGGCGTGCCAAAGATGCCGGGGGTCTAATCCACGAGCACCTATGGGACCGGCGGACCGAGTCCCTTTCGGTTCGGCGGGGGCGAGGGTCGCACGAAGAGCGGATCGAGGCGAAGCACATGAGCAGTTTACCGAGGTTCGGGCCGCAAGGATGCGTAAAACCATACTCCTGCTTTGTGGTTTGTATTGAGTTCTTGCTCGGGAGCGCGGAGTGCTACAGTACACCCCAGCAGCTAACGAGACCGAGCCTGAGTGTTCTCTTCCTCCTCCCTCTACGTTGCGCATGGGCCTCCTTTTATATGCTCAAGGGGTCACCGACAGGTGGCAACGTAGACAGGGGTAAAAATGGAAAGGTGTTGCGGTTGGTACAACTACCTGCTATAGTGTATCATACCTAACCCTGACGGCAGGGGACAAGGGCATTAAATGCCCATCTGCGTCGCCTAAATAGTGCAAAAGGGACTGTCAGGGATGCCACTGCTCGCCACGATGTCTATCTTGTCAGCGCCGCTTGCCACCGCTCACCGCTGGCTGCACAGCCTCCCGCCACGTACGCCTGGAAGGGTCCCAGAGCGACACGTTGGTGGATGTGCTGGAGCGCGGGCACAGAGTGATGGCTTGCCGCGGCAAGCGCCTTGTCGCGGTCGTTGTCTTGTCGCGTCCGGGAGCTTGTCGCTCACCGGGCCTTGCCGGGACGCGTGGCGCGTCGCGAAAAGTTCCTTGAGATGCCTTGGTTGGCCTTCCCGGCAAGCTCCTCTTGCCGAGGTCTTGTCTCCTTAAGCGCCTTGCCTTGGTTGGCCTTCCCGGCAAGCTCCTCTTGCAGGGGACTTGTCTCCTTGGCTTGGATACTTTGTCCTTGAATGGCTTCAAAGGAACCATGGAGGACCTTGGCGGTCACCCGGCAAGCCTTGCCGCGGGATGCTGTGACTGCCCATGCACAAGTTCGGGATACTAGGGTACCCCTACTCTAGTACACCGACACATAGGTTTCTTAATAGTGGAATCCGCAAGCTAGAAGTTTAAAGAACAATCATCAAATTAACGGAAACCTAACACATCACACAAAGTTTTTGGAATCGTGGAAATGCTAGCACCCAAATCACATAAAGCATAGCATTCATGATCTTTAATTTTCATTTTAATAGTGGATTCCCACTGACCATAAAGTTTTCTAGGGATAGAAACTTCCAATTCAAGTTTTTCTTCATAAGATTGCATTAAAGCATCAATGATATGTTTAGTAAAAGCTTTATTTTGATTATAAGCATGCAGAGAATTTAGCATGGATTGCAACAAGGAAATTCAATCTATTAAAGAACAATTATCATAATTAAATTCCTTGAAATCAAAAATAGTGGGTTCATTGCTATGTAAATTTTTGACCACTTCAATCCCACTTTTATCAATTTTTGCATCAAGATCTAAAAACTCTGAATCATTGGGATGCCTTTTAACTAAAGTTGACTCATCTCCAGTCCCATCATTATCAAGATTCATATTGCAAAACAAAGATTTAATAGGAGACACATCAATCACTTTTAGATCTTCATCCTTATTATCATCAAAACTAGAAGAACACGCTTTCACAAAGCAACCTTTTTTAGCATGCATCCTAGTGGTTCTTTCTTTGCACTCATCAATGGAAATTCTCATAGCTTTGATAGACTCATTGATATCATGCTTAGGTGGAATAGATCTAAGTTTCAAAGAATCAACATCAAGAGAAATTCTATCCACGTTCCTAGCCAACTCATCAATCTTAGACAATTTTTCTTCAATCAAGGTATTGAAACTCTTTTGCGAACTAATAAATTCTTTGATATTAGATTCAAAATCAGAGGGCATATTATTATAATTTCCATAAGAATTGTTGTAGGAATTACCATAATTATTAGAGGAATTACTAGGAAACGGCCTAGGATTAAAATTACCTCTATACGCATTATTAACAAAATTGTTCCTACCAACAAAATTCACATCCATAGATTCATTATTATTCTCAATCAAAGTAGACAAAGGCATATCATCAGGATCAGAAGAAACACTCTTATTAGCAAACAATTTGATAAGTTCATCCATCTTTCCACTCAAAACATTAATTTCTTCTATAGCATGCACCTTTTTACTAGTAGATCTTTCAGTGTGCCATTGAGAATAATTAACCATAATATTATCTAGGAGTTTAATAGCTTCTCCTAAGGTGATCTCCATAAAAGTGCCTCCCGCGGCCAAATCTAAAAGATTTCTAGAAGCAAAATTCAATCCGGCATAATTTTTTTGTATAATCATCCAAAGATTCAAACCATGAGTAGGGCAATTACATATCATTAATTTCATCCTCTCCCAAGCTTGTGCAACATGTTCAAGATCAAGTTGCTTAAAATTCATAATATCGTTTCTAAGAGAGATGATCTTAGCAGGAGGAAAATACTTAGAGATAAAAGCATCTTTGCACTTATTCCATGAATCGATACTATTTTTAGGCAAAGACAAAAACAAAGTTTTAGCACGATCTCTAAGTGAAAACGGGAATAGCTTCAATTTAACAATATCATTATCCACATCTTTCTTCTTTTGCATATCACACAAATCAACAAAGTTGTTCAGATGGGTAGCGGCAACTTCACTAGGAAGGCCGGAAAACGGATCTTTCATAACAAGATTCAGCAAAGCGGCATTAATTTCACAAGATTCAGCATCGGTAAGAGGAGCAATTGGAGTGCTAATAAAATCATTATTGTTGGTATTGAAAAATTACACAATTTAGTATTATCTTGAGCCATCGTGACAAACAATCCAACACACAAGAACACAAGAGGTGATAACCCAGAAGTATAGGGGATCACAACAGTTTTTGAGGGTAGAGTATTCAACCCAAATTTATTGATTCAACACAAGGGGAGCCAAAGAATATTCTCAAGTATTAGCAGCTGAGTTGTCAATTCAACCACACCTGGAAACTTAATATCTGCAGCAAAGTGTTTAGTAGCAAAGTAATATGATAGTAGTGTGCTACCTCTTGAGCACTGAGTTAGTTTTCCCTTGAAGAGGAAAGGGTGATGCAGTAGAGCAGCGTAAGTATTTCCCTCAGTTTTTGAGAACCAAGGTATCAATCCAGTAGGAGGCCACGCACGAGTCCTCGCACCTACACAAACAAATAAACTCCTCGCAACCAACGCGATAAAGGGGTTGTCAATCCCTTCACAGTCACCTACGAGAGTGAGATCTGATAGATATGATAAGATAATATTTTTGGTATTTTTATGATAAATATAAATAAAGATGCAAGTAAAATAAATGGCAAAGGAAATAACTAAGTATAAGAAGATTAATATGATGTAAAATAGACCCGGGGGCCATAGGTTTCACTAGAGGCTTCTCTCGGGAGCATAAGTATTATGGTGGGTGAACAAATTACTGTTGAGCAATTGACAGAATTGAGCATAGTTATGAGAATATCTAGGTATGATCATGTATATAGGCATCACGCCCAAGACAAGTAGACCGACTCCTGCCTGCATCTACTACTATTACTCCACACATCGACCGCTATCCAGCATGCATCTAGAGTATTAAGTTCAAGAGAACACAGTAACGCTTTAAGCAAGATGACATGATGTAGAGGGATAAACTCATGCAATATGATATAAACCCCATCTCGTTATCCTCGATGGCAAAAATACAATACGTGCCTTGCTGCCCCTATTGTCACTGGGAAAGGACACCGCAAGATTGAACCCAAAGCTAAGCACTTCTCCCATTGCAACAAAGATCAATCTAGTAGGCCAAACCAAACTGATAATTCGAAGCGACTTGCAAACGTAACCAATCATATATAAAAGAATTCAGAGAAGATTCAAATATTGTTCATAGATAAACTTGATCATAAACCCACAATTCATCGGTCTCAACAAACACACCGCAAAAGAAGATTACATCGAATAGATCTCCACAAGAGAGGGGGAGAACTTTGTATTGAGGTCCAAAAAGAGAGAAGAAGCCATCTAGCTAATAACTATGGACCCGTAGGTCTGAAGTAAACTACTCACACTTCATCGGAGAGGCTATGGTGTTGATGTATAAGCCCTCCGTGATCGATACCCCCTCCGGCGGAGCTCCGGAAAAGGCCCCAAGATGGGATCTCGTGGATACAGAAAGTTACAGCGGTGGAATTAGGGGTTTGGCTCTGTATCTAGTAGTTTGGGGGTACGTAGGTATATATAGGAGGAAGGAGTATGTCGGTTGAGCAACGCGGGCGCCACGAGGGTGGAGGGCGCGCCTAGGGGGGGAGGGGGGGGGGGTAGGCGCACCCCCTACCTCGTGCCTTCCTCGTTCATTGCTTGACGTAGGGTCCAAGTACTCTAGATCATGTTCGTTCCAAAAATCACGTTCCCAAAGGTTTCATTCCGTTTGAACTCTGTTTGATATTCTTTTTCTGCGAAACTCTGAAATAGGCAAAAAAAACAATTCTGGGCTGGGCCTCCGGTTAATAGGTTAGTCCCAAATATAATATAAAAGTGTATAATAAAGCCCAATAATGTCCAAAACAGGATATAATGTAGCATGGAACAATCAAAAATTATAGATACATTGGAGACGTATCAAGCATCCCCAAGCTTAATTCCTGCTCGTCCTCGAGTAGGTAATTGATAAAAACATAATTTTTGATGTGGAATGCTACTTGGCATAATTTCAATGAAATTCTCTTAATTGTGGTATGAATATTCAGATCCGAAAGATTCAAGACAAAAGTTCAATATTGACATAGAAATAATAATACTTCGAGCATACTAACTAAGCAATTATGTTTCTTCAAAATAACATGGCCAAAGAAAAGTATCCCTACAAAATCATATAGTCTGGCTATGCTCCATCTTCACCACATAAAGTATTTAAATCATGCACAACCCCGATGACAAGCCAAGCAATTGTTTCATACTTTTAGTGTTCTCAAACTTTTTCGATCTTCATGCAATACATGAGCGTGAGCCATGCACATAGCACTATAGGTGGAATAGAATGGTGGTTGTGGAGAATACAAAAGGGGGAAGATAGTCTCACATCAACTAGGCGCATCAATGGGCTATGGAGATGCCCATTAATAGATATCAATGTGAGTGAGTAGGGATTGCCATGCAACAGATGCACTAGAGCTATAAGTATATGAAAGCTCAACAAAAAGAACTAAGTGGGCGTGCATCCAACTCGCTTGATCACGAAGACCTAGGGCATTTTGAGGAAGCCCATCATTGGAATATACAAGCAAAGTTCTATAATGAAAAATTCCCACTAGTATATGAAAGTGATAACATAGCTACTTTGAAGCACAAGTGTGGTAAAAGGATAGTAGCATTGTCCCTTCTCTCTTTTTCTCTCATTTTTTTATTTGGTCATTTTCTCTTTTTTTATGGCCTCTTTTTTTAGTCCGGAGTCTCATCCCGACTTGTGGGGGAATCATAGTCTCCATCATCCTTTCCTCACTTGGGATAATGCTCTAAAAACGATGATCATCACACTTTTTTATTTACTTACAACTCAACAATTACAACTCAATACTTAGAACAAAATACGACTCTATGTGAATGCCTCCGGCGGTGTACCGGGATATGCAATGAATCAAGAGTGACATGTATGAAAGAATTATGAACGGTGGCTTTGCCACGAATACAGTGTCAACTACATGATCACGCAAAGCAATATGACAATGATGGAGCGTGTCATAGTAAACGAAACGGTGGTAAGTTGCATGGCAATATATCTCGGAATGGCTATGGAAATGCCATGATAGGTAGGTATGGTGGCTGTTTTGAGGAAGGTATATGGTGGGTGTATGATACCGGAGAAAGGTGCGCGGTATTAGAGAGGCTAGCAATGGTGGAAGGGTGAGAGTGCATATGATCCATGGACTCAACATTAGTCATAAAGAACTCATATACTTATTGCAAAAATCTACAAGTTATCAAAGCAAGGTATTACGCGCATGCTCCTAGGGGGATATATTGGTAGGAAAAGACCATCACTCGTCCCCGACCGCCACTCATAAGGAAGACAATCAATAAATACATCATGCTCTGACTTCTTAACATAACGGTTCACCATACGTGCATGCTACGGGAATCACAAACTTCAACACAAGCATTTCTCAAATTCACAACTACTCAACTAGCACGACTCTAATATCACCATCTCCATATCTCAAAACAATTATCAAGTTTCAAACTTCTCATAGTATTCCACACACTCATAAGAAAATTTTATTATTAATCTTGAATGCCTAACATAATTAAAGCGAATTACCATGCTGTTTTGTAGGACTCACAAAATAATCTAAGTGAAGCATGAGATAACTATGGTTTATATAAAAAAAATCTACCAACGTGCTCTAAAAGATATAAGTGAAGCACTAGAGCAAAAACTATATAACTCAAAAGATATAAGTGAAGCACATAGAGTATTCTAACAATTTCCGAATCATGAGTGTCTCTCTCAAAAAGGTGTGTGCAGCAATGATGATTGTGGAAAACTAACAAATAAAGACTCAAATAATACAAGACGCTCCAAGCAAAACACATATCATGTGGTAAATAAAAATATAGCTCCAAGTAAAGTTACCGATAGAAGTAGACGAAAGAGGGGATGCCTTCTGGTGCATCCCCAAGCTTTGGCTTTTAGGTGTCCTTAGATTATCTTGGGGTTCCATGAGTATCCCCAAGCTTAGGCTCTTTCCACTCCTTGTTCCATAATCCATAAAATCTTTTACCCAAAACTTGAAAACTTCACAACACAAAACTTAAAGTAGAAAATCTCGTGAGCTCCGTTAGCGAAAGAAAACAAAACACCACTTCAAGGTACTGTAATGAACTCATTTTTTATTTATATTTGTATTAAAACTACTGTATTCCAACTTCTCTATGGTTTATAAACTATTTTACTAGCCATAGATTCATTAAAATAAGCAAACAACACACGGAAAACAGAATCTGTCAAAAACAGAACAGTCTGTAGTAATGTGTAGCTAACGCAAGATCTGGAACCCAAAAAATTCTAAACTAAATTGCTGGACGTGAGGAATTGATCTATTAATCATCTTCAAAAAGAATTAACTAAATATGACTTTCAAAATAAAAATGGAAGCAGTTCTCGTGAGCGCTAAAGTTTCTGTTTTTTACAGCAAGATTAAAAAGACTTTCCCCAAGTCTTCCCAATGGTTCTACTTGGCACAAACACTAATTAAACACAAAAAACACAACCAAAACAGAGGCTAGAGAAATTATTTATTACTAAACAGGAGCAAAAGGCAAGGAATAAAAATAAAATTGGGTTGCCTCCCAACAAGCGCTATCATTTAACGCCCTTAGCTAGGCATAAAAGCGAAGATAGATCTAGGTATCTTTAGTTGGTAATTCTTTAATGAGACATCTATCACCTTTAGGAGTTTCTTTCCTTTTATCAATAATCAAACTTCTAGGCACAAAATCGAAAAAATCACTAGTAGCAAATGGTTCCTTAATGATAGTAAAAATATTAGGATGAATACTTATAGATTTGAGATCCGCAGTTTCTTTGCTAGAGGATTCACCCTTATTTTTAGGAACATACATAAGCTTGGCAATTTTAGTTGGAGGACTTGGGGTATTCTCTACGGAAGAAAAAGGGGTTCCCAAGTTGGTAATGATACCCTCAAGTTTATCGATTCTAATGGAATTTTCATTAACTATGGGTTCCTTCTCCTTAATATTTTTCAAAGTGACTCCTACTTTAGATACATATTGAGTAATTTGGTTGTGGATCTTTTTATCGAAATTTTCAATTAACTCTACGGTAGCAACTTTATTTTCAATAATTTCAAGTTTTTGCATTACATGCTCCAAAGTTAACATAGTTCCATTAACCAAAAGAGGGGGTGAGCCAAACAAATCTATCATAGCATTATAGGAATCAAAAGTGTGGCTACCCAAGAAGTTCCCTCTGGTAATGGTATCAAGGACATATCTGTGCCAAGGAATAGCACCAACATAAAATTGCGAAGAAGAATAGAACTAGATTGCTTCCTGGTAGACCTATTTTGAGCATTGTAAATTCTATACCAAGCATCTTTTAGGTTTTCTCCTTCCCTTTTCTTAAAATTAAGAACTTAATTTTCAGGAGACAACGGAGAAGATAGGGGACTAGCCATAACGAGAAGCAAGCAATCCGGCACACAAGAAAACAAGAAACGGGCAAAAAGAGGCGAATAGAGAAAGAGAGGGAGGATGGAGAGAGAGAGAGGGCGAATAAAACGGCAAGGGTGAAGTGGGGGAGAGGAAAACAAGAGGCAAATGGCAAATAATGTAATGCGGGAGATAAGGGTTTGTGATGGGTACTTGGTATGTTGACTTTTGCGTAGACTCCCCGACAATGCCGCCAGAATTCCTTCTTGCTACCTCTTGAGCACTGCGTTGGTTTTCCCTTGAAGAGGAAAGGGTGATGCAGTAGAGAAGCATAAGTATTTCCCTCAGTTTTTCAGAACCAAGGTATCAAACCAGTAGGAGGCCACGCACGAGTCCCTCGCACCTACATAAACAAATAAACTCCTCGCAACCAACGCGATAAAGGGGTTGTCAATCCCTTCACGGTCACCTACGAGAGTGAGATCTGATAGATATGATAAGATAAAGGGCTGCCTTTAATTCGGCGGAGAAGATGAATAGTACTCCAATGCGTATGGGAGAGAAGATGAATAGTAGAATATAGAGATTAAATTAATGGTTGGGGCAGTTAATTGGCCAGGAATGGATTCGTACAACCCATGCGTTGTGGGGGAAGGTAGCCACTCTCCACCTTGTGGAGGCGGCAGCAAAGGAATGATGTGGAATGAACCTCAAATGAAAAGCATTAGACGGGCTTACATGGCTGCATGGCTGATGTGGATAGCTTGCATGTGGAGATAAATATGATAGTGGGGATGAATCTCTTAGGTATATAGGATGGGATTTCAGCTTTATCATATCAATAGAGAGAATTTACCTTTACTACCTGTGTCGGGTTATCAAGAGCATGTATTTCTTCAACAAGCAGTAAATTAAGACCATGTATTTCTGCAATAGGAGGTAAATTCTTAACATCTTCAGCTTTGATACCTTTTTCTTTCATAGATTTCTTTGCCTCTTGCATATCTTCAGGACTGAGAAATAGAATACCCCTCTTCTTCGGAGTTGGCTCGGGAGTTGCTTCAGGAATTGGATCAGGGATTGGATCAGGAAGTGTCCAATTATTTTCATTAGTCAACATATTATTCAATATAATTCCAGCTTCATCTGGTGTTCTTTCCCTGAAAACACAACCAGCACAACTATCCAGGTGGTCTCTTGAAGCATCGGTTAGTCCATTATAAAAGATATCAAGTATTTTATTTTTCATAAGAGGATGATCAAGGAAAGCATTAAGTAATTGGAGAAGCCTCCCCCAAGCTTGTGGGAGACTCTCTTCTTCAATTTGCACAAAATTATATATTTCCCTTAAAGCAGCTTGTTTCTTATGAGCAGGGAAATATTTAGCAGAGAAGTAATAAATCATATCCTGGTAACTACGCACACAACCAGGATCAGGAGAATTAAACCATATCTTAGCATCACCCTTTAATGAGAACGGAAATAATTTAAGGATATAATAATAGCGAGTTTTCTCATCATTAGTAAACAGGGTAGCTATATCATTTAATTTAGTAAGATGTGCCACAACAGTTTCAGATTCATAACCATAGAAAGGATCAGATTCAACTAAAGTAATTATCTCAGGATCAACAGAGAAATCATAATCCTTATCAGTAACAAAGATAGGTGAAGTAGCATAAGCAGGATCATATTTCATTCTAGCATTCAGAGTTTTTTGTTTCAGCTTAGCTAATAGTTTCTTAAGATTACTCCTATCATTGCAAGCAAGAAAGTCTCTAGCAGTTTCTTCATCCATAACATAACCCTCAGGAACAACAGTCAATTCATATCTAGGGGGAGAATCTTCATCATCACTTTCATCAATATTATCAGTTTCAATAATTTCATTCTCTCTAGCCCTAGCAAGTTGTTCATCAAGAAAATTCACCAAGTGGCAAAGTAGTATCAAGCATAGAAGTAGTTTCATCATAAGTATCATGCATAGCAAAAGTGGCGTCATCAATAACATGCGGCATATCAGAATTAATAGCAGAAGCAGGTTTAGGTGTCGCAAGCTTACTCAAAACAACAGGTGAATCAAGTGCAGAGCTAGATGGCAGTTCCTTACCTCCCCTCATAGTTGAGGGATAAATCTTGGTTCTTGGATCTTTCAAGTTCTTCATGATGATAAGCAGATATGAATCCCAAGTGACTCAAAGAATAGAGCTATGCTCCCTGGCAACGGCGCCAGAAAATAGTCTTGATAACCCACAAGTATAGGGGATCGCAACAGTTTTCGAGGGTAGAGTATTCAACCCAAATTTATTGATTCGACACAAGGGGAGCCAAAGAATATTCTCAAGTATTAGCAGCTGAGTTGTCAATTCAACCACACATGGAAACTTAATATCTGCAGCAAAGTGTTTAGTAGCAAATAATATGATAGTAGTGGTAACGGTGGTAAAAGTTAACAGTGGCAAAAGTAATATTTTTGGTGTTTTGTAGTGATGATAACAATAGCAATGAAAACGTAAATAAGCGAAGAACAGTATATGGAAAGCTCGTAGGCAATGGATCGGTGATAGAGAATTATGCCGGATGCGATCAATCATGTAACAGTCATAACCTAGGGTGACATGAACTAGCTCCAATTCATCAATGTAATGTAGGCATGTATTCCGAATATAGTCATACATGCTTATGGAAAAGAACTTGCATGACATCTTTTGTCCTACCCTCCCGTGGCAGCGGGGTCCTATTGGAAACTAAGGGATATTAAGGCCTCCTTTTAATAGAGTACCGGACCAAAGCATTAACACATAGTGAATCCATGAACTCCTCAAACTACGGTCATCACCGGGAGTGGTCCCGATTATTGTCACTTCGGGGTTGCCGGATCATAACACATAGTAGGTGACTATAGACTTGCAAGATAGGATCAAGAACTCTCATATATTGATGAAAACATAGTAGGTTCAGATCTGAAATCATGGCACTCGGGCCCTGGTCACAAGAATTAAGCATAGCAAAGTCATAGCAACATCAATCTCAGAACATAGTGGATACTAGGGATCAAACCCTAACAAAACTAACTCGATTACATGATAAATCTCATCCAACCCATCACCGTCCTACAAGCCTACGATTGAATTACTCATGCACGGCGGTGAGCATCATGAAATTGGTGATGGAGGATGGTTGATGATGACGATGGCGACAGATTCCCCTCTCCGGAGCCCCGAACGGACTCCAGATCAGCCCCCCCGAGAGAGTTTAGGGCTTGGCGGCGGCTCCGTATCGTAAAACACGATGAATCCTTCTCCCTGGTTTTTTTCTCCCCGAAAGTGAATATATGGAGTCAGGGTTGAGGTCGGTGGAGCGTCGGGTGGGCCCATGAGGCGGGGGGGCGCGCCCAGGGGGGTAGGGTGAGCCCCCACCCTCGTGGACAGGTGGAGCCCCCCCCCCCCTGACGTGGATCTTCCTTCCAGTATTTTTTATATATTTTAAAATAATTCTCCGTAGATTTTCAGGTCATTCTAAGAACTTTTATTTCTGCACAAAAATAACACCAGAGAAATTCTGCTGAAAACAGCGTCAGTCCGGGTTAGTTCCATTCAAATCATGCAAGTTAGAGTCTAAAACAAGGGCAAAAGTGTTTGGAAAAGTAGATACGATGGAGATGTATCAAGCGGCGTATGTATTTCCCTCAGTTTTTTAGAACCAAGGTATCAATCCAGTAGGAGACTACACGCAAGTCCGTCGTACCTACACAAACAAATAAAAACCTCGCAACAAAAGCGATAAAGAGGTTGTCAAGCCCTTCATGGTCACTTACGAAAGTGAGATGTGATAGAGATAATAATAATAAGATCAATATTTTTGGTATTTTTATTATATAGATTGAAAGTAAAGATTGATAAATAAAATAGATTGGAAACTTATATGATAAAAGATAGACCCGGGGGCCATAGGTTTCACTAGTGGCTTCTCTCAAGATAGCATAAGTATTACGGTGGTTGAACAAATTACTGTCGAGCAATTGATAGAAAAGTGCATAGTTATGAGATTATCTAGGCATGATCATGTATATAGACATCACGTCCACGACAAGTAGACCGAAACGATTCTGCATCTACTACTATTACTTCACACATCGACTGCTATCCAGCATGCATCTAGAGTATTAAGTTCATAAGAATAGAGTAATGCATTAGGCAAGATGACATGATGTAGAGGGATAAACTCAAGCAATATGATATAAACCCCATCTTTTTATCCTCGATGGCAACAATACAATACGTGCCTTGCTGCCCCTGCTGTCACTTGGAAAAGGACACCGCAAGATTGAACCCAAAGCTAAGAACTTCTCCCATTGCAACAAAGATCAATCTAGTAGGCCAAACCAAACTGATAATTCAAAGATACTTGCAAAGATAACCAATCATACATAAAAGATTTCAGAAAAGAATCAAATATTGTTCATAGATAAACTTGATCATAAACACACAATTCATCGGATCTCGACAAACACACCGCAAAAAGAGTTACATCAAATAGATCTCCAAGAAGATCAAGGAGAACATTGTATTGAGATCCAAAGAGAGAGAAGAAGCCATGTAGCTAATAACTATGGACCCGAAGGTCTGAGGTAAACTACTCACACATCACCGGAGGGGCCATGGAGTTGATGCAGAGGCCCTCCGTGATCGATTCTCCCTCCGGCGGAGCTCTGGAAAAGGCCCCAAGATGGGATCTCTTGGGTACAGAAGGTTGCGGTGGTGAAAATAGGGTTTTCTGGTGCTCCTGGATGTTTTAGGGTATATGAATATATATAGGAGGAAGAAGTAGGTCGGTGGAGCCACGAGGGGTCCACGAGGGGGGAGGGCGCGCCCAAGGGGGTAGGCACGCCCCCTGCCTCGTGGCCTCCTTGTTGGTTGCTTGACATCCACTCCAAGTCCCCTGGATTACATTTGTTCCAAAAATAAGCCCCCCGAAGGTTTTATTCCGTTTGGATTCCGTTTGATATTCCTTTTCTGCGAAACACTGAAATAGGGAAAAAATAGCAATTTGCACTAGGCCTTAGGTTAGTAGGTTAGTCCCAAAAATAATATAAAGTGTATAAATAAGCCCATTAACATCCAAAACAGATAATATAATAGCATGAAACAATTAAAAAATATAGATACGTTGGAGGTGTATCAAGCTCCCGGGCCCCCCGCCTCCGTCGGGCGACCACAACCCTCTACACGATGACGCGCTGTGCGGTGGCGACAAGCGCGTCCCGCGGCTGCTGGGTCGTAGTCTCCGCCTCCTCCATTCTTCTCCCAGGACCATGCGTTCGACAACAGCGAGGGACCCTTACACTACTAGGGAAAAGTCTAGCAGTAGCGCGGGTCTGAGGGCTATTAGTAGCGCGGGGTACCGCGCTACTGATACGGCAGTACGGCTAACACTTAGCAGTAGCGCGTTCCTACACGCGCTACTGTTATAGCCACTTAGCGGTAGCGCCTTCCATACAAGCGCTACTGCTAATCTAACTAGTAGTAGCGTTTTTCGTGCCCCGCGCTACCACTATTCTGTTTTTCATTTTTTTAGTGTATTTATACGCCGTTATGCAAATTTTGATACAGTACCAATTAAGAGGTTGTTATATCATTATGTCCATGATGAATTAATATATCATTGTGAGAAGAAACATGGAGCATATTCACTAGTCATCAACCCGTGCAGCAGCACGGGCTAGGATTTTACATGATAAACAGAAGAAGAAAAATTGCAAATGAAATAAGGTATTATAAACTTTTCGAAAATGGTCATTTAGAGACATGTAATATTGTTTCTTAATTATAGTTGTGTGAAGATGCATTCTTTTGTGACTCCTATGTTAATCTGTTACCATCAAATATTTTCATAATTGTGTCACACAAAGTTTTTTAGCCAATGTCAAAGGTAGTGTTGCTGTTCAATATGTACTCCACTAAGGATTGTCTCAGAACAATATTAAAAAATTACTACATTGCACAACGTCCTACTCATATGTTTTACACTTAGTTAGGTTGAAATTACTATATTGCATTGACATTTGTTTTCTTTATGCCCCTGTCATTAATTTATTATCCTTCAGAATTTCGCAATACATCTCAAACAATAAATTAAAATAATTATAGGTAAATCGAAACCTGTACTGTGGAAATTCAAGGAAAATATGAGCAATATCAGGGAACAAAGAAACTCGAAGCGCTTAGTTTTTTAGGATCCACAGTCACTGAACTGTGCTGTGATTATTTTATAGTCTTCTCTGAAAAATTAGGCACAAAAGTAGAAAAAATCGAATCGAACAAATACTAAAACAGGGAAAACTGGGTTTGTGCAGCCGGATTAGCAGAATTCATCACAATAACAAAAGCAACCTAAATCATGTGAGATTGTTTATGAAGATGCAATAATCATTGCCAGTGTGTAATCCTGCTGAAGAAATAAAAAGCTGCAAATATTCCTATGGAAAGAGAAGTTCTAAAACATGTCAAACAGACGGCACAAACTGTACCAATACTAAGCCATTTTAACTATTTTCAAAAATCATTACTCCATATGTACAACCTGAATGTTACTCCATGATTGTTTCCCTATGCAAGGCATCAAAAACATGACATTAGAGCATGAATATGCAGTAAAATATAGGGCTGATTGTTAGGGACGAAAAGGACAGACTGTATACAAATTCGATCAAAGGAAGGGTGTAATTAGTATCATGAAAGCCAAAATTTCCCAATTTCTAACATGTGCCATACACACAACCCTTACAGACAGAAAAATAGAGTATTCAACTGATTCCATTGGCTAACATGGGTGAAATATATATAAACACATCTGTAAAGCCTGCTCGAAACCTCAAAGTACTGAAACTTGATAATAGCACTCTGGTGTTTATGTATTATTGTAGTAGTGCCACTGCAGGGATTACATTAATCTGCTGGAGGCGATGCATATCCTTCTGGATCTCATTTACTCATCTGTAAAGCCATCTATATATCTTAGTGTGATCCGACTAAGTTATTTGATTCCTCCATGTAACAATGCCAATTCAAGGACTACATAGTGCCGTTGGATGAGATGAAAGCCAAACCTTGTGGATGGACGGTCGACAAATCCAGGAAGTTAGCCTAATCATTTGCATGGACGATGATCTTCGAAATAAATATTACACTATAGACATAATATCGACAAATCCGAGAAGTTGTCAATATATGTACAAATCCGAGACATAATAACTTTAATGTCAATATATAACTTTAATGTCAATATATATACAAACTATTAAAAGTCTGGGCATCATACCTTTGCTTAATTAATGCTGCAAGGCGGAAGTATAGACAATCGGAGGTTTCATTAGGATGTATTCAAAAGAAACAATAGAAGTGATCGAATCATGTCCATGCCAAAATGTCAACTAATTACATTGGCTAACATAGGGAAACCATCTATAAGTCCTCCACTAAACTCAAAGTGTACTAACACCGTTGTTTGATTGATCCATGCTGGGAATCCAAATGCCACTGTCAGGACTAATTACGTGCTGCCGCTGGAGATGTCGAATACCCCTGCTGGTTCTCGGCTGCTCCCAACTGATAATCTGGTCATGAGCCAAGTCTTGATTTCACACATATATATTTGGGTTCTAACTTACTGCCAACTGAATACTCTTTTGGATTCGGTTAGACATAACATGATTGGATCAAATAAAGTACTTGCAAGATATTGATGATTGACTTTAAAATAAGAACACACAGGAGCCTTTTTTCTAACATCTAAGACTAAATATTAGATGAGTTGCATTGTATATTTCCAGGCTGTGGTGTTTACTCAACCCTGTTTGTTGTACACTTTCAGCAAGATGCAGAACTCCATACCTGAACAAAAGAAAGCAGACAATAAACGAACAATACACATTACTACAGCCCACCAAACTGATCCTTTCACCATAATTTTATTCATGGATGCACTTGATGATAGATTTTTCCTCCAATTGTTCCAGCTCCTTCATGGCCAAGAACACCACAATATGAAATCACAGCCTGGCAGCGGCTGCACATACAACTGAGGTTGTGCTATATGATAGCTGTACTGGAGGAAGTCAAGCACAGGCGTGTGGAGCAGCTGGACCTTGTTCGACGCGATTTTGGACTGAAGTAGAAAAGTTGACTACTTTTTGTAATAAAAATGATCGTCTCATGTTCTGCTTTTCTCGCTTCTATATGACTAACCCGTATAATTGAATTATTATTGTAGAAGCTTTTGTTTTTAGCGCAGGGTACGCACAGGAAAACATATATATGTACGGCGCAGACTAGTGCATGCATGCACTGGCTGATTTATTGATTAGGTACGTGGTGCACGGCAAAAATGGCCTACGTACTACATGCATGCATCGAAGACCTAGTAGAGTGGTGACTTGCACATCTGGGAGCACAATGCATACAGGAGGAGTACAATGCATATCCTGCGTATAAGCTGCGGCCGCGACGGCCGGCACATATAAATACGTATCTCAATGAATACCCATGTACCGGCCGGCAAGCACGCGTACATACCCGAATACCTGTTGCAGGTAAAATACAAATTGATGAACTTGCAAGGCGGCCGGAGAGTCGCACGTTTGGTAGTACTTTGTTGATTGAAAACGTTTTCCCAAGAAAAACAATCGAAGAGATAAGTCGACGAAGGAGCATCAAGCCATCAACATACGCCGTGCATATCCATTCCAAAATCGGAAACAGCCGAACGGCCGTGGCCCTAGCTACGCGTCCAGCGCGACCACCTATAAATACACAGGCACAAGGCCATTCGCA